>NC_081346.1:67802117-67962492 GCF_029784015.1 Lycium ferocissimum | reverse complement strand
TTTAAACGGCCAACGGCCGATCAATCGATCATGGGGACAGGACCAACGGCCACGATCAACTCGTCACTTTGCCCAGGCAATGGAGTTTGGTCGGTGATACGGACTGACGGACTCCTTCTTTTCTCGGAATAATAGCGGTAGGTGCAATATCACCGATTCTAAGGGAAGACTGCTGATCATGCACAATATAACTTCTTATCTACGGTCACTATCTCACCCAGTGCTTGCTTATATCCGGTTTTTACCGTATACAGAGTTCACTTTCTCAAAGAAAAAGTAGTAAATGTATATTGAAACCAAATAAGTGTTGTTTAGTAAAGAAGCAAAATGAATTGTGGAAATGTGAATCATAATAATCTTTTTCTTGGCTAAACATGACTACTTAATGATGGCGTAACAACAGTTATTTTTTCATAACAGAAAAAGTGGACTATTTGTAAATTTTACCAAGCGTATGCACTCATTAGCCCAAAGGGTCCAAGCTAACATTGGGTAGGATGGTCAGTTTTTAAGCCCACAATCAAAGTGTAGATATCATTCAAATGTAACTAGAAAGTAGCCACATTTTAATGTGAAGGAAGAACTTCAGCACACGATGGGAGTTCAAAACTTTGATAAGTGTAACGCCAATCAGCAGTGAAGCCAGAAATTTCACGAAGGGCATTCAAACTTTGAATAGTAAATTTTTTTACGAGTGGGTGTACCAAAAATTATAAAATTAAACTACACAATATTAGTAAATAATTCTGTTGTATGAATGAGTGCATTGAAATTTTTAAAATCACTTCACAATATTTAGCTTTAAAAAGAACCAAAAATTTATTCATTTTTTAATCTAACATGAAGTGAACGGATAGAGAGAAAAAAAAAAAAAAAAAGAGAAACAAAGAAGGAAAATCAACCTAGAATCAAACAATTTTTAGGCTTTAAGCTTTCACCGGCCTCTGGCGATGGTAACACTAGCAACGAGACATGAAGAATGGAGAGCAGAACCAAATGAGGTTTTTATTAATTTCTTTGTAGAGCCGTTTTTGCTTTCAATTTCCACAGAGTTGTAGAGAGTTTTTGCGATATAATTACTTACTATTAAATAGTATCTTTTAATTAATAATTAATTTTAAGTATTGTTTAGAAAACTTAATGAAAAAAAAAAAAAAAAAGAGAATTCAAAGACATATAGGTTGGAACCCAAATGGATATTGGCACTTTTGTTTTGTAAATGAGAAAGTTGGGTGTGAGGTTTGTACTAGTGCTGCTTTCTAACCTACAAGGTGCTTAAAAACAGCTGCCGAGGATCAAACTGGCGCGTATGCAACTTCAGCTCTTCCTGAACACCCTTCAACCAATGGGCTACCACGCTAAGTTGAGTCAAGGGTGTTCAAAACGAAGTATATATTCATTTAGCGCGTGACATTTTTTATATACGCGGTATAATTCTCCGGCGAAGGGTGTTCGCCTGAACACCCTTGAAATAGTGTAGCTCCGCTCTTGACACCAACACAATGTGTTGGAGTTCGAATAGTTCTCGGAATTCAAACTCTAGGAACGATTCATGGAGTTTGAACATATAAAGGTTCAAATTCCAGGGATTTTTTTTAACATGCGTATTATGCGTGAAATCAATAAAGATTTAAATTAAATATGTATCATGAGTGAAAATATATAAAATATATAAATTTTAAAATAGGTATCATTACGAGAAATAAGGTTATTTTACCTATGGTGCTTCTTTTGAATCCAATGACAATGTCCTCGAGTTCCAACTTATATCCCCCATAGTGTTCTGGAGTTCCAAAAGAGCTAACGTTTGTAAAATAATGTGTAAGTTGAAACTCCATGATTGTGTCCTGGAGTTCGAACAGTCTTGTAGTAAAAATTGTAGCCAGGAGTTATATTTTATAAATTGGGTTGGAGCTTTGATAAATTGGGATTTTAATTTACCAACTTATTTGCATCTTTACATGATTTTTTTGTAGTCTTTAAAGTAATGAATATGATTAGATTCTTACATAAGTTGCATGATTTCAAGTTGTATCTGTTGTGGAGTTAAGAAGAGGGAAAGAATGAAAGGAAATGATCAAAAGAGCCACAATCATGCAACTTTGGATGTTAACTGAGAAGTTCCATCAGCTAAGGAAGATCGTTAATCGCATTTAAAAATTGCTAATAACAGTTTAAATTGCTAAAGGTGAAACGATGTAATGAAAAGCAAAAATTAGGCCAAGTGACAGCTTTTAGAAGTCTAGAATCATCATTGACAGAGGCTGAAACGCTAATACGAATGCTAAATCGCCATTGACAGGGATGAAATCGCCACTAACAGGAACAAAATCGCTAAAAGCGATTCAAAATTGCTAATACCAATCTAGGTTGCTTTTAGTGGAAATTAGACTTTCAGAGTGAAGAAAGTAATTCGCTTTTAGCGAAATTCAACTGCTAAAAGCTATCCGGAAAGCGTAATTGAGCATGTATACATGTCTTAATTAAGCCTATGAAGTATAAATAGAATATCTTTTTGTTACTTAGAGAACTTTGGTCGCAGATAATCTTACGGGAGCACCTTTTGGGATTTCTTCTCTAGGGTTCACTGGTTTTGCTAGATTTTTTTTTCCTTTAGTTATCTATGACTAGTTTCAATTGTATTTTGTTTATTTCTTCTTTTAGTATGTCTAACTAAACTCATTATATTAGCTAGGATCGTGAATTCGAAGTGTTGCTATGTTTATGGGTTCTTAATATGCACTTGAGGAAATGGGGAAAATGCTCACTTTTGACAAATTTAAAGAATCAAGACTGCTCAGTTAATACTCAAGAAACTATTTTAAACCTACTATCAAAGATAAGAGACAATTTTTATTTTTTTCCTCGGAGTATTACATTAGCATAATCCTCAAGCACTGTCCAGGAAATTTCTAAATTCTCTAAATTGGTTTTAGCTGCTTGTAGCCAAGATTTCTACACCTTCGAGTAATAACCTGGAAACATCAGCTTGCATTTTCGTTTTTTTTTTCCTTCAATTAGCTCTTAAATTTGTGAGCAATGACCCAGAGTGGACTGCTACAGCTCTTTTTATTTTCTCCCTAACCAAATGAAATATTTCTTCAAAAGTAAAACTTAATGTAAGTAATCACACATCACAATATTGAGGTCAAAGAGTTTCATCTCACAAGAGGAATGTTACAGATAAGATCAAGTCCATGAACCTAATTGCCACAATGGTTTTCCAGTTGACTGTATATATATAATTAGAGTGATTTTATATAGATAAAAAATAGTTTAATGACTTTTATAAAATAAATAAAACCTATAAGTTCGATAATCATTTAAGAATTTAACTCTTAGCAACTGTCACGGCAAGATGACCTATCAATTAACTGCACCACAATATTGAAAGGCAGAGGACGGACGTTCTATATATGTTGTGTGTACCACGATGTTTGTTAGAAATGAGTATTTTGAGTTGACCAATAATTCAAGCCTAATAAATTAATCAGGAATCTTGAATTTTTCTTTCATTCAAATTTAAAGTCACGTCCTAATAATATGCTTTTGTTGCTTGACTTGTTATATAAAGTCTTGCATGAGATCTCTTTAGACCACAACAATTCCAATATGGAACGCACCTTAGAGCCATTAAAGGCAGTAAATCTGGGGGCTTGGCTTGTGTCTGAGGGCTGGATGACACTACCTTGGCTCTTTGATAACATTGTTAACAAAGATCTTTTGGTAACGTCATATTATTTGCTTTCTTCATCTTATTTTATGTGAAGCTGTTACTGTTTGGAAAGTCAAATAATTTTTTCTTTTACTATAATTTCTTAAAACTTTTTAAAAATATTTTGAATCATTAGCTATGTTGACTTGTAGTATTATTTTGTGTAGTTATCAAACGTGTAAATTTCATTTTTGGGTGTGTTTGGTATGGCCAAAAACGTTTTTCAAGAAAATATTTTCTCAGAAAATAAGTGATTTTCCTACTCATTTTCTTGTGTTTGGTACGCAAGTCGGAAAATGTCATTTTAAGAGCATTTGCATATATTCAAAGCAAAACACTATGAGATTTTTGAATTCGAACTGTAACTTTTGGTGGTGGGGGTAGGTGGAATGGAAGAGGGGGGAGGAGGGGGAGGGGGGAGGGGGGTGTGTGTCGGGGGCGGGTGAAGGTAGGGGAGGGGGTTGGAGGTAGGGCTAAGGGGTAGGTAGGGGGTGGGGTGGGTGGAGGTAGGTGGGGTAGGTGCAACAAATGGACCGTTTTATACTTAAGAAACAAATAAGTTGATAACAAAATATTGATCACTTTTGTCTTAGGTGGGGGGAGGGGTGGCGTAGGTGGTGGGGTAGGCAGGTTGGCAGATGAGTGGATGCGTTGTTGTGGTTTTATTGATCCGAAAAATGTTTTCGCTCAAATTTTGAAGGAAAACATTTTTCAAGAGAAAAATAAAAAAATAAAAAATTCCATCATACCAAACACATCCTAAATATTGAAGAATCTATACCTGAATTCATAGTCAAAATTAAGTGTTTTGTTTCCCGCCGAACTCCTTAACGTAAATTGGAGAGAGTACTAAATTGAAAATTAAAGGTTGCAATCTTTTGTTTCCATTCTTGTACTGATTTATATTGTTGGTTGATTGTACTACTCTAGGATGGAACTCAAATCTAACTAAAGTCAACGATGCTGAATAAATATGTTACTGCAGAGAATAGTGGGGGTACAAATGTGTTTGCAAACCGTGACAACCCATCTGGTTGGGAAACTTTTACTATTAAGTTCCTAATCTTTGCCAACTACTCTTCGTCGTGTTTATTAATGGTTACAACCCAATGCCTTCTGGTGATCTAGTTTACAGAATATGACCAAATGTATAGGTGTTGTATATTTATATGTATAATATACATATATTATACTTACAATATACATATACTATACATATAATATACATATCTATACATAATCGGTATATACGTTTCGTATATTTCAGTCATATTGGTAAATACGTTTGGTCAAACTGTACATATTGGTAAGCCATTTATTAATTCTTTCCTTCATAACACTAACTTCTTTTTGGGGTTTATTGAAGTTATGGAGAGTGAATGACACTTTCTTCAACCTGAAAGTTGTTAACAAACAGTTCGTTGGGAAGTCTAGCCAAGAAGGTAATGCAATAGCAGTAGCAACAATCCCTGGTGATACTGAAACCTTTGAAATTATAAGAAGTCCCAATGATCCATCTAACGTTCACCTTAAAGCTTCCAATGGCCAATTTCTACAGGTCTTTTCCCTTATCTTTGTCCCCATATTGCATTTCAAATTCTCTATTATTCTTTCTATGCATCTACGATTTTAATTCACTATTAAACATATAAAAGCGAAAATATTCTAGAGCAAATAATAAAGAAAAAGACTATGCATTTACCAATAGATGGTTGTTAGTATTAGTAATGCGAGGATTAGCTACATAAAATAACTCATATATTATTTTATGCAGGAATTAATTATTCCATCTTTTATTCTGCATAAAATAATACATAGATTCCCTCATAACTTATACATGTATTAGTTATATATGCGGGTTTCTAAATTTCAAACCAAACACCTATTAGATGTGTTGAATTTTATATATAGCAAAAAAAATGCTACCAAAGATGGTAGTATTACTTATGCATGATTTAATACATGAATAACTTAGCTCCTAAATAGCAACCAAACGACTCCTTTTGGCTACCCATTTTCTGTTAAGAAACTTGAACAATATGTTGTTTAACTCAGTTTCCTGTATTTGCATGTGTTTTTTCTTCTTTTTAAATTTTGAAGGCAAAATCGGGATCTTCAGTGATGATAGATTATCAAGGCAGTACTGACTGGTCGGACCAAAATCCATATGTATTTGATATGACCGTTGTTTCCTTGTTACCAGGAGAAAAGCAATTACAGGGAGAATACCAATTAACTAACGGATATGGCCCTGAGAATGCTCCCCAAGTTATGCAGGTAAGTAACAAATGATACTTTTTTTAATCTTATGAAACAATCTTGGGTTTTAGGCCACAATATTGTATGAATCTTTTTCCCCATTTTGCAATATTCTTGTGTGCAGAACCATTGGAAGACTTATATTAAGGAAGATTATTTTGAATTCATGTCCCAAAATGGGATTAATGCAGTTAGAATTCCAGTAGGATGGTGGATCATATATGATCAGACACCACCAAAACCATTTGTTGGAGGTTCACTTCAAGTTTTAGATAATGCTTTTAATTGGGTTGACTAAGCTTCTTAACTTCATAGCTAAGTATCATTTTAAAATAGAGTGAATACGTTAAAAACTTTCTAAACTAACACCGATGTGCGAGTTTGATCATACCTATACTATTGGTGTTCACTGAACACCCTGAACTATCATGGATTATTCGTGCCATGTGGACTCATTTTTAAGTTCTTTTTTCATCTCCCACGCGCCTCTCAGCATCTTATCCCAAACATTTTGTCACATCAACCTCGGTGTTTTAATCTAAAGCGAGTTACAGCCCAAGGGTAATATAGCCACCCAATAGTTTAGGTATGAAACTCGCAAAATGGTGATAGTTTAGGGGGATTTTAACCTATTCATTTTTTAACATAAGGTACCACAATGTAAAGGTCTAAATTTCTCAAAATCTTTCTTGCAGGAAACACAATATAAAGGTCATAATAGACCTTCACGCAGTTCCAGGATCACAAAATGGGCATGAGCATAGTGGAACTAGAGATGGATCTGCAGAGTGGGGAGATTCCTACATTGAAGAAACAGTTGAAGCCATAGACTTCTTAACGAAAAGGTCATTGTACATAAAAAGAATTCATCAATCCATTTTGAGCAAATTTTAAAATTAATCAAAAGTAGTTAGCTAAATGACTTTGTCAATTGACAAGTAAAATTTCAGGTATGCTAATAAGCCAGGTAAAATTTCAGGTATGCTAATAAGCCAGGCCTTGTAGCAATGCAACTTATGAATGAGCCTCAAGCACAACATGTTCCTTTGAATACGCTAATCAAGTACTACCAAGCTGGTTATTACAAAGTGAGGAAGTATACTAGTACTGCCTACGCGATCTTATCAAATAGATTAGGTAATGCAGTAAACACAGAGCTCCTTTTGTTTGCTCGAGGCCTTTCTCGCTCAGTTATAGATGTCCATTACTACAATCTCTTCTCGGACGAGTTTGAACAATTTAATGTACAACAGAACATAGACTACATAAAGAACCAACGGGCATCAACACTTGAAGAAATTACTCAATCTAATGGCCCCGTAACCTTTGTTGGTGAGTCCCAAAGTTTAGTTCAAGAATTATACTAATGATTTTGCATGTTCATCTTATTAATATGTCGAATGAATTGCAGGAGAATGGGTTAATGAGTTTGCAAATAGGGAGCCTAAATCAAAACAAGATTATCAGAAGTTTGGCAAAGCCCAGTTAGATATGTATGGCAATGCAACCTTTGGATGGGCATATTGGTCATACAAGTGTATACATGATCATTGGAGTCTAAAGTATATGATTGACAAGGGAATCATAAAGCTGAAGAAAGATCAGTCTTGCGCTTGTGTGGTCCTTTAATAGCATGCTAAGTAATTTCATCAATTGTCTTCAGCTTCTTGGCTGCGAGCAGAGATATTATTGATTGAGCAATCAATGATGTAGAATTTTATTTGAATCACATATAAATAAAGCAATCATATAATATGAGCGATAATTAAGTATCATGTATATGTGATTAACTTTCTTACAGTTTTTATGTAATCTATTATCTTTGCATTTCATATAGTTGCTGAGTGATAATTATCATGCAAGGCCAAACAAAGAGATGCCACAACTAATGTTACAGTACTGGATTAATGTTTCTCTTTTCAATAGAAAAATAGATATTTCAATATTCAAATTCAAATTATTAAGTAGTGCAAGTAATGGTTATCTGGCTACAAAATAATAGTCCTTGAGTCTGAGTTATAAAGTACTATATATGGTAACTAGAGCGTGCATCTACCGCGATGCAAAATTCAACAAGTATCACAAAATTCCAAGTATAGACTTGTATATATAGACAAATATATAAGTACAAAAGCTCAAGCCTTCTTAGACTTAATTTCTTACAAATCTTCCAGTCATGGTTTGCATACTGCTAAAATCAAAACCTTATTTATCAACCCATTCTTCTAATCATGGGAGAAGATAGAGGACTTGAAATCACCCCTGCTTTAGTTGGCCTTCTTGGTGTCATAGCTGGTGCTATAATCGTCATTATTATACGTTTTGTAATAGTGACATGGTGCAAAAATAATACTTCACCTGATCCTCCTGAGCAAAACACGACGATCCCAGTAACGCAAAGTCAAAATCCCTCTCGTGCTAATGCTCAACGAGAGACATCTAGTAGCACGAGCACAAGCACGAGCAATTCAATGGTGCAACTGATTGTTGTGTCGAGTTACAACAAAAATTCTAAAGAAGATATGTGCTCTATATGTTTGGGTGAGTTTATGGAAGGGGATGAAGTTAGGGTACTGTCTCAATGCTTGCATATTTTTCATGTGTCATGCATCGATGTGTGGTTGCATTCTCACCGGAATTGCCCGCTTTGTCGTGCAGACACTACAACGACTCCTCCACAACGGCGTTTAACACTGTTGTTGCCAGAGTCCTAGAGGCAAATTTATAACTTATAGTCAGTGGATTCAGAACGAGTCTTTTGTATAAGCGTGTGACATTACCAAAATAAGATTCTGTTTCATATGTACTTACAGGTCGAGCCAAATAATGGATTCACATGAAATGTTATGAGTTCATTTCTTTGGAGGATATATATGGTTTCCTTACTATCTATGAATGTTTATGTGCCTTTTGGTTTACGTTTTTTGATGGATAAGTTGTTAGTGGAAGAATTTTGTATGCATCTTTGTAAGCGGGTCATTGGCACAAATGGCCTTATTTTGGGTTGGTCTTTAATTTTTGTCCCACGCATCTGAATGTTTTAATTTTTTATACTTGGTACTTTAAGTCAATAATATTAGGATGAAACTACTCCTCTCATCTCACTTAGCTCAGGTTCTTTTTCAATTCATCTTCTTCCCCAATCTCCTCTTTATCTTCTCCTTGAGCTTCAATTATCAACAATGACGGATTTCAAATCATCCATATAAACGCAGTTGAGATGAAATCATATAAGTCTGACTTATCTAGCTCGCGTAATTATAGAGAATGATAAAAACCAAGCTCTTTAAAATGACAGTAGAATACAGAGAATTGGCAAGCAAAACTGTTTGGAGAAAGAGTACAATTTTTTTGTTTTTGTTTTGTTTAATCAACCGAGGCTGCAACCAAGCATTCTGAAAATCAATTTGAGTGATAAAAATACACGGTATAAACTAAAAGGGGGCGGCCAAAAATTTATATACCAAAAGGGGTATAACGTGGATCAGCCCACGTTATACCCCAACTTTTTTTTAATTTGTCAGATTCAACCAAACCGAAAAAAAAAAAAAATTTACGTATAACGTGGATCAACAACTCGAATGAGAGTCGTGGTGAGTACCACGTTTTCAAATATATATTTGTATAACGTGGAGGGATCCACGTTTTACAAAATATATTTTGTAAAACGTGGTACTCACCACGACTCTCATTCAGTTGTTGCCCTAAATTTTTCATCGTCTCCTCCGCCTCTTCCTCCATCTTCGATACTTACAGAATTTTGATCTCCTTCTCCTTTTCCTTCTCCTCCATTTTTTTTTTTTTAAAACCTTGTGAGATTTTTGGAGCAACTTATTCATCCTTATCTTTTGTTGCTATCTAAATTAAGGTATTTTTCTAGCTCATATAATTGTATATTTCTAGTAGATGTAGAATATTTGTTTGTCTTATATATCTTAATTGTTATTTTTTATTTGTGTTATTTTAATACGTATAAGATATATATTTGTCTTATTTGTGTTATTTTAATTTGAACTTAAGATATGATTGTTAGAAGCATTATTATATAAAAGGTCTGATTTGTTTAGTAGCACTTTTGAAGAAATTTGTTGTTATGTTACTGTTATTTTTGTGGATTGTTATATAAAATTTAGCTGATTTGGTGACACTCTTATCTAATAATACATGTGTTTCCTTTTCAATGCTCAACCGAATACATGTTTTCTCAATTAAAAATTAGTGCGCTTAGATATTTACATAAGAGCTTTAGGAAGATCTACTCCTAAGTGGCTAACATTATCAACGGTCCAACATTATTTTTGTGGATTGTTATACCTTTAATGTGATATTTATATAGTCGAAAAGTGAAATTTAATTGATGCCTCGTGTACTTAAAATGTCGTGATAATGCTTTATTATATGGGACCTCGAGTCTATGTGGGTGGATAATTATTTTGTCTATACCTTATAGGCATTAATGTGGTCCACTATCGATTGGTTTCTAAATAAGGCGAATGGAAGTCGACTTTATCTAGCCACTGCATATTTGTTCTGCTAAAATTGGAATAATAATTTTTTTTTAATAGTTAGTTACTCCAAATAGCTTGATCTGGACTTTAATTTTTTTTTTTTTTTTTTATCTAAGGTATGGAGCTTCCACGGGTATGTGTACATCCGTGTGTTAACACTCCAGAGAAGCATCGATCACGATGGGATGGTGCCTTGAGAGGACCGACCGGATGCCTATTTCCACGCCGCGCGGATACCGAATTTTGGAAGCACGTGAAGCCTCATCCTTTTCATCCTCGCATCCTTAACTACTTTGGCTTGTATGGATTTAGGGAGTAGTAGAGGTAGGATGTGTATCATATGATTGGGCGGTTAACAATGAGAGATGGCGTCCGAGACGCACACATTTCATCCGCAATACGGGTGAATTGCGACCATCACATTACAAGATATTGAGATCATGTTTGGCATGGTTGTTGATGGTAATCCCTTGAATGATGTTAATGCTAGAAATATAGGTATTGTTGGGTGGCAACAATTAATCCATGAGCTTATTGGTTGGGCACCGTTTTTGTTTTAATGGTGTTAGTAGGTTAGAACTAAATAAATTAATTGAATATGTTAGAGGCTTAGATGACATTACGAATTTTTAAAATTGTTGTGCAACTCGGCAAGTTAGGTTGTACTTGCTATGGCTTTGTGGCGGCACGATATTTCTTAAGTCCTTACTTAATTTAGACTATTTGCTTGACATGCGTGACCTTAGAGCAATGAGTAGACAAGCTTGAGAGCTCTTGTCATATTTGTATATTTGTTTATGCTCCTTCGTTGAAGAAAGCGGATGTGTGTGGATTCATTTCCTTATTGTACGTGACCTTTTAAATTATATAATTTTATTTGGTTGTCATAGTTATAAGGTTTTTATGTATTTATTTTAAATTTTTAATATAGGTTTGGGCTTGGGAGCGAATATACCGATCCCGGCTCTTGCACGAAAGTGGACTCTCGTAAAGCTCAAAATCATTGTTGTGCTACCCATATGTAGGGATGTATTGGACAACCTAATTTTCGAGGTATTTTATCATAATTATGGTTGTTAATGGCGTTTTGATATAATTGTTACATGTGTAATTTATTTATTTATTATCATGTAATTTTATGTTCTTTCTATCGTAGTTTGTGTGTTCCTTATTCGAGAGGCCCGTTAATTAAACTCCGAAAAAGATATTTGGATGGCGCGGAGTTCCCTTTATTTGTGGGATCTATTGGCACATGCCGACCGCGTTCTCTCTTGTTCTGGACTTGAGATTGATCCTTGTCATTACAAACGTGACTATGCTATAACGTGGAGGATCAACAAAATTTTGCATATATTTTTGTGGGAAAATCGTCGATTTTGAAAACTCAAGACCCGCAGTCATTATCGAACCGATTTTTGTTGGTATCGACGTTAACCTTTATAGGAAATAATGTGCATAGAGGATACCAACACGTAGCGGGCCGAGGCATCCACAAATTAGATTTTTGATGTCTTTATAGGTGTCTTAGACCACTATCAAATCTTGTTATTTAATTTTTTTATTTTTTTTTTTTACATTGGACCATCCAACCAAGTCTAATGAAGTGAAGGAAATAGCGATGTTTAGCGCATTAATACATTCCATACGCACGCTCTCCGGGGACGATGTTGAGTTTCGCTCCCGATTATACACCACCGGAACCGTGCCATCAACGTCCTAATATACCAATACCGCGCGCGCGTGGTAGAGGACGCCAATCGTGTAACGACGGGGTCGAGGTCCCGGGATCTGATCAAGTTGATAAGGAAGAGGTTCGTTTTGATCAAGATATGCCCAGATGCTTGATGACGCATATTACCCAATAATAGATTTTGCATGTCCCGGCTCGGTGCTCCCGAGGTCCAATCAAACAAGGGCCTTTTCAAGCATTTGCATCGTGACATTAGCCTCGCGCAGCTATGGCCCCAAGGTTTGTGTTCGGAAAAACGCGGGATGATCGAGGGGCCTTTATCAATTCTCAAGCTCTTCAATTGGAGAGACCGAGTTTTACCAACGCGAGTATTCTAACCACTCAAATAGCTTGTATCTTGTTTAATTTCATTAATGTAATGGCTACCTTATGTGTCTATTATTTATTTTGCATAGTCTCCCATGGCATTTGATCTTGGATCGTCACACTTCTGTCGCGGACTTCGGACTTCTTAGAGCCACGGAGTTAGCTTTTAATTCAAAGTATTTGGTGACTTGTGGTTGTTATGTGGTGTTTTGTCTTCGTTGTTTTGGTTGTTTGTGTTGGTATATGGTATTGGAGGAAGTCCTTGTGGGGAGATTGGATTTTACGTAGACAATCAAAGTAATTGTCAAAAAAATTTATCTAACGAATCCAATCATACAAAAATAACTTCTATTTTTTATGGCATTTACAGGATGCGGGTGTGATACAAGAGGAGGTTCACCAACGTAGATCAAAACGAGAATGCGGCAAAACTCGGTGTGGCATGGGGGAAAAAGGGACAAAAAAATTAAACTTTTATAAATTATTGAATTTATCTCAAATCTCAATAGTTATGTAATCTTTGAAGAATATATATTGTGTGTTGAATAAAGGTTAGATTTGAATGCTTGCCAACGTTTTACAATAAATAAAGTTAGATTTGAATGCTTGATAATGTTTTACAAGAAAAACAATTGCATTCTTGATGTTACGACTACTTTAACGATTGCATGGCAGTGACGTTTACGTGCATAACAATTTTCATGCATCAATTAAAAAAACGTTTTAAAATTCATTTTGTTGCCAACGTTGCCAACGTTTTGCAACAATTCATTTTGTTGAACTTGGCGATAACGTAGCAATAATTGATTCTTGAAATTTTTTTACGCCGCAGAATCGTTGCGATTTCACGTCTTAAAAGCAAAATAGTAAAATAATTTGTAAAATTTTTGTTGTTAAGGCGTTGACGAATGCATGCGATCGTCAAATTTTGCCATGCAATCGTCAAATCAAGCATGCATTCGTAAAATCAAACAAAAAAATATATTTTTTCAACATCGCATTATGACAATCAAAGGTCCGTGAATCATTTGTTTTATATACCGCTTAAGATTTGTATTACTTATCTCTCTCGAATTCTCACTTCTCGCTTGTAGACTTCATTTTTCAAGAATTCTCCACTTCTCTCTTGCATTCTCCATTAATTTTTAGATTTGTATTCTGCATATCTCTCTGAATTCTCCACTTCTTCCTTGTAGATTTCATTTTTCAAGAATTCTCCACTTCTCTCTTGCATTCTCCAATCGCTCTTAAACATTTGCCTCCGTTGAAAATAATATGGCGGAAAATTATGTAAAGTTAACTTATATTGGGAGTGGTGAAGTTGGTACGAAGAAGGTTTTATAATCGTAAAGGAGGGAGCCGTACAAAGGTTTCCACCTCAAATACGATCGTCTACAACGTGTTTTTATAAGCAAAATGGCCATAACTGATCCTAACCTTTCGGTGGTTATCACCGGACGATATCCAACATCAAAAATTACGGCTGGGGATTTCCCATTTACGAGGAAACTCTTATTTCCACGATGACTCCTTATCGTTATTTCTTCGAAGTCCTATATTTAGCAATCATATCGATAGCGACACTTGACATGTATGCAACTTACTAATGTTGAACCACTTAGTTTGATATTCGGGATACTACGTATCTTCCCGCTTGAATATTGGGCTTCAAAGAGGTACACTTCAACAAGAAACAATGGTAGGAGTTTAGCCAATCACATAACTTTAGTTGGACTATGCAAACTATTCCTCCCGAGTAGTGCTCCGGATACAAGTGAATTAGGTGGCGGGAGTATAGTTCGATATCGCCCCTACTGCCCAATATAATGATGTTTTTTTCGCTTAAACTAGGAGACTTAACTAATTGTTTCTGAGATTTGAACCCCTTGAATTTTCCTATGTTTGTAGGTGTAACGATTTTGAAGAAAATCCCGTATTAACTCAGCTCACACAAATTGTTAGCAATAATGATGTAGCTAATGATCACTTCGGTGAGTCAGATAGTGATATCCCATTAGATCACACAGAAACAGACGATGATCACTCATCTGATGATGATAGTCATTCTTATGAAGACATTATTGTTGATGGTAACGTTAGCTACCATTCTAATGCGATTCCGTATTTGGATAACTTACAGAAGAGGCCCGATGATTTTGCTTTCATGAGAGATGACGGTCCGTTCGCACTTTGGGATTGTAAAAACCCGAATTTATCGGATCAAAGTTAGTATGGTGGCAATGAATATTCTTTTTATTTGTTGGCCCATTTTTAGAGGTTGATAATTTTCCTTGTATTATGCAATTAGGTATGTTATTTGAACAAGTTTGAAAGGCGCGGTGAGACAATATTGTCTCAAAGAAAAGAAAGAGTTCATTTGTGATCGAAAGGTAAATTTTGGAGGGTTATTTGCAAGCGTCATATGTTGGGATGTGAGTGATGATCCGTTTTAGAGAAATTTCAAGTGGTATGTGGAAGGCAGGCAAAGAGGATCTCCACCACAGTTGTCTCACGGATGATTACAGAAAGGATCAATTCAATTTGAACAGTCACCTAATTTCTACTACATTGATACCATATATTATGGTCGATCCATACATCGATTAATGCTAAAAAATAAAAGGATTGCATTTGTTTACTCCTAGTTATAAAAAGCACAAAAGGGGCGTAAAAGCTATTGAAATGGTATTTGGTGATTTTGAAACCTCTTTTCAAGACATTGCCCCGATACATACTTAAAATATTTCAATCCGGGACCGTTGTTGAGCGGGAGCACCAATCAACTACAACAAGGTGAACACATCTTCAAGTTTCTTTTCTCCGGCTTATAAACTAAGCATCGATGGATTCAAAAGTTGCGTTCATCATCTCGTATCCTCATCCGTATGTATGAGATGAAACCGCTAATTGTTGTTGGAATTGATGCGAACAATAACATTTTTCCACTTGCATATGCTATGGTGCACGTGAGAGCTTTGAGTCTCACGTGGTTCCTCATATTGTTCGCTTCACTTATTTCTCAGCTCAATGTGTCCAAACACATGATTGGTTACAACCACCATCCACACACCATAGGTTTTGCGTTCGGCATTTGAAAAGCAACTTCAATAAAAAGTTCCTCAACGTTGAGAACCTAATGTGGTTGGAGGCACGAGCACCGTAAGAAAAATATAAAATGAGGATGGAACAAATCAAACAATGTCACCTCCGATTCGTGGTTAAATTCTCTTCGGAGGAAAATGGACATTGCATAAGGACAACGGTCATAAAAGTGAGGGCTATGACAACGAATGTCTCCGAGTCTTACAACGGTTTATTGAAGAAAGCTCGTGGATCGTCCATTACTGCCATGGTCCGTTATATGTTTAAAAATCTTGTTTTTTGTTGAGAGAATTGCTTTTGTTGATTGCGGATAAAAAGTTTTGAGCTGTTGAAAAGAAGCTTGATGAATACCGGGGAGAGGTCCCTAAAGCATACCGATATGCAACAATACAATGCAAATCTGAAGGGGTCTGAGATTCTAACATTTGCACAAAAAATATCCATAAAGTTCCCCGCCGGGGGAAAAAGTGTTCCGTGGGAAGTGGGAAACTACCATATGCCATGTTCACGTGCAATTAAATTTTGTGATATCTGCAACCAAAGGACTATGTTAGCAAGTACTTAGTATTTTTTTAAACATACAAGAAAATTTTTCACCGTTAAATTGGCCACCTTCTCCTTCGCCTTAATTGCAAAACTTTCGTGAACGCGGACTACAACTAGAAGGAGGAATGAAATGGATATAGCTCCCGCCGTATGGCTAGAAAGTGTAGTACGTGCAAGCAAAATGTGTCATAATGCTAATCGCCCTAGAAAAGTTGTTGTTGCTTGTTGGTTTTTATGTTTTTTCTTAACTTGTACGATTGTTGTTTCCTATGTAATCTTCCAAGAATATATAACATGTCTTGTGCTTTAATAGTTATCATGTAATTTAACATTTATTACTTAGTTAAAACGTTTATTTAACTTATATTTTATTTTTTATTTATGTTCGCATATATAAACTATTTAATTATTGCATGTATTAAAATATTTATTTGAGTTATTCACTAAAATTAACTATATGTTTAAAAATTAAAAAAAAATCAATAATTTTTTTTATTAAAAACATAGCCGAATATGATTTAAATAGAGGCAACGTCTTACAAACTATTTGTAAAACGTCGGGTAAAAAATTAATGAAACGTATAACGTGGAGGGAAACGTGGACTGATCCACGTTATACGATTTTTTTTTTCGGTTTGGTTGAATCTGACAAATTAAAAAAAAGTTGGGGTATAACGGGCCGATCCACGTTATACCCCTTATATAAATTTTTGGCCGCCCTTTTAGTTTATACCGTGTATTTTTATACCCTTTTGGCTCCGGACTCATCAATTTCACATCCCTAATTGTTTATTATTTTGGAAGAGTAAATTCTAAATTACAATATTTAATGAAATTTCAAGAGAGATGGACTATATTTAGCGAAATAAAATGAGTGTTTAGAGATGGTTTGGAATCAGGGGCGGATCTATGTAGTGGCGTGGGAGTGTCACGCCACCGCATGCCTCAGTTGATACTATTTATATGAATGTATATATGTGTAAGATATATTATAAAAGATCATAGTTCCACCCAGAATAACAATGAAGGCTATGGTGTCAATGGTTAGGCGCCTGATTTTTCATTGGAGGGGCGCAGGTTTGAACCCCTGTTGTTATACTTCTTTTTCTTCCTTTTTTCTTTCTCACATGAATATGGTAATATACTTAACAAATGAACAAGTTTTTATTTATCTTCTCCCATTTCTCTTCCTATTTTTTTTAAGCATACAATCTCAGCAAGACAGTAAATAATTTTCTTCTTCCATAAAAACTCTTTCTCTTCTCCCGAATATTCTCATCTCTCTTTGTCAAATTTTAATAACTGTTTCCCTGCTGCTCTCTTCCGTCATTGTTTCTTATCTCTGATTTTACAAGTTATTTCATTTTATTTAAATGGTTTAACAAAATACAAAAGAAAAGGGTATGCTTAGTTTTGGTTCACGCTAATTAAAAAAAATAATTATGTTATATTAGCAATTATGCTTGTAAGCTTGAGTTGATGTACCTATATGAGTCAAATTACTCAATCCGCAATTCAAAATTGATAAAACTGATCAAACGTTTAATTACTTTATTAATTGGACTGTGTAAATTGCGATACATCTACATTTACAGCACAGTAACATCCGAAACCTCCAAATTCTGGATTCGCCTCTGGGTGGAATCAAGGTAGAAGAGAAGTCTTGGAAAGTGATGCAACGGTGAAAAAACAAGGTGACATCAAATTGGAAAAGAGGGTTACAATCTCAATGAATGCTGTGAACATTACTTGGGGATCACAATTGCCCTTATTCGGGGGTTAGTGGCCGGTGGTGGGGGGTTGGTCTTTAATTCTTGCCCTTCGCATAAAATACCTCGAGGTTTTGGGTTTGAACCCCGATTCATTAAAAAAAAAAAATTAAAAAAAAATTGCAAGACAGAGTTTCGTAACAAAGTAGGTCTATTCGGGCAAAAGTTAGGCCTTAAGGCAGACTTTTGCCTTGAAAAGTATTAAAAAAAAAAGTATTAAAAAAAAAATTAAAAAATTCTGCCTTAAGGCAAACATCTGCCTCAAAACAGACGTTTGCCTGAATAAGCCTACTTGCCACGAAACACCGCCTTGCAAAATTATTATTTTTACTGAGCAAGGGTTTCATAACCAGAACCTTGGGATATTTTTGGCCACTTTTTTAAGTGAAGGACAAAACTTAAAGACCAACAATTTGAGGGGCAAAAAAATTAAAGACCAACGCCTTTGAAGGGCAATCCGTGCATAAAGCAAACTTAACTTGAAGATTATTTAATTTGTTTTTTGTATGAAAACTTAAGGCAAAACTTCCCATTATTTACACTTAGAAGTTTTCCCAATACGGAAAACTTAGCTTGAAACTTATTCATTTTTTGTGTCGATTGCCCTTCTTTTGGGGTGGTCTTTAATTTTGCCCCTCAAATTGTTGGTCTTTAATTTGTCCTTCTTTCTCGTTATGGATTCAAACCCTAGCCTAAGAAAAAAAAAAAAAAAAAAAAAGGAATTTCGAAAGGCCGGTTTGGATTCCCAGGTATAGAATTTTGCCTCGAAGATAAAATTCGCCTTAACTATACTTCAGTCCATGCACTATACATGCTTGCTGTGTGTAAAAAGTTCAGTTGCAATTTTTCTTCCACAAGTAGTTACACAAAGAATGAAGGCCCTACTTAGTTTCAGCCACATAATTTGACCAACTCCTCCTGTATGATGTAGGATGAACATCATTTGGATGTTGATTAACTGCTCATATCTAGCTGCTTCAACCTCAGCTCAATCATATTGAATTACCTCGTGATCTAGACAATGTTGGTTGTCTTCAAGGCAGAACTTTGAAGCTAAATTCTGCCTTAAGGCAGAGTTGAAACTCTACCCGAATTATGCAAAATTTTACCTTGCGTATCCAAATTCTGCCTTGTAATTTTTTATAATTTTTTTTTGATTGAGCTAGGTTCGAATCTGAAACCAAGGCGTTGCAACATCGCTTGCCAAAAGTAAAAGTTAAAGCAATTTTTCTTCCACAAGTAGTTACACAAAGAATGAAGGCCCTACTTATTTCCCACACTAATTTAACCAATTTATTTTATGTAGGATGAACATCATTTGGATGTTGATTAAAACTGTCATATCTAGCTTAGAACCTCAAATTTCAATCATATTGAATTACCTCGTGATCTAGACAATGTATTTAATTATTTTTTTAAATAAAAATACCCAAAATTTTGCCTTAAGGCAAAGTTGTTATATAATTATGTTGTTGTTGTTTTTTAAAATTTTTTTTTTTTGATTGAGCTAGGTTCGAATCTGAAACCAAGGCGTTCTAACGAATGCCAAAAATTAAAGACCACCAATTTAATGGTCAAAAATTAAAGACCACCCCAAAATAAGGCCACTCCTGCGAATTGCCCAAACTTATTTAATTTATTTTTTTATCTAAAAATTCAATTAGTTTTGCCTTATCTCTCTCTCTCTCTCTCTCTCTCTCTCTCTCTTATTTAATTTATATTTTTATATAAATTCAATTAGTTTTGCCTTAAGGCAAAACTTCTCGGTATATACACTTAGAAGTTTGGACAAGTTTTGTCCAATAAGACAAACTTAGCTTGAAGATTATTTAATTTATTTTTTTGTATGAAAATACAACTATTTATGCCCTAAGGCAAAGCTTCCCGTTATATAAACTTAGAAGTTTTGCCCAAAAAGGCAAAGTTAGCTTGTTAGATTATTTAATTTTTTTTTTCTATGTGAAAATTTAACTAGTTTTGCCTTACAAAAACTTCCCATTATTTACACTTAGAATTTTGCCTAATAAGGCAAAGTTGGCTTGAAGATTATTTAATTTATATAAAAATTCAACTAGTTTTTCCTAAAGGCAAAACTTCTCATTATTTACACTTAGAAATTTTGGGGCAATTTGCACGATTATGCATTTTTTTAATGGTCTTTAATTTTTTGGCCCTCTTAATTGTATCAATATTTTAATTTTTGTCCTTCTCGCTCTCTCAATGCGAGACCGAGGGACCGTTTCTCCATTCCATGAAACCTAAATGATGATTAAACGATCTATTTTGATTGAAAAAGCAAAAAAAAAAAAAAAATGTGTTGCTTGTTCAGCAAGTAATTTCGTAATAAAAAAGTTAGATCTATATTTGATGACCACCGCCTTTTTACCCAAAATTTTATTCAAAAAAAAAAAAAATGAATACAACTTAGGTTTGCCTTCTCTCTCTCTCTCTCTCTCTCTGTTGTTGTTATAAAATTAGGCCTATTCGGGCAAGTGGTTGGTATTGTTGTATTCACGATCGTTAAATGTTTAGAATGTATTCATTTTTTAGGTATTTGTTAATTTTTACCCAAATTCGCTTTTACTTGTTGTATTCATTCGGGCAAATAGTTATTTCATGAATACGTTGAAAAGTAGCTACAAATGAATACAAGAGTTGAATATATTTGATTCCTTTTATTAAAAAAAAAAAAAAATGAATACAACTTAGTGATTTCATCCGACTTGAATACATCGAAATCCGACTAACTTTTGCCCAAATTTGATTCAACTATTCGTAACAAAGCTACGAAATGTTTAGCTAAAAGTGTAGCTATGCCAAATTTTTAACCCTTAAAATGTAGTCATTTTTGTAAGTTTCCCTTTTTCTTAAGGCAAACTTTTGCCCAATTGCACAAGTACTATAACCAGATCTAAAACTAACACATCAATCATCGCAATCTCCTTCAACTTCAACGGTATTTCACTTTATAATAATCACACTCTACAAATCAACATTTCTCTGTTTCCATCTCATATTTTTTCCCATCCATTTCATATTTTAGTTTGATTTATAGTCTATATTTTGACAAGTCAAAGACTCTATTTTATATTAATACTTATCTTTGATTGAGTTTTAAATTATTCGTCACTATTTAATTCCATTATCATCAAGATATCTTGGTAAATGATAACATTTATTAGAGAGTAATTTGTTAGGAAGTGTTATACTGGAATATAGTCGTTGAGATACATGTTTGTCAGTGTGTCGCATACGGAAAAATCGACAAGAACCCAACCGATTAAAATCATCTTAATTGATTTGATTTCAGGAAATTAAAGATCGACTCAAATTAAACCATACCGTGAATACCCCTACCAGCCAGTCACAAATAATAATATTAACTTATAGACAAACTGAAAACCTTATTTGAAATCTTAATACTCAAAACAAAGGGTTACATTGTTACACTTTAACAAAATAAACGGTAACATTTATGTGAAAATATGTTTGTTTTGTCTCTATCGATATTCCAAACAGATTATAAATTTTATGCACTGACATGTAAAAGAATATTGACACAAAAAAATTGCTCATAAGGTAATTATAGAAGAATATCTATAATAACACTAAATAATAACTTAATAAAAATAATAAATAATTAATTATCACATATTAAATTACACTAATACTATAAGAAAAATTACACCATCACATATTACATAATTTAAATTCTTTCAACATTCCAATTTTTGTTCCTGCAACGTGGCTTTTCGTGAAAGATCCGCAATATCTCCATGTAAAAATCAAATCATCATCAAACACCATATTGTTTAAGAATTTCATAATTAAATAATGTCATAAAATGAGTAACTTTATCCAACTCCCAACCGAATCGTCAATTAAAAATTAGAACGTTCTCCGTCTCAATTTATTTGACACTTCTCGCTTTTCGAGAATCAGTTAGACTAAAGTTTGAAGCTAATAGATTAACTCAATATTTTAACAATAAAATTTATATGTTTGAAAACAACATGAAAGTACTAGGCTTAATTCGTATGCAGCCCCCTGAACTTGTCTCTTTTATCCATTTTGGCATCTTAACTAAGTGTTGTTCCTATTGAACCCCTGAATTCGTCCTCATGTGTGTCTATCAAACACAATCTGACTTACATAGTACTCTAACTTCAATGTAGCAACAAGCTAACATATATTCTAATTTAATTATGTCATCTTATAGCTAAGATTAGCAAAAGAATTGAGAGGAAAAAAGAAGAGTAGCAGTTCTTAATTAAAAGTTCTATGGAAGCGAGAAATCAAATAGGTTCTACACATTCATGACCTAAAGAATATCTCATCACACGCCTAAAATATTACTTCACCTTCATTACCACAATTTAATTTTTGCTTCTAATAAAAATCAGATTTAAAGGGTTTGATAGACACACTTGAGGACAAGTTCAGGAGTTCAATAGAAACAACACTTAGTTGAGGTGCCAAAATAGAAAAAAAAAATTGACAAGTTTAGGGGGCTGCATATGCATTAAGCCAAAATACTATAAGCTGCAACTTTTCTCATATCAATTTGATGAAAAGATACATCTTAAAATGTTGGTCAAAATTACGCAATACCCTGAAATGAAAAGTCCACATAAATTGGGACACACGAGTAACATTTTATTATCTCAGTAATTTATACTCTTCCTATCCCAATTTATATGATATTTTTCGGTATTCAAGATTCAATTTGACTAAATTTTGAAGCTAAATATTATTAGGTTAACTCAATATTTTAAGATTAAAATTTATATATTTGAAAACTATATGAAAAGTATATAAGTTACAACTTTTCTCATATCAATTTGATGAAAAAAACATCTTAAAATATTGATCAAAATTCATACAGTTTGAATCTCGAAAAGTGAGAAGTATGACATATATTGGCACAGATGGAATACTACTTATCTACTCCTTTTTTGTACCTAAAAAAAATGTTCATCATGTAGTATTTTTCTCGGAATTTTTATCTCATTTCATGAATGATGTTACACTATTTTGTCGTTTATTTTACCCTTTTAACTATCCTTATTATTATCTCAATAATTCCGCATAAAACAATTTAGATAATATAGTACTCCTATAATGCATGTACACTTTTCTAGAAAAACCAAACAACCCAAAACAAAATAAATTTAAAAAAAGGACCACTAGATAGTGATACATTATCAATTGGTATCATGCACAATTCCTCCAACACTAATACCTCAAAACTATACCTCTCTCCCTTCACCGGAGCTCCAACATGTCCCCTTTATTTGCAATTCTCTCTCTAATCATACTCATAATCATACCAACTCTCATATATGCTCTTATCTATGCTCTAAAGTGCCCGGAAAATCTTTTCCGAAGTGAAAATTCCGGTGAGTCAAAAACCGGAATTATTACACATCATACGGATATGGTTTTAACCATAAAGTACGAGAAAAAAACGCCGTCTGAAGATACCGGACACGAGTGTCCGGTATGTTTGACGGCGTTTACTGAAGAAGAAGAAGTTAGACAGTTGAAGACTTGTAAACATGTTTTCCATGTTTCTTGTATTGATAAGTGGTTATGTTCTAAATCTAGTTGTCCTGTTTGTCGTGCTTCTGTCACCGTTAAGCGTCCTAAATGGTCGGTGGTGAATTATGATGATGATTTCCAACAAGGTTTGCCGGATGCTTCTTCCTTAGTCTGATGAGATAGTGGTTAAAAACATATCTGAACTATCTCTTTTTTGCGAATTTCACAACTCAGGTATCAGTTGTTCATTTTTTATACCTGAACTATCATCATCTATGTATTAAAACACATCTAGTTGAGTAGATGATGATAATTCAGGTAGAAAAAGGAAACGATTGATAACTAGAGTGTAAAACTCGCGAAAAAATGATATTAGTTCAAATGCGTTTGTTGACCATTAACTCTAATTTGATTAATATACTCCATTTATTTACGTTTTGTTCTCCACTCTAATCCATTTCGCGTGAGTTTCTATAGTTCCAGTGGCACACTTAGTTGCAAGTTTAGGACAATTCATTGTTGAAGTAGTTGCAAGTTTAGGACAAATTCAGTGTTGAAGTGAAATTACTTTCGACTTGAGTTATGTATAAATATGGAAATTAAAATGTTTGTGTATAAATTTTGAATACAGTAAGTTTAAATCTTAAATTCGTGTGACTAGATTCACTCTTTCTGCAACTTTGTTGTATTTTAGGCATGGAGATCTTACATAGACTCCATATGTTACATATTAATTGTTTGTAAATGATTAGTCCTATTAGAATAAGAATAAGAATTTTGCAATTTGAGATATACTAACTGTTAGTTTAATATTTTATAGGTAAGCTAATTTATTTTTTGAACTGATATATATCATTAAATAATTAGTCACTGATTAAAGGTTTTTATTTTCTAATGCGTTAAGAATAGGTTATAGAAATTTCTTTCGACTCAAAAGTATTTGGCTGTTAGTATACATATTCTGCTTTTATGTGTTCCGTTAGACCTTGTAGAACTTACTGTATACTTTTATAGGCCTCTGGAGAATATTTGGTTGATTTTTCTTTTTCTAAAGTAAGAGGTTAAAGTTAAAAGAGAATATTCAAAAGTTAAGGTTGTGCTTCGATGATAATTGTTCGGATTATTCCTAGAACTTCGAATTGTTCAACCAAATAGTATCAAAATAAAGTGAATTACTTTTATGGAGAGAGCTTACTTATCACTCCAGGCAAAAGTTTCTCCTGCAACAAGCTTATCATTAGTTCAAATTCCTTTAATTGGTATTATAAGCGAATTTGTATTAGATGAGTCAAAATCCAAAAAAGATAAAATCAAAGCCCGCAGAGAAAATAAACTAACAGTTTTACTTTATAGTGGAAAAGAAAAAGAAGGATACGTCAGTAGCTAGCGTAGTTTGTTGCAATTTGAGTAAATGCATTAAATAACCAAATTCAATCAACTTGTGTGGTTGTCATATTAATTGAAGTGGGGTTATTCAAGAAGTCCTAACAAATCATTGAAACAAATAAAATACGGCCACGTATTCTTTTTTAATATCACTATTACGCAATCTAATTCTTGTTTCGAGTATATTGAAAGACCCATCATTGTGAACTGTGAAGTGACAATTACATGTGCCAAATCTCAGCTGTTAGTGTGAAGGTTGTACTGTTTAATACAATGTCCAAATCCATTTTGAAGTTTGCTTCTATCCATAATCCACGAGTTTCAAACAACTAAACAACATAAGTCCAATCTCTAAAGAGTTGTAGGTCTGGCTCTTAAAAATTTTGCTTCTTTGGTGAACGTAATAGAGAAGTTCGGTATGATCTCCATGTGGTCTTGTCCCATTTGGACCTTTCAAAATCTTGTTTAAACCCAACATTTCTTGGATAACATGATTAATTAATTCTAAAATTGACTTCTCTTCCTTTTGAAAAAGCGGTTTTGGCACACTTATCAAGCTATTTTTGTCTTAAGCTTATTTCAAAATTGACGTTAGGACTAGTTTTTGCTCAATTACTCAACTTCGATCACTACCATTACTAGGTCTAGATAAGTGATCTGTGAAGCCTCTTGTTCTTTTAACGCTCTTTAGTATTTAGAAGTTATACTTGTTTGATGATAAATATATGGAAGAGTAAATCTTTAAGTCCAAAAATGATATAATGTACAAATAAGTACTAAAGAATGATTCGGGGCAAAGTTGGATATGTACAATTGCTAAGGGAAGCTAAAAATTAGTTGGAAAATGGACTAATTTAACCCCTAGGCAAACTTGACACAATCCTTCATCGCGACCTTCACCTCGAGCTAAACCTGTAGGTGGGAAATGATCCTCGTGTCGTGATGCTTGCACAAAAAATTTCCTTAAAAATAATCCTCGTATGTCGAAGCATGATAATTTAAATATTCAATTCTAGAGAGAGATAAATTAGGATTACTATCCACTACTTACAATCATGATCACCAACCACCATTATAATCACCAATCACTATCGACAATCACCACAATCAGTCACCACTATATATTGTCAATCAATATCATCATTCGCCATCACCAGTAACTATTGCATATTATCCGTCACAATTGGTTGACACCGCCAACTACCACATCAACAACCATTATTAATTACAGTCAGTCACCATCAACACTAACTACTATCCACCACCATAAGCAACACAATCCCCCTCAACCACTAGCAGTATCAACTGCCAAATAATTTTAAAAAATATTTTATTGATATAGTATTAGATTGATTTAGTATTTTATTCAAATTTTATATTTATTAATTTTTAGATAAAAATAAATTCTATATATTCAGATGTTAAGAAAAAACAGTCTTAATTATTTAGTATTAATCAAATTTTAATATACTCTCTTAATATTTAGATGTATATTCAAATTCAAATTTATAAATGTTACTCTCTTTGTTTCAAAATAAGTGGCCGGTACTTTTATTTGTTTCATTTTCTTTCAAAATAAGTGATGTTTCACTAAATCAAGAAGATATTAATTTTTTTCTTCCAATTTCCCTTATTGAAATAAGTGGATTTTTACATGGCTAAAAAATCATTAAAGATCTATTTTTTTTCATATCATTTGATGAAGGGTAAGTTAGTAGGTAAAGCAGTTCTTACTTTTCAGGAGTAAGTAATTTTCTTAAGGGGTGCGTTCAAACTAAAAACTCCACTTATTATAAATTGAAGGACGTAATGAACATCTTAACAGCCATATGGTTCATCTAGACTCAAACATTTTAACCTTAATAAAAACAAATGGAGTCAATTCCTCAAATGGTCACTCAACTTAAGTAAATTATCAAGTAAAGTCATTTATCTATCCTTTGTTCCTCATATGGTCATTGAAGTTTATACATTTTCCTTACAAAGTAACAAGGGTTAAAAGTCACTTTACAAATAAAAGAAAAAGGGTCAAAGTAGTTCCTCATGTTTGCATTTTCAACTAATATAGTCTTATTCGTTAACATAAAAAACTAAGAACCTTTTAATGATACAAAATAGTACAGTTTTATTTCAACTCTAATTATGGTATTAAAAGTAACAAAACACACAAAGAGCCCGTTTGGATTGGCTTATAAGTTTGCTTTTCGGCTTTTTTGAGTGTTTGGGTTTGTAAAATTTCTAAAGTCATTTGTGCTTAAAATAAGCTCAAAAAAATAATTGGGCCTATTTGACTTAACTTATCTAAAGCGAGCTTATAGTAAAAAACTTATAAGCCAAAAAAAAAATGATTGACAACTTATTTTTTGTAATTATAAAATTTGCCAAAAATAGAAATAAGCTCATCCAAACACCCTCAAAAAATTGTGACTAATAACTTTAGAAATGAAAAAAAACTTTTTCATTAAAAGAATGTGAAATAGCCTATATGTACTCTGTTAGATTGGAACCTTAGGAGTTCAACAATAAACTAATGTTTTCTATTTATTCATTTTATGATTAATCTTTATTTGATAAAACAGTTTAAATTAGTTGTTAGTTTCTTCTACGGTAGAAATTATTGCCAGGACATTCATAATTAATAAGGAAGACGATGAATTCTTTCAAACAAAAAAACTAGGTCCTAATAGGAAAAAAATCATATGTAAAAATTAATCATAAAGCGTTTTTGTAAAGAAAAACACATAGATGCATATGGAAGGATATCATCATAATAATATAAGTCATTTGATATCACATGAAATAAGGAGATTCTATATCATTATTGTGTAATTCAAATATTATTTTTGTCAATTTTGTAATATTAGTTGGGTGAAAATTATTTCCCCCCTACAACCCTGCTAAAAAAATTAAATAGCTCTCGCAACTTTGAACAATAATTGTTCCTCCCTTTATCTCATTTAAAAAATTTAGTACTTATTTTACCTTCTACATTAACACTCTTCATTTCTTTTTTACATTTAAACATAATGATTTGTTTCTTTTTTCTTTTTTATAATTTATATTTTGAACTTACCTATATGACGAACACAATCTAATTTACAAAGTAAGAAAGTGAAAAATTGTTGGAGGACTATTATTTTTTGGGGTTAAAAAAAATAAGGGATGTGTTTACTCTAAGTCCAAACTTAAGGGACTAGTTTGGTCCTTTTTCTTTTATTTTTAAAGTGACTTTTGATCCTTGTTATTTTATAAGATAAATGTATAAACTTTAATGATCATATGAGGAATAAAGAAAAGATAAATGACTTTCATAGGTAAATTTTTTATGACCATATAAGGAACTGACTCAAACAAAGGCACCGTAAGCCTAGCATAGCACGACGAATGAATTTATACCATATTTCTAAATTTATTCTTATGCGGCATGTCAATTAAGCATTATGAATGAATGAGATGACATGTAATATGTCATATTTATAATGGACGCAGTATTGATTAATTTATTATTTTAAAAAATATGAAATAATTACTATATAATTTTTAAAATTTGAATGATCATTTAAATAAGACATGATACACAAAATAACTAAACACGAATACACATTTAGACACCTCAATTCGTTCGACTTTAACTCATGTACTTCCGATGCTGATGTGACATAAATGTTGAAGGTGTCTAAATGATTATTTGTAAGTTGGAGTGTTTAACTGACACAATGAAGATAAATCGATATATCTAGTTGATCATTTTGTAAGTTGAGCGTTCAACTGACACAGTAGCACAAGTTGAGGTGTCTAGATGATTATTTTGTAAGTTGACGTGTTCAACTAACAACAAAGACAAGTTTAGGTGACTATGTATATATTACATGTTTTTTTAAAGGCCAAACCCATCGATAGACATACTCCGATTCTTTCATTTGAACACCTCACTAAACTTTGTTTCATTTAGACACTAAGGTAGGTCCACTATTCCATTTAGACACTTTTCATTGACTCACCAAATATGTAAAGAGTGTGTAACACACTCGCCGGTGTCAAAATAACCAATTAAGATTACATCATTTTGTCCGAAATAATATTTAAAAATGAATTATTCAAAAACTAAAAATAAAAAAAACCCCAACCCACCTACCCAGCCCTTCTTCCCCTTTCTAAACAAATTCCACATACTTCTGGCCGGAAAATGAATAGTTTTTGTCGGAAATTTTTTTCAGTGAATCTTTTTTTAAAAAAAAAGTTCAGATCTATTTTCTTTTGTAGGCTGAAATTTTGTATTACTTCTAAGATAATTATTTATTTATCAAAGTCAACCACTGAAATTTCGTCAAAGTCAACCACTGAAAATATTCCAGAAGGGTGGCCGGAGAAGAAGAGAACACGGGGTGGGCTCAATTTTTTTTTTTTATTGGCTGAAATTCTTTAATATTAAACTCAAAATTCATTTTTGATTTTATATAAAATTTGCCACTTGTTCTTAGAAAATGGGGGTGTTATTCATTTTTATGGTAATTAAGCAAGATAATAATGGAGGAAGGTTTATTAATGGTAGAATATTAAGTGGAGACGAAAGAGAAAAGGAATAAAGAAGAAGAAGAAGGAGGAGGAAATAAAAAGAATAAAAAAATCTGTTTTTTTAGCCTTTTCACGCGCTTTTTTTGTGTATCACACAATTTGCCAGCGGCAAATAAAAGTGTCGAATGCAAAACAACCCTACCCTAGATGTCTAAATGGAACAAGGTTTAGTTGAGGTGTCTAAGTGAAAGATGTTGTCAACCACAAATGTCTCCCGATGGGTTTGGCCTTTTTTAAAAGTTACCTAAGGTATGTAAAAAGAATTAATCACAGAAATAAATAAACTTGGAAGATATTTTTGTTTTTAGATAATGATTAAAAACAAACCTCAAGTATCACTTTTTGATGAGTTTTCCAACAAATGCGTAAAGTTTTCTACTTTAACTATCACCAATTAAGTTTTGTTGTTTACTTTTTTTTATCTGATAATTGAGATAGAGAAAATAAACAACTAACTGTTAAAGTATGTTTTGCTAATAAGTTGATGAGAGTTTAGGTACTCAACTCTCACTCCTAATAATTCCTGTAAGAATATAAAGTGTTTTTGATTTTTTTTTTTTATTACTCCCTCTGTTTCAATATATGCAAACATATTTTATTTTTAGTCCATACAAAAAAGAATGACCTCTTTTCATATTTGGAAATAATTTACTTTTATACAATAATTTATAGCCACACAAAATATATATGCCTTATTTAATACCACAAGTTCAAAGGTCTTTTTTTCCCTTAAATTTCGTTTCCAGTCAAATGTGTTCGCATAAATTGAAACGGAAGGAGTATTTTTTTTTTTTTTTCTTGTACGTAACCTGGAAGATATCGGCTACAGCCAACATGTCAACTTCTCCCCCAACGTGTACACCTCTGACCACACCACACATCACTATCCTCCAACCTCTACCTCTAACCTCCAATTTTCCCCTTCAAATTCTTCATATCTAAGCTAAAACAAATTAGTTTTTTTTTCACAAACAAGAACCCAAATGAACATTTTTCACAAAGAATCAATGAAAAGAACTCAGCTTAGATTCACCCCCCATAAAAAATGGTCAACACCCATTCTTGTATTCACAATCTTAGTTCTAATTCTTCTTTTTACACTAATTTTCACTAACCCCATTTCCTCATTTACCTCTAAATCATCAACCCCACATTCAAAATCAACACTTTCTAATGAAAAATCTGAAATCTTGCCTGAACTGCCTAGATTAGCTTACTTAATTTCAGGTACAAAAAATGATGTTGTAAGAATAAAAAGGCTACTTCAAGCAGTGTATCATCCAAGAAACTATTATTTATTGCATCTTGATTTGGAAGCTTTAGATAGTGAGAGATTAGAGTTGGCTAAGTATGTTAAGTTTGAGGTTGTTTTTAGGGATTTTGGGAATGTTAAGGTTGTTGGGAAGTCAGATCTGGTCACATATAAAGGACCTACTATGTTGGCTTCTATGTTGCATGCTGTTGCTATTCTTTTGAAGATGAATAAGAGATGGGATTGGTTTATTAATCTTAGTGCATCTGATTATCCACTTATGACACAAGATGGTTAGTACTCTGATACCCCTAATTACTTTTGTTTTCTTTTAAAGGATGTAATTTGTTTGAAGTCTAAAAACTATATTTGGCTTGCATTCTATATATAGTTGAAATGTATATGTTTGTGCTAAGTCAGCACTTATTGTCATGATGGAGTAGTTAATGTAGTGATACTCTGCACTAGGAGTGGCAAATGGGCGGGTGGAAAACGGGTTAAACAAAAATGGATATAATTTCGGACCCGCTCATATTCAACACCGTTTAAAAAAATGGGTTAACCGACGGATTTATCCGTGGCTTTAGGAATAGTCAGGTGAGAACACAAGCTAAAAGCAAAAAAATAAGCTTAGACTCCAGGTAAGCAATAACTCATGAAAAATAACAAGCAGACAAATGGGTATGATAATATGGATATCCATTTTTTTTTTTTAGTGTGTAATATCCACATTTGATCCTTTTTAAAAAGTTGGTTATCGAATCCATGTCTAATGGGTTAGATCAGATGTACTTGTTTTTTTAAGCATTTTGCCAGTCCTGGTTTGAAGTGTAACAACTATATTTTGCTCGAATTATCTATATAGTTGAAATATTTTGAAATGTGTATATTGGTACTAAGTCTGCACTTACTGTCATGAAGGAGTAGTTAATGTAGCGATATTCTGCACCTACTGACTGAATCTTGAATCTTCCCTAATGATAATGAATTTCGTCCAAATTTTGCTCCACAGCAACGCAATGATAGAGGTGGATCCAAGATTTTAACTTGATGGGCTCAATCTTTATGATTTTACCACTGTACTCAATATACGCTTAGAATTATGGGTTCAAAATATAGTATTTATTGACATGTTGGTGATTTTTACCTGTATGTTTAAGCTCCGTATTAAAAGTACTAGGTTCAATTGAATCCTTAGTTTGTTAGCTACATCCCCCACTAAGCACACGTACTCACAAATTTTTAAATTGATTGGCTCACCCTACTTTGTTATTTGGACTTTATAGGAAGTGTAATCTCTATATGGTGAATGTTAAGGAGAAGTTAAGTCTGCTTAAGTTTGATTGAGTTCATACTCTATTCTAATCTAGTTTTAATATTGTATTTTTTCCCCTTCTTTTCCCTTTCTATTTGGTACATGGGAAAGGAGTAATGTTTATTAATTAAGTTTAATAATTTATTACTTGAATCTTTGCACTTTTAAGTGGAAGATCTTGAAAAATCTATATCATGCTATATAGTCTCTTTCAGTTGATTATTCCAAATATTTTACAGTTAGTAGAATCTTATTATCACCACGCTATTGAAAGAACATAGTTTATATGGTAATACAAGTGATTATAACTTCTGCTAAAGCTGTGTAATCTTGAGATTCAGGTATGGTGTATGTAAGGAACATTATACTGTGGACAAGATTGAATGAGTTCAGTAGTTATTGCATCTCTGTTCTTTGTAACATTAGAATACATTATTTTATCAAATAAATGCAAAAGAATCACGTCTTATTTCTACTTGTATGGTTAAATGCTAATTTGTATTATTTACAATGAATTTGATTCTGTTCTTATTTACCCCTCTAGTATTTGGTAAAGAAACCAAACAGCCACTAACATTCAATCAGTTTTTCATCTTGTCATTTTCCTTTATTTATTGCTTTCCCAGGTTGCTTATTGCTGTCGCTTTTCCAGCTTCTTTGTTGTCTTGGCCAAAAATGATCACTGCCTATTGTTTACTTTTAATGTGGTCAAATTTGTAGCAATTCGCAGCTTCCAGTTATCGACCTTAGTTAGTATTATCTTTATTCATCTAGTATCTTTTCTTTTTGTTTCAGATATACTCCACATTTTCTCATACTTGCCTAGGGATCTGAATTTTCTTGAGCACTCAAGTAATATTGGTTATAAAGAGTGAGCATACTATCACTTGACTCCGTTTCATAGGATCTTCTTTCTGAAGGCAAACATATTTTGTCTTTGATGACTGCTGTTGAGTAACTTTGAGTTACCTGTTCTATTTTCTAGGTTCTCGAGGGTCAGGCCTATTATTATAGATCCTGGTTTATATCATCTGAAGAAATCCGGTGTGTTCTGGGCTAAGGAGAAAAGATCTATGCCTGCTTCTTTCAAGGTGTTCATGGGTACTGCTCGATATTTGCTTCCTTTTCCGTATATACACAGATAATATGCATGCATATGTGTACAGTGTGCTCTACATTGTAGTGATTCGTTTACTTTTCTTACTCCACTGATAGGTTATTGATTTGTTTTTGAGAAGGAAAGTGGGAATAGAATAAAGATTAGTACTCAATTATTCATAAGTTCTCTTAAGATGGATAGCAAAATTGCATAATAAAAATTTGCTAGTGATTAGTTTCTATTGAAGTATTGTAAGGGCAAATGATAAAAAACAGAGCTCTAAGGGCATGCATCGAGCGGAGTAACATGCTTCCTTGCCGGTATCTAGTGTTAAAGTAACAGATGTTGTACAATGATTACTTTGGCATTACTTGGATAACAAACCTCTTCCTTTTTCTTTTTTTTTCATAAAGCGTCATAATAATGGCGTTTACTGTCTGTTCTTGATTCGACACACTTCCACTGTGGGGGGTGTGTGACAGACTGGGTAGGGGGTCGTGGGGCTAGATGCTTTTTTGTCAGCCATTTTTCGTCTTCCTTTGTGACTCCATAACTTGTTACCTTCTAAAGCGGAATGCATGTAGACGTCACGACATGCAGATTTGGACAGAGAGGGTAGATAGCTTTCAAGGTGATTTTCTAATAGTGTTCTGATAATTTCTGTTTATAAATTATAATCAAACTAGGAGTGAGTTCAATGGATCAGGATTCTGCTTTCCTCTTGATGATTTTGTATCAAATATATGCTTGATGCCTTCCAAATTCTGAGCAAAATAGAGTGGCAACAAATGAGTTAGGGCCAATCTTTTGGCGATTAATTGAAACTCGTTTATGCTTTCCAACAAAATATATCAAAAAGCATATTTCAATGTAGAATATGTTAGCTGTTAGCTCCTTTTCTTTCAAAAGAAAGTTTTGTTCCGTAAAATAGTCATTTGTTGTTTTGATTTCACTTCCAGGTTCTGAATGGGTGATGCTCTCAAGGTCATTCCTCGAGTTTTGTATTTGGGGCTGGGACAATCTCCCGCGCACTCTTCTTATGTACTACACAAATTTCTTGTATTCTCTCGAGGGCTACTTCCACACCATTGTCTGCAATCACAAAGACTACCAGAACACGACAGTGAACCACGACTTGCATTACATCAAATGGGACAATCCCCCGAAGCAGTATCCTATCAATTTAACACTCGAGCACTTTGAGGACATGGTCCAGAGTGGTGTCCCTTTTGCTCGTACTTTTGCTACAGATGATCCGGTTCTTGATAAAATTGACAAGAACATCTTGAGGAGATCGTCTAATCGATTTTCACCCGGGGCTTGGTGTGTGGGAAATTCTGGCTTAGGTAAAGATCCTTGTATAGTTTATGGAAGTATTGATGCTGTTAAACCATCAGCAGGCTCAAGAAGTCTAGAAAAACTTGTACTTAAGCTCCTTGATACTGAAAATTTCAGGTCAAGACAATGTAAATAAATTATATACTCTTTTAGTCTTTTTCCTCTTGAAAATCTTTCTTCTGTTTTTATTTCTTTTTATCTCTTTGCTTTGTTTAATTATTTGGCATGTTGAGCAGGATGTGAATCAAAACCCTTTTGTATGTTACTTGGATGACATTTTAAATTAGAGGTCCACCAAATATGATTGCAGTTTCAGAAAAAGAAAGACAACTGTAGTTTCAATATTTCTTACCTTTTTCCTCTTCTTAATTTTTTATTCTTTTCACTGTTTTTCTTTTATTTTCTTATAGTATTTTATGCAATATGAAATTAGTGGTCTAGGCTGTGCCTTTTTTTTCTCTTTTCTTTTTCTTTTTCTCTTTTATTTCCTGATGCAGTTAATGAACAAGTAACAACCAACCGGGGAGTTCGAACTCATGAAACAACATAACCCATATTTCAATTTTAAACGAGCACTCACCCAAAAAAAAAAAAAAAAAAAAAAAAACCACTAACACATATCCACGTCACAAGAAATGTACCATCACTTTTCCATTTCAATTTTTATTACTTCCATTAACCACATTTCCATCATACAATATCCCCATTTTGGACCTGAAGTTTAATTTACAGCAGATATAAGATAAAGCCGTTGAATATAACCATGTGTTGATGATTTGGCAATGCTTATTTGATAATTTTTATCTTATGTGACAGTTTAGTTGTAATTTATGGCACCGGGTTGATGAATTTTGGTGATTCTTATTTCATGAGAAATATAACGAATACTAACGTCTTTTTTTATTATAAAATTTAGTTGGTGCAATAAATGCTTAATTCAACAGGACTATTTGAACTTTTCCTGTCAAAACAAGTACTACAATACCCCCTCTGTCTCATATTACTTGTCTACTTTTCTTCTTTAAAAGTCAAACTATCTAAAATTTGACCAATGCTTTTGAGATGTATTTTCTCAAATAGAAAAATTATGTCAAGGCTAGTTTTTTAACATCTTTGTATAGTTTTTTAAAGTCAAAAGTCAATACAATTGTTTATGGATTCATATAATTTATATTGATAAATGGTAGATTATTGAAAAATAATGTTGAGACTCCTTTGAAAAGTCAAAAGTCAATACAATTGTTTATGGTTTCATAAAATTTATATTGATAAATGGTAGATTATTAAATATCAAATCCAGTTACTCCACATACAGTTAGTAACGTAATTAATATAACTGTAAAGGAAGCCGCAAATCAAGAGTTTATTGGGAATAACTTTGTAAGCAAAACTTAAAAATGGCAAAGTTCCTCGCTTCACTTTTTTATGTTGTCTTCGTTATTGCTATTGTTTCAGGTTATCTTGGTTTTACAATGTTTAAAATTATTAATTTTTTCTTACTTTGTTATTTTCTTTTATTTCATTCTTTTTATGTGAATGCATATGAGAGAAATATTGGTGTAGTATATGGAGAGCAATGTACAGTTGATATTGGTTTTAGCATTTGCACATCAAATTATGATCGATGTAGGCCTCTATGCATTCAAGCAATTTTCTATCCAGTTAGTCAAGCGAGCTGTCAAATACGTGGTGATGGTTCTACCTATTGTGAATGTGTATACACTTGCAAGAAAGAAGGAAAGTTGGAGATTGCAAAATCACCAGCACCTTATTAGTGATTAATAATATCTTATTAATGTTTTATACACCAAGTAGGGGTGTATCCGACAAATCGCACCAAACCGATAAACCGAGTCAAACAGAAAAAACCCGACTAGTGGTTTGGTTTGGTGTTGAGAAAAAAACACGATCATAATTGGTTTGGTTTGGTTTTAACTAAAAAAGTCAAACCGAACCAAAACCAACCCGATGTATTCAATTTTTAAAATATTTTATACATAAAAATATTTATTTGTAATGGAATTTATAAATATTTCTTTTATTTTTTCGTAGTTTTTTTATCTATTATCATATTATTATTCGAAACAGTCAATAAGTTTATATCCTATGGATATTTGTAACTCAAATAAAGTTCAAACCAAAACCATTTCAACACTAACGCTAACAAAAGAAATTCAATTTACCACTAGGAATGACAATAATGTTGGATATCTATTTTTAGTTTTGCATAATTAGTTTAGAGAGTGAAAATACATAACTTAAGTTTTTTTTTTTGTCATGTAATTAATACTTATTAGCCGTGCTTATTTTAGCATGACTTAGTATTTTTATATTATGATCATTTTCTTTATGGCTTGTTAATTAGCAATATTTATTTTAATCGATTTTATTAGTTTTTGTTGAATATTTTAATACAATGTCATCACTCTTCTCACATTTTGTGTTATTTTCTTAAGAAACACCTTAATTATATAGTTGTATCTTACTAGACAAAATATTTGAAGTAAAAGTTATATGTATTGTATCAAGACTATTAGGAAAAAAAACCCGAAAAACCCGAGAAAACCGAATAACAGAAAACCCGAGGTTGAAAAACCCGAATTTTATTGGTTTGGTTTGGTGTATAAATTTAAAAACCCGACGCGATTGGTTTGGTTTGGTGTTTAAAAAATCCGAACCAACCCGATCCATGTACACCCCTAGTCACCAAGAAAAGAGTTGTATGGACTATGGTTTCAATCACCACCATGAATTACATGATTAATAGTTTGGACTATGGTTTCAACCACCACCATGAATTACATGATTAATAGTTTGTTAACGTTTTGGACAAAATTTATGTGATCTCAAAATGCTGGTTCCTTTGCCCTTTAACTTTTGGTTATTATCTATGTCAATTTTATCTGATTTTATTTTTCTTCGTTTATGTATAAATCTCTGTTGACCCGTTCCTCAATAATTAGGTAAGATTTTATGTTTAAAGATGACAAAAAGATCAAAATTGTCCTTAATGTATGAGTGCTGACCTATTTTGGTCCTTCATATATACTTCTTCCAAGGAATTCTAATCCTAGTGTGACTACATCTCTATGTCTCGTAGCGTTTTTTTTTTCTTTCTTTTGGGGTGTTAATAAATGTTACTTCATCCGTCCCAATTTAAGTATCTTACTTTCTTTTTTAATCAATCTAAAAAGAATGACTCTTTCTATATATTTAGTAAGTTTTTTAATTCCAACATTTTACATCGCAAATTTAAGACGGTAAAATTTATAGAACTACACACATCCTTAAATTTCATACTGTAAGGTTTAAAAGTCTTTCTTTATTTCTTAATCTCTATGCTAAGTCAAAACTAGATAAACAAATTGAACGAAGAACGTATGAGTTAATTCCCTAGATGGTCACTCAAGTTTGGACAATTGCCTACAAATATCATTTTTGTTTCTTTTAGGACAACAAAGTCACTCAACTATCCCTATTTTCCTCAAAATATACTAAACACATCAAAAGCCTCATTCTCTCCTAGTTGACATGTCATGTCATTAAAGCTTATTTTCTTACTATAAACCTATTTAACTCACCATTTAACCAAACTCACGTCTTATACCCAATCAAACATTACCCGCTTAAAGTATTTTAATTTATAGATTAAGTTTTAAAATCAAAATATAAATTTAAAAAATTTAATTTGAGTTACTTTAGGGATTTGGTTTAATATATTGCTAGATATTAACATGACAAGTTGACATATCTATATCTTAACATGAAATAGACTAAGAATATATTATATTTCATATAAGACTAGTAAAATAATAGTTCAAAACAAAAAATAAGCGTAATAATGTAATACTTTAAAATAAATATTACAGTAATGAAAATTCTATACATTCTGCATGAGAAATAAAAACAAAAAAAAACTTGATCGTATGGCAATGGAAATACCAAAAATTACACACTATATATTAGGATAAATAACTCAAAGTACAAAGAAAAAATTAGATTTTGTATAAATGCTCCAGTACATTCTTTTGATAGTTAATCTAGTCAATTTACGGTGTAAGATAAACACATATCTAATTTTCTATAAGGGTTAAATATAACTTAAGAAACATTAGAAAATTAACAAATTCAAAAGAGAGAAAAAAAAAGAAAAAAAAAAAAAAGAACAACATTTAAGTTGAGACCAAAAGGATAATTTCAAATATCTTAAGGTCGTTAGCAACTCATTATTTAATGTCGAATATTAACCATTAAAATAAGTATTTTCAAGAATCACTATATGATATTGGTGTCGCGTAAAATGATGAAATAGCAAATCCATCAACTTGAGGTTAGAAATGCGAAGAAGTATGATTTCGTAAAACTTAAACTTATACACTGCTTTTTTAATCGGGTCATGTTTGATCGGGTAAGACATGGATTTGGTCAAATGGATTTAATGAATTAAATAGGTTTGTAATTAAAAAAAAAGAAATTTAATATATGGGATGCCAACTAGGAGAGAAAGAGAACTTTAAGATACTCAATATATTTTGAGGAAAATAAAAATAATTAAATAATTTTATTGTCGTAAAAGAAACAAAAGTAAAAGAAACAAAAGTGATACTAGCGAATTAACTCGAGAAAAGTACTCCCTCCGTTTCATTTAAAACTAATTTAAGAAAGAGTGAAAACTTTTGAAACTTGTTGTTCAAAATAAGTCTTGAATATTGGTGTGGCCAAATCATTTTAAAGTGAATTTGTTTACAAATATTATTTATTTTGATACGAATTAAAAAGAAAATAAGTTCACATAAATTGAAACAAAGTAGTAAATAAAGGGGCATTGCTCCCCTTGGACTTAAAGGTCAAACTCTCTGCTCTTTTTTCTGGTCCTAATAAATAATAATAATATTGTCTTTTTGGAGCACTCAGTGTTGCTGTTGATCCTTGTCTTCGAGTACACTCAACTTTCAGGTTCTTCACTTTCCCCCCCTCAATTTCTTAGCTTACTTATGTAATTTTTTTTTTTTTTGTGTGTCAAAGTTTTGATTATGTAATTATTGAGTCAAATAAGATTGGGTTTAGTTATTCTAGGGTTTTTCTTGAGATTGTAATTGTGTTATGAAACTTGATTATATTATCTCAATTGTATTCTTCTGTTAAAAAAGTGAACTTTACTAAATTCAATTGCTTTTACTAATTCTAGAATTTTATGATGCAGTAAATGTTTCCCAAGTTTGATAAAGTTACTATTTGATTGAAATGACATTGAAGTTTTCATTTTCTAATAAATTTTTTAAAATTTTGATTTCTTCTTGCTTACAATTGCAAAGTATTGTACTACTGACTTATTCAGGCAAAGTATAGTCAAGATTATAATTTTGTGGGTTCAGTACTCGGGTTTTAATTATTAAATCCATCATCTTATTTTAGTTATGGGTTCATAGTTCAATATTTTTTCAATGTATTTAACATACCCAGTGAAATCTCATAAGTGGGGTGTGGGTAGGTATAGTGTACGCAGACATTACCCCTACCTTTGGGAGGTAGAGAGGCTGTTTCTGATAAACCCTCGGCTCGGAAAAAAGTAATAATAAAGCAGGTCACATAGGGAAAAAGAGTAGCTACAACAAAACAAAACGGTATGCTAAGTGAAGAACGAGAGACGGTAATAACATAGAAAATTCATGTCTAGGCTAAAAGTTACCCATAACTATTATACTAGGTACACCCTTGATCCTCATGAATGAGTACGTGGATTAAATTGGCGTACTAACTCAGTTGCGCTGTATTTCTTTTTCCTTATTTTGTTACAAGGAAATCTGCTTGTAAATGATGGATGACAAAACCTCTGCAAGCACATTTCAAGGATTCAATCAGAGATGTTCCGAGGGAAAAAGTTCGTTCCGAGCTACAACAGATTATGATGACAAAACTATGCATGTTAATCAGTGTGGTCAGACTAGGTGACTTAATTAACTGATGCTTTTCTTTCTCTTTTACTTTGCTGTATGGTTAAGTAGTCTTGTAAAAGGTTCTAACTCATCATATTTTCTGAATCTGAGAAAAGAAGTGGCACAGAAAAGTTGAAGAAAGGCTCAAAAATTGTTGGAGGAGGTCTAAGACAATACAGTATAATGGGTCGGTAATGATGCTTAATGTTCTACATGTTATGTCCTTTTTTGGTAATTCCTTTTGTTCTGTATAACGATGTCAATATTTTCATTTTTAACTTTTTGTTTTGCAGTTTGTAAGAAGGTGGAAGATAAGGGACGGATCACATACGGTGAGGTAATTTTCATCCTTTGTTCTCCACTTTATTGCTCGGTCAACTAATTGTTGCAATATTGGACATTATCTTCATGCTTAAGAGGAAGTCCGTATGAAAGATTGCATTTTTGGTAGAGAAATGGTGGTATTGAATCTTAAACAAGAAGTTAAACTTTGTAACCACCATAGATATTTTAGGCGCTTACACAATTTAACTATAGGTTATAGTTATCCTTGCTGTTGTGAAAACTTTCCTTTTCTCCATTTTCCTTAGTTTATAGTTTGGATTGCATTGCCATACACGTAGATCATGTTCACGTCTGATCCAGCTAACATGCTGTTGAAAGTAAATTAGTGTGACTTGTCTTTGATTTTTGTTCTTTTTTCTAGATTCTCCTGGTGTATGCATATGACACATAGATGATCATTCTTGATATACAGGTTGCGGACGAGATCATAGCTGAATTTATGGCAACAGAAAGCAATTCCTCAAGTCTCCTTAATGAGGTTAAGTATAGATTTCAAGACTTCTGTTCTTTGTTTCTCTGTCCACTATGATTTGAATAGAATGTTTAACTTTTCAGTCAGATGAGAAGAATATACGTAGACGGGTATATGATTCGCTTAATGTCCTTATGGCCCTCGATATTATCGAAAGAGATAGAAAGGAGATTCGCTGGAAGGGCCTTCCTAATTCAGATGCAAGGGACATGGAGGACACTAAGGTTAGGATATAGCTTAAGGTTTGAAATTTTATTGTCATTAATTCTCCCAATCTTTTGTCTGTATGTCTAAGCTTTATGGTCATACACTGATGGAAATATTGTGTTTGGGCTGCTCGAAAGCAGTTGTTTTTAGTTGCTAAGGGTGAAACAGTAATTGTGACAGATGCCTTAACTGCCGATAACTGCATTGAGCACAATGGCTGTCTAGAAGTCCATTTGTAACTGATCCTAGATGTATAGGAGCCCGTTCAAATTAGCTGATTAAGAGTAGCTGATAAATATCGAATGCTGAAGCTGATTTTATAAGTTAGTAGTTACGTGTTTAAATAAAAGTGTTGAGACTGATAATAAGCAATTAATGTGTTTGGTAAAAAGATGTTGATAAACACTATTTCTAATTAAAATTACCAAAATGTCCTCAAAGCTATTTTCAGAAACTGTAAATTTAATAGAATTTTTACAAAAAAGGATGAATAATGTAGGTGGAAAAACAATAATTGAATCGTAAAAGCCTTGTCAAACCAAAACTTATGGTTTATATGGACTTATAAGCACTTTTGATGTTTGCCAAACGCGTGGATAAGCCAAAAAGTGTTTATAAGCTAGTTTGACCAACTTATAAGCTTAGCCAAACGCCCTCTAAGAATGCTTAATTCCTTGGCCACATTGAGAAGCGGGCTTGCCTTACACTAGATTGCCACATTTCTCAATGGACTCACCATCTTTAGATGATAATTATATAAAAATTCTGTACTTTCCCAGGTGCGGCATGCAGAATTAGTCGCTAAGATTGGGAAGAAAGCTGCATATCTGAAAGACCTGGAAGAGCAAGTATGTTCACATTGTCTACGCGTTTCTTAATATTGTCATAAGCTCTTCAAATCAACTTTGAAAAAATGCTACACCTAACTGAGTTGTTGCAATGATCTTTAACTTTCTGCACAATTGGGAAAAGTTTGCAAGTCTGCAAAATCTTAAGCTGCGGAATGAACAGTTGCGTAAATCTACAAATGGCCATTCACAAGGATTCTCTTTGCCATTTATACTTGTTCAGGTATAATGCTGTCTTTTTCCCTCTGAAATTACTGCATCTACTTCAATGTTTACATGGTTGGCTCTTTTTGATCATGCAAAAATTAAAGAAGATAGTCCTTAAGTATATCTTTCAGCTTTTGATTTACTTGTTGTGTTATTAATATTGTGCGATAAAGTCCTTCAAGTTTTTTGGCAAACAATTTAGGGTTGTGACCAATTTTAACTCATATCTTTTGATTAACTTTATTTGTATAAAAGTGTTGTACGATGAAGTCCTTTTAAGTCTTTGGCGAACTGTTTAGGTCTGCATGCAATTTTATAATGTTTGGTTGGACTGATTTTTTTTTTTTTCATACTGTTTATGAGAATGACTTTGATTCCTATCATTAAAAAAAAGTGTTAAATTGTCCCAGCTCTTTGTCAGAGCCACAAAGCTCACATGGAAATATGTATTAAATAATATTTTTATCAACTTCTCAAACAGGATTGTAAGTATCGGTATGGAGATTTCCAATGTTTAGCGACTTTTTAGTAATTTTTTAAGGGTCTGTCCGAAATATTCATACCCATCTCATGCTAGTTCAACATGGTTACTTCAAGACAAATGGAGAGTCCATGTTCACCATAATTATTGGAAATATATGCGACTGTTGGTAAACTACTCTTGAATTTCCGAGAATTCTATGAGTACATGCCTAAAATGTGCAGAATTTCCCTTTAACTTACCCAAGAATTTCGTGATATCGATATTAACCATTTCTGACTAGTTTCTTCTTTGACAAAATACTGATATAGACCGCTCCCCATGCTACGGTTGAAGTTGAGATCTCGGAGGATATGCAATTGGTCCACTTTGACTTCAACAGGTATGTGAACATCCTAAATTCCTAATAGGCCAAAGTGATATCATTTTGGCACGCTGATTAAAATTTGTATATAGTAAGATTTCATTATCATCGACTTATGGCTGATGGGAGATTCATCCCACAATAGAAAGCAGCTATTTATCGTACTACTTATTTTTTGCATTGTTGTTTGGGTTAGAGTTGGGAAACGGCGATTGATATCAGAAGATTAAGATACAGCCAATTTCTTTAGATTGGGTAGGGTAAAGCTAGTGGGAGGGGTTAGATTTGAACTTTTCAATATTTAGCCAATTCCTACTGGTTGTGGAGGTCTATATTGGAGTACCAAAATCCTATGTCTCATGACACCTATGTGAGATTGCTGATCTTTGTTGTTAAATGTAATAGCAAGTAGAAATTCAAAACGTCCAAGATGGAAGAGTCGAAATCTGGAGGGGATCATAATTAGAAGAAGAAGGGACTGAATCACTGCATCTTGACTATTTAGTAAAATACCATGTACCCTCTCTGTCCCAATTTAGGTATCCCATTCTGTTTGAATTCGATTACTATTGGAAGAGTTATATTTTATGATTTTTTAGATGAAAGTGGGTCCAAAATGAAGGTAAAGTTGGGTTGTTGAAGAATTTGACAAATTGTTTAGGAGCTATTAGAACAATGAAAAGAATGGAGAACAGGAGAAGTCTAAGTAGAAACAACTATGGGAGAATCTGAGATGAAAGTAGTACAATTACATTCTTTTTCCCCATGTTCAGAAATTCTTGGTTTCCCGAGCATTATGTAGAATTTGCATATCGTCGTGATCATCATCATCAAGAATAATTTTTTTCTGTTCAATATTTCTGTATTATCTGTTGAATAGAAGTGCAGACTCAATTTAAATGAAACTTGTTCGACTTCTAAACAGGAATATTTCACCTAAGTTTTAGGACTCTAACAAAGTGAAAGATATGAGATTTTGTTTGTTTTATGGAACTAACAAGACTCTGTCCTACTTTTTCTCTTATTCATAAGATAGCTTATATTAACCTTCTCTCTCTCTGTCTCTCCTTTTTTTTTTTTTTTTTTTTTTTTTTTTTTTTAAATGGTGGAAACAAATGAAATACGATATAGTAGTGTTGATGGCTTAGATATCGAGGTAGTTCTGAATGTAGCTGTAAATATTGTCTGTGCATCTGCAGCTTAGTAAAATGGCTCGCGGATTCATTGTATCGCCAAAAAAAACAAAGCATTAAGAGGAGGATTTCATATTGCTCCTTTACTAGACTTTCTTTTTCCAGTTCTTTTAACATGCCTTTTCTTGTTGATACTTGGCAGCGTTCCTTTCTCTTTGCACGATGATGCTTCTGTCCTAAAATTGATGCGCCATTATGAGCTCTTAGATGGTAAAAATGTATCTCGAACTTCCTGAAGACACTCATCTTGTAGCTAGTCCTGATGTCGCTTCTGGAGGCAGCAGATCATTTTACTGAAACTCTGAAATTGACACATCAAATGAATCCTACACTGCATAACTTAGTTGGTCACTCAAAGTGGAGACTCCAGATTTAGTCACAAGTATTTGTACCTTACAAAATTCATAGTTAATCATGGTTACAGCTTGCCTATGTAGAAGTTGAGATTTGGTAGCTGTCTTTGTTGCATTTGCAATATTCAAATTGGCTGACATAATGTGTTAGTAGTTTTGTTCTTTTCTGGAAAATGGCTATCAGATTCAGTGAACAGAAATGTAATTGCTAGTACACTTTTAGAGTTGTGCTTATATTGTCATAGATGTCTGAGCTCCTGATGCTAATTGATCGATCTATTTCGTGTATTTTTTGTTTGTGCTGTAAAACAGTGTAGATGATCCTTGATTTGTTGCAGTCTGCGAAACAACTTGTACTTTTCTTTTTTTGGTTTACCACCCGGTGTTGGGTACACGTTTTGGAGCCCCAATTAATCCAGATTTGCACCATGTAAGGCTCATTAAAGGGGGGAAGTACTCCCTATTAATCCATATTTCGATCCGCTCAAATTCAGCCCAATCTGTTGACACACCTAGTGGCTAGTAGCCATAGATTACTACCTATCAGCTATTGCCTATTAGTAAGAGCCAGTTCACCTGCATCACTTCCTTGTTAACTAGTACAAGTATGTGTAGAAGTAAACAGAGACACACAGAGATTAGCAAATCCATGAACTACATGGAAATTTGAGTGTGTCAAAAGATGAATTAATGGAGCTTTTTCTTAAACAACTTTTAACATTTATATATGTACCCCCACCAATCTTATAGTTGAGTATTTGGCGAGACAGGAATTCCTTCTCTAACATCATTTTCATGATTTAACATTTGTTACATTATGGGTGGGCAAAGGATTTGTGATTTCTATCATGCTATATGATTCATCAAAGTAAGCAATAGTGATTATGGCCATGTTTATTTTATTTGCTTACTAGAAAAGGAATAAATTTTCACTTGCTAATGATAGATAGGGCTATTAATTAGCTTTTTTTCTTTCTTACTTTTCTTTTCTTTTTGATAAAACCATTTTGTACGGGTGGGGGTTAAACAAAGCTCCTCCGTGTAAAGAATTCCATACTATCAGTACAATCTAACATGTTATAAAAAATTATTTACCATTTATAATAAATTATCAATAAATGTTTATTAAATAAAATCACCTATTAAATAACCAAATTGCGTAAATATTTTTTGACGCCGCCGGTGTATAGAACTCAAACTCTAAGAGAAATCACAGTACTAGAAAATTAAAGCAATTGACAAAAAAATATTGTTTCGGTTAGTTGCTGCTTTTTGTTATTTAAATAGAAGGTTTAGTTAACTAAAAAGGCAAACCGTTAGGAGATTTGCACAATTATTATTGAAGGGGTAAATTGTAACGACTGAATATCTAAGGTTTAATTAAACTTCATAATAGCTTACTTGGTATTTTGGGATTACAAAGACGGTATATAAATAATATTGCGCAGACTGTATGTATATTTTGTATTTGCTTGACATACTCCTATATTATTTTGGGATTTTCCTTCCTGTCAAGGCTGACATACTATTCTGGGAATTGTTTTAAACTTTAGCTAATTCTTCCCTTAACTTACAACTTAATACGAACTCAACATTCTTAAATGAATCAAGAGATTAGTAAACCAGCTGGCCCAAATTAAATCAATTCACTAAATACGGCACTGTTATGAATTGCAAAAAAAAATTGTCCGTTGCTTCAATAAAGATACTATAATAATATAATATTTTCAAAATAGCTTTAAGTTACTTTCCGTCTTGTCAAGTTACCAAACATAGTATACAAACACTTATTTCAATGAGTTTAGCTTACGTTTTATAGATTGTGTAAATATGTCCGGTCATTCAAAGGATATATATATATATGTGAGTCTTCTCCAAGTGCGAGATTTAAACATCTTATAAGTAAATTATTTCACCTGCTACAACATATAAAGATGATCTGATAGTATAAAAATATTTAAACTTATGGTGTATATTTAAGCTCTATACTTCAATTAGTTTAATTTCCAATGACCTTATTGTATAAACACAAAGGATGATGCCAATCATTTTGAAATGAGTTCATCTGAACTTAGTAATTTTGTTACGGAACACATACATGTGAGTTTAAGTTATACATAAACATCGTTAGTGCGAAAAAAAGTTACTTCAAGTCACCTAGATGATATCTATGGCTAGGTAAGCTCCTTAATTAAAATGTGGCATTTGTAATCTTGAAAATAAATTAGATTACTTAATTACAACAACAGGTAAAGATGACTTGATGTTATAATAATTCCTTATATATATAGTGTCGGTGTATATAACTTAGCTCTCTCTATATATATAAAAAATTACTTAAATTTCAACAAATGTTAAATATGAATCCGTAATTTAAATCTAAACTATGGAGAACAAGTAACAAGGAAATTCAAAATTCACAAGACAAGAACTCAATTTCTTTCTCTTTTTTCCTTCTCAAAAGAAGTTTCTGAAACTGTTTTCTGTTTACCACACTGCTAAGTTGCTTAGCCCAAGAGACCTTTGAAAATTATATGTAACACTCAACTATCAGAATGTCGGATTCCTTTCACTTTTAGAATGTGAAGGTGGGGTTCTCTGTCTATTTGCTCCTTAAATCATTTAACTGTTTTTTTCCCCTTTTTAATATTTTATTATCCAATATTGGTAGGTAAAGCCTACAATTTTAATTATTTATTTATATACTGCCATGCACAGGGTCCAGGATTGGGGTGGGGGTAGAGGAAGCACACTTGAGAATGTTTGTCTAAGGACCCTTTTCTTTAGTTTAATTGTTTAGCTTTATTACTTTTATTAGTATTATTTTATGTTAACTTACACTATGCTATGTAATATTATCCATGTAAATGATAAAATTTCACATTTGTTGTCCGGTAAGTTATAAGCTCGAGGTGTGAAAACATTCTCTTTCCATAAATGCAAAGGAAGGATTGGATATAGTTTAGATACTCATACTCCCTATTTCTGTTTTTGTACCGTAGCTAAGTATATTGAAGGAGGTTCAATTGAATCCATTCGTCGAAAGTCATATTGTACAAATAGAATAAAAGTACTCTTTGGTGTATATATATTGTTGAATTTCCTTCGTAGTATAAGTTTGCATTTATTGAATCTCGTTAAATTGCTGACTCCGCCACTATCCCATACCATACTTTCTAGAGAGCACTGTGTATCAGGGTAAGCCTTTAATTTATGATTTTCTTTATAACCGTGATGCTGCGTCAGTATGTGTATATCTCGACTAATTTCACTAGTTGTTCGCTATTTTCCATCAAAGACAAACACCAGATAATTCTATCTATGCACCCTAATGTTTTTGGCTCCGTTCATTACCATCAAACTACATTTAACGATATATTTTATATTAATTTGTATTTGATGTCCTTAATTTGCATCGGCAATTAGTCAATTGACTAATACAGTAAAGTTATATAGCACTAAGTGCCTAGCTATGGCTAGTTAACTGAGTACAAATTCATGTAAAATAATTGTAGAAGCTGGCTTAATTTGCTTAATCCCTATACTAATGTTAAAAAATAGCTAGAAAAGTGTATCTTATTTAACAATAAAGTGTTAGGCCACATTTAACTCTAACTCTATATATCTTGTTCCAAACATATTCCCCATAATATCACTACTTTATCATGCATGCAACACATGACACGTATGACAGCCACCACATTCTTCTGTTTATATAGGAGCGGAGCCTAAACTTATGAATTCGGCAGAACACAATAACAGTTGTTCATACTCTTAGAAAATTATTTAATGTGTATAAATAAATCATCTTGAATCTAATTATAAGCAAAAGTTATGATGGATTCAGAATCCATAAATTAAATTTTTTAGCTCCGTCTCTATATGTATATGCTATATTGCTTCTTCCAAAATAGTTTATTTTTGAAGGATCGATAACATTTTTGAAGAACCCAAGCAAACATAGTATATATGAGTACTAAGCAAAGTGGGGGTGTGGGGGTAGTGCAACACAAGCTTAATTTAATTTAATAAGAATCTTAAAGGTTAAGAAAGTAAACATATTACTACCCCTCTCGAACTACTAAAAAGTAAAAAAATACAAAAATGACACTTAAGAGTAAGAACAAATCAGGACCCTAAATAAATTGCTTGTTATGTATATATATGCTACTACCGTAAAGCCCTTCACTTTATTTGAGCTCCATTATTCTCAATATTCTCTCTTTGCCTTTATCTTTCTTGCTTTCCTTTGTTTCTCTCTCTTTAGCAAGAAGAGTATTCTTCTCTCCACCTCCAAATTGATGTGATTCTCCACTAACCAAAAACTTTACAAAAGAGAATTTTTAAAGATCATTCAAGAATTTAGCTATGAATTTTTCTTCAATTCCAGCTTATCTTGATCCAGCCAACTGGCAACAGGTATTGTATTTATTTTTTTTATAAATTTTTTTGCCTTCATTTTGATGCTTCCATATCCATGGCTTCTTTGCCAAAAAAGCAAAGAATTCAATAAAGATAATATTCCCCTCAACTTTTGTATTTATTTTAATATTCTTCCTTTCTTTTTCATCTTTAGATTTCTAGCATATACTAAGATATCTTAGTTTCTTCTTTTTCAGCAAGTTGGAGGTAGTATCTCAAATCATCATCATCAGCTTCAATCACCACCATCTCAAACTGCACCACCGCCGCCAGTGCTTCCACCTCCCCAACCCCCACAGCCTCATGGCGGCGGTGGTGCAGGTTCTATCAGGCCGGGCTCGATGGCTGATCGAGCCCGGATGGCCAACATACCTATGCCTGAGACAGCCCTAAAATGCCCTCGATGTGATTCATCAAACACCAAGTTTTGCTACTTCAACAATTACAGTCTTTCGCAACCTAGACACTTCTGCAAGGCTTGCAAAAGGTAATACTTCACAAATAAACTAGGTTCATCCCAAGTACATAAATTTACCTGTACATATAGTTCTTGTTTTACGAAATTAACGGGAGAATAAAAAAAAAGGGAGAAAAAAATATAATTAAGTATGATACATGTACTAGACCAGCTAAATGTTCAATTTTTTTTATTTTTTTTTTAATATTATAAATACCTAACTTATCCCTAAGTTGGGATTAATAAACAAGCATACATTCTTCCACTCGTTTTTAAGAGAAAATGATTGATTGAGAATACTCCTCCTCCTCAGGTACTGGACTAGAGGCGGTGCTCTAAGAAATGTTCCTGTGGGTGGTGGTTGCCGGAGGAACAAAAGAAGCAGCAGCAACAGCAAGAGCGGCAACAACAATAACAATAATTCAAAATCTCCGGCTTCTAGCACTAGTACTGATGGTCGTCAAGCTACTAATAATTCAGGTTCTACAAGCACAATTTCATCACATAGCAACAGTTTTTCTGGCCCAGCATCAGCAGCAAGTTTATTAGGTCTTATGACCCCTCAAATTCCGCCTCTACGCTTCATGTCGCCTTTAGGCCAATTTAGCTCTGATCATCATCAGCACCACAATTTTACTCCGAGTAATCACATGAACCTGAATTTTTCTACAAGTTGTGGTAACGTATTAGGCGGTACCACTGAAGGCATGATGATTAATAATAACAACAATTTGCTCGGAGCTGGAGCTGGTGGTGTTGCTTCGCTTTTATCAAGTGGAAACATTGAACACTGGCGAATGCAACAACAAATGGCACAACAATTCCCTAATTTCTTAGGCGGATTTGATCCGTCTAATTCGCCTTCTTCGGGTGTTAACAATTATCCGTTTCAAGGTGGTGTTCACGAAGCGGTACAATTCCTTGCTGGTGAGGGTACGAGTCAAATTAGCAGGCCAAAAATCTCGACCTCAATGCTAAATCAGATGGCTTCAGTGAAGATGGAAGACAACAATAACAATAATAATGAAGATCAATCAGCTTTGTCAAGGCAATTGTTGGGGATTCAAGGAAACAATGAAAATTGGAATACTGCTAGTGCTTGGAGTGATCTTTCTGCTAGTTTTAGTTCTTCTTCCACTAGTAACGCCTTATAATATAGAGTCGGCGTAAAATGTTGTTCACTGGCAAAGCTGATACTATCTGCTTTATTACTGAGCGGTCATTCAGAGGTTTTAGCTGGTAATCTGAATTATCTCACTAGTCGATATATTTTATGAGCGAAAGCTTCTAGTGAGGATGGAAGCCGGACATGGGGTACAAAAAATCAATCATCTGAAAACCCTAGATGTGGTAGTCTTTGTTAAAGTGTTTTCTTTAGATTTATTAATAGTTTGCTATGGTAATGCATGTGTTAGAACATGTTTGGAGGTTGAGTGTACTTTTTCTTAATTAGTTCTTTGTAGTAGCTTTTGTGTAGACATGAAGGTCTAATTTTCAAAGTAATTGTCTTTAGGTGTTGGGATGTAAAGGTGATCATATGGCTAACAATATTTCTAATGATATATCATCTTCATGTTTGAAATTTGACGGAATTTGTGTATTTGGATTTCTTCTTCCTTCTCTCATTACTACAATCTCTTCATGAATTTATTATTTCTTGGCATGATATCATGAAGCTCTTGAGGATTTCACTGTTTTTGACATTGATAAAATGATTACAAATGAATTTTAATACTGATCCATGGTCTGAAGCAATGTTACGTTGTCCAAATATTTATAAGATTAACAAAATTCACTTAGTAATTGCATTTGAAACTTAAGAATTGGATGTGCATGTACTAGTAGTTATAAACTTTCCCACTTTAGTTTTATTCAAGCTACAACTTAAAATCTCAATACCTGTGTGAATTTACATGTTGTAGAAAATTATCTATCTGTCTTATTTTTTAGGTTATTGATTCCAGAATTTGATAGTGTAAATTTCTTTCTAAACATGTTGATGAGGGTATATTCTTTTACATTAAACAGTGTGTGGTTAATCAAGTACTTCTTGTTTAGTTTTTGTTGGTAGAGACTTACTCGCATTGGGTGTTTTTAGACTAAATCAATTCAATTTATCATAATTAAGTGATTTGATGAAATTAAATTATACAGCAATTAACCATAGTTAAGTGATAGAAGTGTATGTACATTTCATGTGTTTATTAGTTTAATGTAAACATTCGATATGAGTAAATTTTTATGGTGTTTGTTGCACCTTCAAAATGATGGGTTCTAAGGAACTGTATATTCTTTCAATGTCCATATTTTTACAGGTTTATAGGACAGTATATAGTACTATGCCAATACGCGTCGTTGTGTAAGCTTTGGCCACTTCATGATGATGATTATTCTTAAATATTATTCTGTTTGATTGGTGCATGCTAGTCACTTCATGTTATTCTGGGATTTCAATATTTATATATTATGCTTTATAATGGATGAAAGATGTGAGCTGAAATGGAAAGGGAAAAAAAGAATTCTAAGAAGCTACTTTCTACAGATTCAGTTGCTTCCAGCTACACTAGAGAATTGATAGAGCATTAGTGTTTTTGTAGTTTTTTATTTTATTTTATTTTATTTTATAAAATTGCTCCAGATCTCATCCACGTGCCTCATTTTGCAAAGAAAAATATCGAAAATATACTTACCTATTTTGGTGTGGCATCTAGGAACTAAAATCTGGGATATTCATTTAAGATTAGAACTTCTTTATTAAGCAAAATCACGGATTGGCTGGCTTTATGTAAAGAATATGTTCATTTTTTAGAGTGCAGGCTATATGAAATTGTAAAGAAAAATGAAGAACTCGACCTTATTAATAAACATTGAGAATGAAATCAAACTCCAAGAACAATATCAGTAATCTGTTATTAGAAAGAAATTACTATATATATTGTTGCTTTTGAAAGTTATTACTAATATTAGTATATGCAAGTTCAATCAAAATAGAATAATATTAGGTTGGTAAAAAATTAGAGGCAAATTCATTATTTGAAGTTTATGAATTCTTACCACGATTTTAAGTTAATATGCAATAATAATTATAAGAAAATTAATGAATTTTTTGATACATATACAAAATTTGAACAAAAGCTACCTGCGTCGCGTGAACCCATAATTGCTAAACTAGGTCCGTCCCTAAAGACGATCCGACCTGGACATGTCCATGTGTAGATTTTCTTGAAGACGAATGCGTGCATATCTTATAATATTTTTTTTGTAATCCTACTTGAGTAAAACTTTTTGACCCGTTTTAAGTTATATTTGTTGAGAATATAACTTAAAAGTATGTTCTTTCTAACCATTTAAGCTTTTAAATAAAATGACTACACACACCTTCAATGCTATCAATATCACACACTTGAACTAATGTGCAAACTTTTATTAGATCTATTTTCACTTGTAATTTTGTAACGTAAAGCTGTAGGTTCTTGTACCGGAACAAAGATCCAAATATATTCTTTATCAAATTATAGGGATCAACCTAGAATATGGTAATATTATGTCCCCAAGAAACTTATATTTGTGCTTCCAATGTATGGCTCGATCATTTGCTATAATTCCGGTAATGATAACTGAAAATATTAGCCTAGTCAAATGTAAAGAGTAAAAAGCAACAGAAGATTCTTCGGACATGAGTAATGATTCCATAATAACAATAAATTCTGACAAAATGGGCAAAAAAGCAATGATGAGAAAATGAGTCAAAGAGGGTAAGACAAACAGTGGGACAACAAGCTTCTTAAAAGACTCGAATTCGAAAATATGCCCACTCAATTTCACGCAATTCTCTTCCCAAACTCCCAGGTTCTGTTATTACCAGTATATATATGATTTATTAATTTCTTCTTTATTTTATTTTATTTTATTTTATTTTATTTATGTGCCTTAATTTAATTGGACATGAATTTTTTTTTAAACTGAAAAATACTTTTGAATCTTATTATCTTCAAAATATTCTTGAATTTCCTTAAAGATGCTACATAGAATGTTGGAGCTAAGTATAAAAAGGTATTACAATCAAACCTCTATATAATGACGTCATTTATTTCGATATATTTTAATTGGTATCTCAAAATTTTGTTATGAAAGATGATTGTTATAGAGAGATCTGACAAAGATATTTTTTGTAGATTGATTAAAAAGAAAAAAAAATTCACAAATCAGAACGGACGGCGTATACTGTTTAATTTCTATATTTGTTTACTATATATTCTGGTCGAAGACTTCTTGAATTCTGTTCCCCATTTGCCCCCAAGAATCACGCAGAAATTTGAAATAAAGATGAGTGAGATCATCAGAGAGCAGTCAAAGAGGACAAAAGACTGGAACAAACGTGACAACTAACGTTGAAGTATGCAAACTTATGTTTCTTGTTCTGATTTGGTCGCACGAAATTCTAGGAAGAATATAACAGTACTAACTGTTCTTCGTACTTCATTAGATCTTTCAATTCTTGATTTTCACGAACTGGTCTAGCTTGTATTATTTCGTGCTTCTGACAAAGAAAAATATGATTCAGAGAAACCGTATCTTACCACCTAATAGAAAAATTAAAAGAAGTAATCTATACATGCAGATTCCTTTTAATTTTTAATTAACCAGCTTTTTGTCATAATTTGAGTGAAATAACAAAAAAAGACTAAAACATCCCATGTTTGTTGGCAGTATTTTGTAAGCTAATTTTAGCATGTGACCATATTGCTTTCCAGTGTTTTTTGGTTGATGTTTCTGGTTACTACATAACGTCCCTAGCTCTCCTTTTCTTGGGAATGTTCTCTTACTTTAATTTGATGCTTTAGCCAATTTCTTCTTTCTTTTGACTGGATTTGAGACATTGGTGGCCACTGACCAGGCCACTTGTTAAGTTGAAGTAATATTTGCTCTCATGAGGTCCATTTAGTTCTTGATTTAACCTATAAACTGAATTAATTATCACCCCACCATTCCAATTTATGTGATATAATTTGTATTGACACCAAGTTTAGAAAAGAAATTTAAACTTCGGAAACTTATGATTTTAGACATGTCATAACATTTATATGATTATCTTTATAACTTTTGAAACTTGGTCCTTAAACATGCCATAACACTGTTCCGGTTATAAAAGCTTTTCTTTTCATCTATAAAAGCTTCTTGTTGAGGGAAAATGTAAAGTGAATTATTTCTAAATTTAGTAGCGTGTAATTCTTTTGGGAACGAATTGAAAAGGAAAGTGTCATGTAATTAACTGAAAGTGACAGAGTAATTTTTATTTTACCTGTGTCATTAATCTATTGTAGAATATATGGGTTGTCTATCTTATTTTTGAGATACCTAGTTTCGCTTATTATGAGCAATTATATATAGTAATAGTAATATAATTATTTAAGGTGAGTTGATACTTCATAAAATTCTTTTGCACAGTGCAGAGGTTGAGCGCATTAGTTATTACTTACAAGAAATCTCTCCTGGGAACGCCAAACAATTTTTCTTAGACTAGTTTATTGATTCAGGAATTGGGTATGATGAGGTATTCCTTTGATGATACATATATATTGTATATGTTTTTTCTCCTTGTAAATGAAAAAAGTATGTTTTATTACGGTTGTGATCCCCCTACTCATTTTATACAAAAATCGCACATCAAATTAGATACTCTCTTAGTCTTATTTTATGTGAAACAAAATTTATATTTAGAAATCACATAAAAGATGCTAATATAGGTCATAATAATTAACAATTTAATATATTTAAAAGACCTATAAAAAATCTAAGTCAAAGAAAAATTCTTTTGACTATTTAAATAGTTGTATATTGTCTCGCATAAAGTGTGACAGAGGAAGTTATTCCAATTATAACGTGTTTAAGTGTTGTCATCTCATAAAGAATATATTTTTATATAATTTAATTACCTAATAATGCCTTCAACATAGCGAAACAAAATAAAGCATTCTAGTTTTAAAGGAGAGAATTGAATAATCACAAGGTCAAAATTGAAATACAATTGTCCTAGGGAACCTTTCTTAGTCATTGTTAACCAGCTTAAAAGAAAAATAAAGAAGTCACAAACTGGAAATTTAAAAATAAACAAGAGAGAGGTGATTTCTGTTACACTTGCAATAAAATGTTGTAATCATAATTCTGCAAGCACTGTACTGTTTGCAGTGTTCTCTTAAAAAGTGTAATCGTCAGGGAGAAGCTAGGAATCTTATGTTATTCGACTTTTTGTTAGGACCAAGGTAAAGAGTACGGCGGCTCACCAACACATTAACATTTCATAAAGCAACTCTGTAGGTCCGATTAATTATGATTTACACGCGAGACCTTTTATTAAGGATGATAGAATGATTACGAATTTATCACAACATTTAGTGATAATAGGTGTCGTTTTAAATGTACATATGAGTTTAATTTTTGCATAGACAAAGCTACAATTGCTTTATACTATCAGGTTATATCTATAACAATATGTAATTGCTCAAAGAATTAAGTATAATTTAGTTACTTGAAAAATAGAATGAATAATATGATAAACATATACATAGTTAAAATATACTTCAAGTGTGAGAATCTTTAGACATTATTTTATTTGTGTATATAAGTCCAATATATACAAATGTAATTATAGTTACTTTGTTGATTACACACAAAAGGAAAAAAATCATGTCTTGTGCGAGGATAGTCTTAATGCTGACCAGACACACCATAAGAAATCTTGATTTATTAGTCGGTCGGTTGTAGTTTTTATCAATTTATGTCTTTCCTTCTACTCCCTCCATTCATGATAATTTAATGAGCAGTGGTTATAGTAAATAATAAAGGTAAATTAGAAATTAAGTGTTAAATTCTATCTTGATTTTTTAAACTGGACAAGTAAAAGTGATCTCTATTTTTAGTATAGAGGACAAGTAAAAATTGACGGAGGGAGTATAATTTTAAGCATTAGTCAACAATTAAGTAGAGGAATCAGTGGGAGGAATGTAGTAATGATTCCATAATTACCATATTGGAAGTATGGTAATATTAAGTCAATAATCTTAAAAGTAATCTTTCTTTAATAATTTAAGAATTTAGATATGATGATCACACTATTCCAATATGGTATCAAAATAGGTAGATATCCTAGGTTTAAGTTTCACCGCCCTTATTATAAGAAATAAAAAGATGTTTATGTGCTTGATCTATAAAAAATAAATAAGCCCGCACATGACAGGACATGTTGAGATATAATATAATATAATAATTAAAATTTACTCTTTCTGATAGCTTAAATTTTTAGAAGAGATTGTGACATATCTTCAACACATAACGATAAACTTTTCTTACTAAGTCGTTCTATAAATGTTGTTCATTATTCTAGTTCACATTCTATTTAGTACTTACCACAGAGAAGTTATATCAGATCCGTTTTCCTCTAAAAAATGAATTTATCTTATAGTACTCCCAATCGTTCTATATATAAATGTTGCTCATGTTTAATTGCTTTTGATCTATCGTTTAAGGTATTACAGATTTATAGTCATAATATGGGTAAATTTGTGTCACAAAATGATAATTGATGCTTCCATAATTGAAGGAGAATAATCATGTTTCTATAATCAGACCGCCAGACACACAAGGTAAACATGCATACATTGTTGTCACGTATATTATTATGGTTTGCTTCCATCAGGCTTATGCACTAATTGATCCAGGATTCACATATGCTTATGTAACACCTTAATTACTTTGCATCAAGGATGTTTGTTATACATTCTTTCGTTTTCTTTTAGTTGAAATGGATCAACTCGTTGACGCGATTAATTTAAAATTCACGTAGAGTAGACTCATTAAGAGGAATAAAACGTTTTCTCTCTATTCGCCGGCTTCGGCTAGAGCTTTTTGATTAAAAGTGAAGAAATTCTAACTGTTCCACCTCACGGTAATAATGCATTTTAAAGCTGTGGCAATATGAGATTAGAAAATTTGTACCACACCAGGATAAATCTTATCTTATCCATCATCTTAAAATTGGATGCCCTTTAATTATCTCTTTTACTCCTGCGTGGGCTGGGCCCCTACGAAAGTCTATAAAAGACACCATTCGAAAAGAACGGACGTTACGTAGCATCCTATGTAACATCTTTTATATCTTCGAAAGACAGCCTTGACCACAACAGCACTTTTACCATTTTACAGAAATGGCCATTTTTTAAATTCTCTCTGGATTTTTTACCTTTACAAGTAAATGACAGAAATGACCTCTTATATTTGGTAGTAGATTTAAAATAATCCCTTAAGTATCACCTGAGCAGTTTTAGTCCTTTAAATTTGTCAAAAGTGAGCACTTTTGGTCTTTGTAAGATATTTACCAACTCTTATTGTTAAACATAATTACCGGATATATTTTGTCATTTTCTTTTAATAAGACCACAATTTTTAAAAGTATCTATTTTTATTTCTTAAGATCTTCGTTCAATTAAATAGGTTCACATAAATTAAAATGAAACGGGACAAGTATGGCAAGAGCCAAGGCCAAGGTGTCATTTTTATAAATTTGATATGATAGTGATGTTCCATAAGCCTACTGTATTATCTAGTGATGAAGAAGACCCACCTTCATAAAGTGGTTGAAAGGTTCTATCTAATTCGCGTGGGGCAAAAATTCATCTTCTTCTCACTTGAACTTTAGAAAATCTGCATTAATACCCAAATTGAAGAAAAATGAATCTATAGCTACAAAAACAATTGTTATTTCAGAGGTAAAATCTAATAAAAATGAAATAAAATATACAATGTATAACATGCATACAATACAAATAAACATATACTAAATAGGGCAATTATTTCTGCCTCAGCAATGTCGAGAGTCGTAGCTAGTGCAGACTCCACAAGATCTAGATATTATCAGTTTAAATATCAGATATTTCTTAATTATAATCATAGTTATAATTATATAACCCATAAATCTATTTACAAATATGTTGCATTGAAACGTGGCCTTGTGCACTAGTGCCTTGTCGCATTCTCAATTATTATAATTTACATGTTGTGTCTATGTCTGGAAAATAATAATATAATAAATGTACAAAATTAAATTCAATAAGTTGTGTGGTCAATCCATTACACTTGTAATGCTTTATGATTAACAATTAGTGGTTACGTCCGTTTGACCTGTTATAATCAAAGTAGAGTTGAACGATGCATGATTTGCATGGAATGGAATGGATGCTTACGTAAAAGAGCACTTTAGTATTTTCTTCATGTTAATAATTATTCACAAAGTTGTTTGTCTTATTAAACCACTATGATTCCTTATCTGTTTCCCATGCACACGTTGGGAGATAATGTCTTTTGAATTTTTATTAAGGAAATTTAATATATAAAGAAAATAAACTTGTTGAAGAAGAGAGTGTGTGTGTGCGCGTGTATATATAATTAACCTTCTTTATAGTGTAACTTTCAATGAAATCTCTCTTGGACAAGAATAGTTTCGCCTTGTTTCAAGTACCGAAGAAAATATTTAGGTGGGCAAAGGATATTTAAACGTCCTTTTCTTTTCTTGAAGGTTCTCTTTTTCTAAAACCTTCTTTTGGAAGTACTATAGTTTACATGTTTTAGAGATATTTCTAGGGGATAATATGTTGTTTCTCATATTCACCCTATTACTTCTTTGATTTCAAAGACGAATTCAGAATACAAATCAAGACTTATTATACTAATTTTAAAATTATGGTTTACATCTACATTTGTTATGTTTTGTTGGGTATTCTGTAGAAACTATATAATCTTGACTTGTTCCATTCATTCACCAAGAGAGAATATATATAGGATACAATAATCTTGAACCCTAGGATCTCTCCAGATCCTAGTGAAACAAGGAAACTAAGATCCTAGTGAAACAAGGAAACTAACTAATATATGGTAAGTATCTCCCTACAAATATGCTACCAAATAATATCAAACAATACAAAGATATTATACCACAATACCCCCCCCCCCTACAAGTTGGAGCATGGGAATAAAAAATGCCCAACTTGGAAAGCAAGAAGTCAAACTGAGTTTTGCCGAGAGCTTTGGTAAAAATGTACGCAATTGTGAAGATGTTGACACGTGTGACGGAGAAATCAAACCTTCATTAATTGCATCATGAACAAAGTGACAGCCACCCCAACGTGCTTTGTTCGTTCATGGAAAACCGATTTTTTGCAATGTGCAAAAGCCGGACTCGACTATCACAAAACAATTTGATCGCCTTGGGATGTTGTATACCTAAACTCAACAACGGACCTCTCGACCACTTCAACTCACAAAGACTGCAGCCATGGACCTATATTCGGCCGCGCCGCAGAAGATCTAGAAACGTGATAAGCAATGCTTTGTCTTCCAAGAGACGGAGATTGACCTAGAAATACTAGCCAACCTGTCAACGAACGACAAGTAAGCGGACAAGCCGCCCAATCAGAATCACACCATCACTGCAAAGTCAACTCACTGTCGGCACGTAACAAAATTCCCTGTCCTGGTGTGCCTTTCAAATAACGGACCACTCGTAAGGCCGCTTCCCAATGTTCAATCCAGGGTTCTTGCATGAATTGAGACAAAATATGAACGGATATGCCGTCCCGCCGAGTGACCCCAACAAATCAAACGCCCGACTAATCTACGGTAGACCTCCGATCCGACAACAAATCTCCATTTGCAAGACCAAGTTTATGATTTTGCTCGATAGGGAACCCACTACGGCTTTGCACTTAACAATCCTTTTCTTCGGAGATAATATCGATATACTTGCGTTGACACAAAAACAACCACGACGAACTACGAGCTACTTCATACCCAAAATATTTGAGAGACCCAAGGTCTTTCATTTTGAAACAATCACTCAAATAGGCTTTGAAAGTTGCAAGTGCAACGGAATCATTCCCAGAAATAATAAGATTGATACGCTCAAATTACACCCATTAATGGTATAACGCGGACGTTGTTAAATATAGTAACCCAACAAGGTTGGGGTCGAATCCAGAACAATATGTAGGCAATTTAAGCGGATCGAATTGTCGCGCTAACAATAGCTAGACCGAACGCATCAATGGTGGTTTTTGATAAGGTTTTGATAAAATACGGAAATATAAATTCTAATCTAAAAAGCAAGTAAATTGATCAATGGCTGCAAGAATGGAATAAAGGAAACTACTTCTCAAGTAACGATCCAATATATTTCACGAAGTATAAATAATAGCAAGCTTATGTTAATTAGCCTCGATAATGACTTCTAAATTAACTTCTCCCGAAGATTAACTAGACTACCCAATTGAAGATCCCTCGAAGCAATTAGGAGCATTAAGAACACCAATATGGCTACGAAGTGGTATACGTTTATTCCTAGGTCAATTTCCATTAGATGGGGTTAACGCCCAAATTCATGTTAATTATTCTATCCCAACCCGTTCTTCCTCTTCCGAATTTCAAACGAAGTAAATGGGCGAGTCTAGGTTGCTACTCCCTCGAGAAACGTTCAAGATCAAGAATAATTAAAATAACAAGAACTTACTTGATTAAGAGTAATGTCGATCAATAAATAAGCACAACAAGAGTTTCAATCTTAATTGTCACCGAGAAATTCCCATAAACAAGGATTGAATAAAAAAGAAAGAAAATACGAGTAGGAACCCTAGCCTCCAAACTTGTGTTTTATGCCAAAGATAATTTTACAATCTTCCCCAGCTTGGCTTTTTAAATGAACCGTAGTAGAAAAAATCGTCAAAATCCAAGTTCTGCTTGACCGGGCCGAAAACCTTCAGCGCGAACGCGCCATGTTTCTGCTCGAACGCGTGGATGACGTCAGCATCACCGTTCTTACTTCAGCGCGAACGCGTGGACTACTGGCGCGAACGCGCAGTGTCACTGGCGCGCGTGGGCGCGAACGCGTGGATTACCTGCGCGAACGCGCAGAGTAATTTTCCAACAAAATTTCCAGAATCTCCAGTTCTTTCCAGTGATCAACTTTTTTTTCCTTTTCTGCTTGTTTTCCACACTTAGGCTCTAGGGACCTCGTATTACCTGAAACATAACAAAAACCACGTAAAATCACATAGACTTGCTTAAAAACAAGTAAAACTTACAGCCGGAAAGCATCAATTGTGGCGTAAAATCACGCCACATCAAAGATCATCAACATAAACCAAGATATTAATCTGAATATTCCCTTTAGTAAATGTAAACAGAGAATAATCAGAATAAGATTGAAGGAAACCGTAAAGCAGTCACCAATTTTGCAAACCAACATTTAGGGGCTTTGTTTCAACCCATACAAACATTTGCGCAAACGACACACCAACGTAGGATCTGGACTTTCAAACCCGGGAGGGGAGCTTCATATACACTCCTCATCAAGGTCACCATGTAAAGGCATTATGAACATCCATTTGGTGAAGTTCCCATTTTTGGATCTTTGTGATGGCTAGGAAGGCTCGAACAGTAGTCATCTTGGCGACCGGAGCAAAAGTTTCATTATAGTCAATCCCCGCTTGTTGATGATTTCCCAACACAACGAAGCGCGATTTGAGCCGTTCCACATCTCCATTTGACAAAAACTTGGTCTTGTACACCCATTGATTACCAAGTGCTTTCTTACCCGGAGGAAGATGTTCCAAAGTCCATGTACCATTGTCTTCCAATGCACGTATCTCTTCTTTCATTGAACATCTCCAACCTTCGTGTTTCATGGCTTTTTGAAGGTCTTAGGATCTTACCGAAATAATAGGCCGCAAGAAACTTACGATAATTTACGAAAAAATTGTCACAATTAATATAGTGTGCCAAAGGATAGAGGTACCTGAGGAGTGATTGTTAACCGGGTTGTAGGAGACGGACTATTAGCAAAAACTGAGTGTGTTACATAATCACGAAGCACAACAGAGGGATATTTCTCCCGAAAACCACGCCCCAAGCCACCTTCCACATTCGTGACCTGGGTATAGCGTTCTTGCCCACTCATTGTCCGGGGCCGGGCGTCCGGGTTCCCGGTTGGGCAGTGCAAGGGGTCGTTAGCGGCCGCTCGGGCGCGGCCGCCGCCACGTAGGGTTCTCAGGGCTGGCGGGACAGTTATCGTTGGTCGCAGCTCGGCTTTGTCTGCCAGCATCAAGTTGGTGGTTTGCGGCTGCTACTCGGCAGCCTCCGAACTATCAACTTCACCCCCTAATTCATCCCCGTACACCAGAAAATCACGATCAATTTCAGCACTCTCATCAAAAAAACGAGACGAAATATTGGCATCTTCCGGACAAGCAAAAGGAAACACATCCTCCACAAACTTTACATCACGAGAGACAAAAAATTCCTTCGTATCAAGGTCAAACAACCGCCACCCCTTCTTACCAAACGGATATCCCACAAACAAACACTTTCTGCTCCGACTAGCAAATTTGTCACCCTGAGTTTTTTTGATTATGAGCGAAGCACAAACACCCAAAAGTACGAATAGCATCAAAAGAAGGAGGTTTATTGAATAAAATTTCAAAAGGCGTTTTATTTTCCAATTTGGGTGTGGGGGTACGATTTATGAGATGAGATGCAGCAAGAACACATTCACCCCGTAAAAAAAATAGGCAAATTGGCTCGAAATCTTAAAGCCCTCACAACATTCAACACATGTTTATGCTTCCTCTCTACTCTCCCATTCTGTTGCGGAGTACCCACACAAGAGGTTTGAAACAAAATACCAGTGGCGGTAAAATAATCAATCAAACAATTAAATTCGGTACCATTATCACTTTGTACAACTTTAATTATGTGATTAAATTGGCGATCAACCATAGCAACAAAAGCCATAAACATCGAAAACACTTCTGTTTTATCAACCAACAAGTAAATCCAAACAGCTCGGGAAAAATCATCAACAATTGTTAAAAAATAACGAGCTCCACACAACGAAACATGGCGATATGGGCCCCACAAATCACAATGTATTTTCTTAAATATTCTAGATACTTTATTATCACTTAAAGGAAATTTGTCTCTAGGATTCTTAGCACGTAAACACACTTCACAATCCTTTGCTAAACTACTCTTATCACTACTGACATGAGGAAGCAACTTTACTACTCTCTCGGAAGGATGCCCCAATCGTCGATGCCACAATTCCAATGCGGACGTTGCCACGACAGTAGACACATGTTGCACCACGTCCGGTTTGCTAAAATAGTATAGTCCGTCCCTCCTAACTCCTATTCCAATCAGCTCCTTCAGTGGGTCGTGAATAGCACACATATAAGAATTAAAAGAGACAATAGTATGTAAATTATCAGTAAGTTGGGGGACGGAGAGTAAGTTGCAACGTAAATAAGGCACATAAAGGACATGATGTAAGGTGATTTTATCGACGATACGAACAGAACCTTCCAAAGAAGCAAGCACCTTGTCACCATTAGGCAAACCAAGGGACAATCAACAATATGGACATCAAACAACCAAGATTTCTCACCGATAACATGATGAGTAGCACCAGTGTCAATAATCCAAGAAAAAACATCAAACTTACCATTCAAGCGATTTTCTGGAATTGTAGCATTACCAAAAAATCCCGTAATAGCCTTCCATTGATCGGAAGTAAAGTGCTGACCCACGGCAGCGTTATTTGATGCGGTTGTTACACAATTTGCCACGGGCGAAGGAGTGATATAGCCCCCGGGTCGGTCTTGAGGACCGAGAAAATATTTTGGGTGGTGGTGGAGGAGGTACGTCGTCACCGGCCATGGAAATTTACGAGGAAGAGGAAAAAAAAAACGTGTGGCCTGATACCATGTAGAAACTACACAATCTTGACTTGTTCCATTCATTCACCAAGAGATAATATATATAGGATACAATAATCTTGAACCCTAGGATCTCTCCGGATCTATCCTAGATCTGAAACAAGGAAACTAACTAATATATGGTAAGTATCTCCCTACAAATATGCTACCAAATAATATCAAACAATACAAAGATATTATACCGCAATATATTCACATTTAAATATATAATCTTGCATAAAAAATATTGACCAACCCCTCTCTTCAAGAATAGCGTATTCATGATTAAATTGCAATATTCATTTTTTTTTCTTCTGAAAAAGGGTAAAAATGCTCCTCAAGTATGCAGAATTTACTATATTTGTCCTCAGTTAACAGTTCGGCCGAATCATGCTTCTGTCATTACTTAATTAGGCCAAAATGCCTTTATTTCGCACAAAATTTAACCGAGGACACATTTGGACATACAAGCATACATCAAAGTCATATTTGGACCTACATACATATATACATCAAGGACATACTTGGTCCAGTTAATTCCAAACTGCAATTACGCAATAATTTGCGAAGTTGTATTTATGAAGTAACCTGATTAAATTAATTGTAGTGAATTATCTGACCAATGTAAGACATCACATAGGCACATTTGGAGCCATTTTTTAGCAACTTAACATGCCCATTTGTATAATTTAAATTAGAAATTCTAACTAAAGATACAACAACCATAACGCCATAAAATAAGAAAATTCACTACATTGCTTCAAACCACACAAAATATCTTTACATTTGATAAAATCACCAAATGCTAAGATTCCATCAAATCACAAATGCAGTTACGTACACTGCATCAAATAACATAATTACAGCCACCAATTACTTCAAACCATAAATTGTCTTTACATTTCATCGAACCTCATAACTAATATCATTAGATTCCATCAGTCCCGAATATGTAATTTTTCCTTTTTAATTAAGGATGATAACGGACTCAAAGAATTTGTCTTGTAGAATTTTAATACTCTTTCCTTTAGTTGGAAAGAATGTCATTCAATATTTAAGTTCTGCTATAATTCTGTATTGCAAAAATACTTTGAAACAAAAGAACTTTGAAAAAAATTCTTAAAACGGAAAACAAGAAAAAACAGAAAACAGAAACTAAACTAGAAACTGAAAAAATCAGAAGAGAGTATAGGAATGAAATTGAGCCCACTGAATGCACAATGTGTCCTTAAGGAAATTATTCCCTCAAGTACCCGAGGTTGTGGAATATATCCTCCCAGGATAGAACGATTTTACTCACCGGAGTATCGGTACCTAAAACGCCATGAACAGCGAATCACTCGAAGGCAGTAAATCACACTGGAATTTTGTAGTGCAGAAGAAGGAGAATTTTAGAAGTTCAGAAATTTCGTTAGAATAAAAATCTGAGGATCAAAAAATATTTATAGCCATTTGAAGCACTGTTTCTGAAAGTTTGCAACCTAAAAACCATGGAAAAACTGCGCGGGAAATTTTAAATAAAATCTGGGAAAGAAACGGGCCAGGCGCACGCGGATCCGGGTTTGGAATTAATTAAATAATTAAATTTAAATAAAATTTGGTCTAAAAAAATTAATCAATCAATCATTGACGGAAGCCAAGCAAGCGGCGACAACAACAAGGCGAGGCTTGCCTTCTCTTCAACCCTTTTAACAACTAAAAGAAGTGCTTCCTTATTTAACCACATGGACTTTTCTTTCCACCACCAATGAGGGAGAAATGCTTTTCCAACAAAGCATAAGGGAAAAACTCATTTTCCTTCCATATTTCTTCCCTCCATTTCCCATTCAACAACATCCAAACCCAACAAGTTCTTGCACTTTAGTCTTGTTTTTAGGACAAGGTACAATCATAGCATTGCTCAGCCATCTATTCTTCGCTTATCTCTCTCAATTTTGCGGGTTGATGTAATCTAATGGCATTCAACGATTTAATGAAATGTGAAGATATTGTGTGTTTGAAGCAATATAATGAAATTTTTTATTTTATCACATTATTGTGATTGTTATATTTTTACCTAGAACTTCTAATTTAAATCATACAAAATGGCACGTTAAGTTGCTTAAATATGGCTCAGTGCTCTATGTGATGCCTTAGATGATGAGAAAATTCATAACAATTCAACCAAGTTGCTTCATGAAATGTAACTTCACAAGTTGCACAATTGCAGTTAAAAACTAAATTGGACCAAATATGTCATTAATATATGTGTGTATATCCAAATACGCCCTTAGTTAAGTTCTGTATAAAATAAGGCATTTTTAGCCCAGTTAAGTAATGGCACGACATGAGTGGACAAACTTTTAACGGAGGGCAAATATTGTTAATTTCACATACTTTAGAGGCATTTTATCCCTCTTCCATTTTTCTTTTTATCTCTTGATTTTTCCGTTCTTTTTATTCTTTTATTTATTCTGTTGTGTTTTATGTAGTAGTAATTATTAGTACTAGTAATTTTGGGCCTTTTCATCATATTGTTTCACGTCTGACTTCCGTGCTCAGCAAGTTGCAACGTCTTGTGAATAACGTTGAAAAGGATATTAGCTCTTTCAAATATATAACATGGAATTTGTCAATGTAGTTGGACTCTCCTGTATATCCGAAATAATCATCCTTTCCACGGAGTTATGTTTGTTAAGAAAATTGTATCTGCAATTTTTGTGGGTATGAGCTTAAAAATGAACCTACTAATTAACAAGTTTTATGATTAAAGATGATTACACGACCTAGTTTACAACTTCTTTTGGCTATGCGGTATCTAAAGTTACATTTGTTTAAGCATTTTTGTATGAAGTTCAAACAAAAATGGTTGAACTTCAATCGTATGTGCAAGAACTTCAGGCAAAAATGACTAGACTGTAGTCATATGAAATGTCAAAAACACTCCCTCCGTCCAACTTATGTGATACTTTTCACTTTTCGATAGTCTATTTAACTAAAATGCGAATATTGCTTAATATAAAAATATTTACATACTCTTAGCAGGTAAATACAATTAACATTCAGATGTCAAATAAAGAGTTATAACAGACTGCTACATATAAGGTAATCTTCTGGACTTAAATCAAGTCAATAATAACCTATTACATTTATCTTCCTATTTTTTTGCTCATAAGATATTATCTAAAATTGCTTTTATACGTTCCTTCTATTTCCTACATTGGCAGCATTATATTTTTCTTTTCTATCTCTTCCCTAATCTGGTTTCATCGTTCATTCAATTCAAGGAGAATAAAATCGTAGTTTTGATTCAACACGGTGGAAAATCTAGTATAATAAAACTGATATACATAGAATATCATTTGTATAATTCTATTACACCTTATATAATTTATTTTATATACCTCGTATAACTTTACTATACCTTGTATAATAAGCTTATATATCTCGTATAATTTTATATACCTTGTATAATATTTATATACCTCGTATAATATTTATATACCTCGTATAATTTGTGTTAACTAAATACTCCTATATATATATATATATTTTATAGTTATACCTCATATAATAATTATCTTTTGAATATGTTATTTTGAAATGTATTTCCTGGATATTTTTTTTAACAAATGTTGCTTTTTAAAAATTTTAATTAGTCTGAATTACACAATGTTAGCCTTGCGAAAATCCTCGAAAACTCATGGCAACCAAGAAAAATGGAAATGAACAAGGAGATGAGTAGTAGCAGACGGGGGTGTATTGGTTGAAGAAGAGAGAGAAGTGAGAAAGATGCGGATGTTTATCTTAAAGAAGAGAGCTAATGATAATAAAGAGGAGTTCATCCTTTAAAGAAGGGAGATAAAAAAAATTCCCTAAGCAATTGAATCCCTGATTTTAGGTGGATCTTCTTATGTTTACGTAGTAAGATAACAAACTTTTCTATTTTTGAAGGACTTTAAGAATTATGCTAATTATGTGCTAAAATTTAAAAGCTTGACTTATGGGGTAATTTTCTCTATAAATGATCACAAAATCGGTATCTATGCACTTCTCGATCGGCAGTTAATGCTGCGAGTCAATTTTGACAATTACCATACCAAAGATGGGCCGAAGACCATTAGGATGGAGACTGCAACCTATTGGGCAATTCGCGGAAAATACTGCCTTCTTTGGGGTGGTCTTTAAATTTTGCTTCATATATGAAATTTTTAAATTTTAAAGTTAATTCGCTAAATCCCACTGGGTTTCGAAAGTTCGAACCCCCACACAAAAAAATTTTAAAAAAAAAATTCGCAACAGCAGTAGTTTAATTTCGCTTATGCCCCCATCGGCATACACTTTATTGAAGGAATTAGCAAAGTTATGCGGACCCGCATACTTATGCCTTATGGGCGTACTTGGCATAAGTATATGGTTCCATCGTCATAACTTTGATAATTCCTTCACAAGTTTATGCCGGATCCTTATAAAAGTTTCTTAAAAGTATGCCCCATCGCATAAACTTGTTAAGGATTTACCAAACTTATGCCGAAGGGGGCATACTTATGCCTTATGGGCAAACTTTGCCTTGAAGCATATATATGTATTTTTTCAAGCATATAAACCAAAGTTACATGGAAAAGTATTATGCCGCAACCAAATGTCCATCCCGTATACAAATTCACACTTTGCCTGGCAATACAAAGTAGTTAGCAATTGTTGATGTTTGAAATTTGGCATTCAAGTGCCACCTGATTGCATCTTCGTCTTTAACCAAGAAACATTTTCCCATCTTTATTTTGAATGCTCCATCACAAAAGGATTATCACTATACCATTGTTGGTATGGTGGGTACACTAGAAGAATAGGGTCGGCAAAATGAAATCAAATGGATCTCACACATTGCTAGACACAAATCGTGCCGATCTATCCATTACTTCGTTGCATTTTTGGTATGCTAGTACATTGGTTTGGAGAGAAAGGAACCTACTCGTATTTCAAAATACTCAATTTCTTCCGATAGACTTTAAGAGAGATTGCACAACATATTCACATCCAAGGCAATGAACAACTTCAAATGGCAGAGAGCTCTTTAAATTTGACATAAATTGCTATCCCAAAATAGCTAAGTGTAGTTGATTTAAACTGGCCGTTTTTTTTTTTTAATGTAATAGTTGCTCCTAGTTTGACTTATACAAGTTAGTGAGTAGGAATTTTACCATGTACAACAAGGTCGGCTTTTAACTTTTGTATAAAAGTTTTTTGGATGGAATAAAATAGCTTTCAATCAAAAAAAAAAGTTTGCCTTATAAGGCAAAGTTTAAATTTTGTATCCCTCCGACTTTTAGTTATGTTTAACTAAAAGTCTACGTAGTGTAACTTTGTCTAACTTGAGGGGAACATTTAGTTATGCCAAAGATCCATAACTTTAACTTTTTCTTAAAGATTGTATCCGGATCCCAAGACACAAATAGAAAGGCTTGCGAAATTATTTTTTTATTTTACGCCCGATGAATTTCGAACCCGTAACTTCATGTATTCGCTCATCTTTCCAAGCAAATCGGCAAAATTTAAAAATAAGTCCACAATATGGAGTGTTATGCAAAATTTAAAGACCACAAATTTGAGGGGCAAAATTTAAAGACCACCCCAAACGAAGGGCAATCCGTGCAAAAAAATGACCTATTGGTCCATAGGCCCTAAAATACTGCCATTTTGCAAACCCAACACAAAGGTGACTCTACATCATATGTTAGTATTTTTAAAGTTAATTCTCATGAGAAAAAACCTTTTATAATCAGTTGAAATTTGTATTTAAAAAGTGATAACACAAAAGGCCTCTCGTGGTTTAAATACCGATGTCCAATATTATTTTTATTGATGTTCTGTCCAAAGTTGAAAGGACCACAAAATTTAAAAAAACAAATTGTAATGGACCATAAAGCTGATATGTTCCATCGTCGGTATAGTACATATAATTGTTCCAAGAAACAATTTTCAAGTCGATCTTATACGTAATTACGTAGCCAAATCAATGATATCATCCAAGACATAAAGTTGGAAAATTATTTTGATCAAAAGCATTGAGTTATATCAAGAGGACCATTTGATTTGGACTCAACATTTTTAATCAAGCGGAAAAAACGAATGTATTCACCTAGCTAGTCATAATTGTCTGTAGTTGCCGCCGGTGGATACCAAATGTATATAACAAGTGTATAATTAGTTTATATCGTATATATTCAATTTTACTGGCTAAAATTTATAAAAAGTAAAGATTAGAATTAGTTATCGTTATGAGTTTCATTAGACTGTGGTGGTGTGTAAAAATTATTTTTTCTTTAACCACAACCCCTACTTAGATATTCCATGTGGCAAAGGGCCTTCCACATTGATAGTGATTATCACTATACCAACTTAGCTATTATGGTGGTTGTTTTTACCAATCTTCTATCAGAAGGACCACGTATAACTAAAAATTATTTATAATGGACCATAAAGCCGATCTATCCTGTTGCCGGCGTTGTACATATAATTGTTCCAAAATACCAATTTTCAAGTTGATCTTATACGTCATTACGTAGCCAAATCAATGATATCATCCAAGATATAAGGTTAGAAAATGATTTTGACAAAAAGAAATGAACTATACCAAGAGGACCATTAAATTTTGACATGACACGTTTTCTTTAACCCAAAATCCTACTTGTGTCACACACACTTCCACCTTAGAGGCCAAACTTTTTTTTTTATACATTGATAGTGATTAGCACTAGCTACAGTTACTTCAACATTAATGTAACTAATAATAATTTAACTCTATCTTTTCTTTAATTATAGCTTGTTGACTTGAAAAAGCAAAAGGAATCTCCTTTTCCTAAGATTTTGGCCATTGATTTAGGAGTCCAATTAAAACGCCGAAATCTACGTAGTGTAAGGCTTGGACAGGAATAACCAACGTAACTATTCATGAACAAATAATTCAAATGCCAAAGCTGTATTCCAAAAACATCATTTTATTTCATCGTTATCGAGTATTGACACAAATAGAAAGGATAAAGAAAAGTGTATGGTCACAATTAATGAATTGATCGATAACGTCGTCAATTTGTCCTCGAGAGTTAGATCCTATATATCGGTTGGGATTTAAAAATAAGTCTCCTGGTCTAGTGTTATGCAATAATCATTTCATGAGCTAATTTTTTAGGTTGAGTTAAATTTAGAATTCATTTTCTTATCATGATCTCAGAGTGTGGTAATTTTTTGGTTTACTCGATATTAGACTCCCCATATTATATCACAAGTGCTCCGTATGTTCATTCTTGGACGTGCGGGGATGAAGAACGAATTTTAGCTCCCCCATCAGTTGGAATTTAAAAATAGGTCTCCTTAAATGTTCTTGGACACCTCACCTCGTGAGGTAGTTTTTGGAGTTAAGGTATCATGGTCCTTTTTCTTATTATCGAGGTAAAGCACTAGCTACCAGTACATTAGGTATAAAATGCTCGGTAGAGAAAATATGAAGTATATATGATTTAAGATCATTACCAGGCTATTCGATTAATAACCATCCAGGGATGTAATAAAATGATCCAATACCATTAATCAATAATCTCGAGTTCAAATCCCGAAAATGAGAAAACTTGTGGTAAGAAGTGCTTCCCAGCTTCTCTCTTTTATAAGCCCATGAAGCCGAATTCTTAGTAGTAGGGCCAATAAATTCTGATACCGAATATGTGAACAAAAATATGTACAAACAAATAAAAGTCTATTCGATTAAGGTAAGTAGTCTTTGGACGGAATGACACATACTATTCTCGACTAAAACCACATGTAAAGTTAACGAATTTCACACACAAATTAAAGTCCGCACCCAGACCACTGTCACACTCACAAAAAATTTAATACTAGTAAATGCGATGAAATTTAGATACGCCGACTTAAAAGTTATAAATTCCTCTAATGAGGGCGCCTCAAAATATGCCTATATGGACACAGGATAGCTAACTAGTGATCATATATATCTTGGCTTTTGAGGAGCTGACAATGATATGAGAAACACTTTGAATTAAAACAGGTTAAATGAACCCGGTTAAAGTTGACATGCACGTACGTCTTTAGAATTATTGGCACTCGAGAATAAATCACATGGAATATTTGTATTTCTCTCTGAAAATGATGCGTACGTACCTTAAGAGTCATCATCAATGAGTTGTCCTTAACGAAATCTTTGGTGGTTCATATGGACCTGTTTGTTTGGCCAATTTTGTAAACTACTATTACCTTTATTAGTGTTAGCTAATAACTTTTAACACTCAGAACTCCATTATTGTTGAGTGTATTCATTATTCTTTATTCCAACGTAGTCGATTTTAGTAGTCGTCTGGACATGATTTGGTTGAGATTTGGATAAAACAGTACATAATATTCAGGGGCGTATCTAGCATAATAAATGGGGGTTAGCAACATGTTAATTGTTAAACACCACAGCAGGCACGAACCCATTGTCATTAACGTGAGATACTAACTACTATTCGATGCGGTTTTGAAGTATAAATTTATGTGTAAAAAATTATGAAAATTCTAATAAATAGTAGATATGAACCCATAACTTTAAAGATATAATGGGTTCAATACTAAAAGTCTTAAGATTGAACCCCTAAAATTTAAATTCTGCATCCGCCTGTGATAATATTTGACCTCGAAGTTGAAAAATGATATATGAAAGTAGTCTAGGTGCGTGCAACATCGCACGAAATACCCATTTGGGTTTAAAAAAAAAAAGAAAACATCTTAATTATGTTTCAATTTTAAAAGTCCATTTGGTTGTAGTCAAAATTTTTGAAAAATATTTTCATCTAGGAAAACAAATCGGGGTCTTTCGATTAAATTGAAAAAATAAATAGCTCGTTTTCCTAATCTTAAGAAAATGTTTTAAAAAATTTATATGAAAGTAGTCTAGGTGCGTCAGAGGAAAACATCTTAATTATGTTTCCATTCCAAGTTAATTGTCTTCCTTCCCACCCCCAATGCCCTTAACCCCCATCCTTTGACCACCCCAAACACACCACAGGCCTTGACCCCCACTGCCCACCCCATCCCCATAGCGCTTGCTTAAATTATATATAAATGTTTTTGGTTCAATGTGTTTTATTTACCTACAAAATACCATAAAATAAGTAAAAAAAATCACATATTTCCCAAGAAAACATGGTCCTTCGTACCAAATACACCCTTGATGTTATGTTCGAACATGAAAAATATGATTGAAGCTCTGTGAGTGAAAAAACTTGAAAAATTCATGTCACCTATTTTTCAAAATTGAAAATTTATATTTCAAGTTTGAAGCTGAAATAATGTGTCAGTTCAATAAACAAACACTTATTTGAAATAATCTCCAAATAATATTTTAAATTCTAAGCATCTTCTTTCCATGAATTTTACCTTCATGGAGTTTTTATCTTGTTAAAGAGGAGAAACTTCTTGACCTGCAGTTGAAATTGTATCCTAATTGTCACACTTGTGTTTGTAGCTTAGTTACTATCAAAATATGTTTAGTAATATATTACTTCCTATTCCAGTTTATGTGTTCCTCCATTTCCATTTATGTGATTATGTTTGAGTAGACAGTAGGTCCACACGAATTTAAGAAAGAAAGGAAAACTTTTAAAATTTATGATCTAAAATAAGTTTTAGATATTTGTGTAATATAAATCATTTCATTAAGGATAAAATAAAGCTCATAAAGTGAAATTCGTTTTAAATATAGAAATATGACCTTTTTTAATAAACTAAAAAAATAAATATCCAAACATAATTGGGATAGAGGAAATACTTAAGTGCATAGTTCCAAACTTCCAATAATATTTTCTAAGTTCTAAAGGCTATCCACTTTTAGAGTTTCATTCCTTCTAAAAAATTATCACTTAGCTTCTTTATTTTCCCTGCCCCTACTATTCATGGGTCTTTCTCCATTAAAAAATAAAAAGAAAAAACTAGTTTTGACTTGGAAAAGTTAAGAACAAGTAGTACTTAAACTTGTTTTATTTTGAACAGAATATATACGATTTTTGAGTTGAGAATATATGGAATAGGGGGCTTCTGGGGGTGTGTGGCTGTGTGGGTTGGGGGGGTGGGGGGGGGGGGGTTAAGAAAGAGCAAAAGCAAGATAAGGAGCACTAAAATTGAAGTTATGTTGAAAGATAAATATATTCATTTTGGGATTTGCATTATATTTCTTCTTCTCGAAAGCGAAAAAAGCCTTCACCAGCACTTCAACGGTGACTACTTTAATTTAAACCTATATACGGCTCAACTGAATAGGGAGATAAATTTAGTGTTAAACCAATAAAAAGGATAATATAACTTTTGACCCTTAAGTTATTAGTAAATTTTAATTTTGGCCCTTTTATATAAGAAATATATTGCATTTAAACTAATTTTAGAGTTATATACCCTTCTAAATATGCAGTAATACTACAAACTCAATATAATGCATGTGAAATTAAATGATTAAATAGTTAATAATTCATTAGATTTGTAGAGGATCAAAACTGCACATTTCAATTAATTGAAGATTAAATATACTTAGACAAATATATATCACAAGGACCAAAATTTAAATTTGTCAATGTTTGAGGGATTAAAAGAGCAAATTCCGCTAAAAGGATATAAGTGTAGTGGTGGGCATAAATACCGGAAAACCGAAAATTCCAATCGAGTAATTCGGTTCTTCAATCGATCTCGGTTTTATTTTGTGAAAAATACATTGATATTCAGTTCTGTATAGGGTTTTAAGATCCCGGTATTTCGATATTTCAGCTAAATCGAAATGCCGAACTTACGTTACGAACTTTAGCGTATAATGAAACTGCTTGGAATTTTCTAAGTTTAACATGTCAGTTTTAATGATTGAAATATGTTACCGGGAAAAATATGTAAGCTGATAATGCAAAACATAATTTTTTTCTAAAAAAGTTCATCACTCATCTAATAGTTTTCTCATTATCTCATATATTAGTTTTCATTAACTTGTTTCCTTAATCTGAATTGTTTGTAAAGGCTTAGATTAATCAGAATTTCTAGTTGTTACATTTCTTTTTACCCCTCAAAAATGTCAACAAAGAGAAGAACTATTTTCCCATATCACATGTACACAACCTAGATAAATCCGTTTCTCTTCTAGTTTTAATATATTTTTCTCCATGGTTTGACCAGGACTTTGTTCAAATTATTGCAAGAAATATTGCAAATTCTGTTACTATATACAGTAGTTTTTTTTTTTTTTTTAATCCCGTTAGGTTTGACCAAGACAGCAAGGAGAGTGAAATATATGTATATTGCTATAGAAGTTTTCCATGTAGGAAAATGTACCATCTTTAATCAGAAAATAGCCAATTTTACAAGAAGAAAAATATATAGCCCAGCACATCAGGCATATTTCAAGAACCGTACCTGAGTTCAACCGAACCAAACCGAACCGAATTAAAAAAGTCGAACCGAAATAATTTTGGTTTGGCAGTCAATGTATGCTAGTGAAGAACCGAAAATCGAAATACCGAACCCAAATTCCAAAGAACTGGATGCCCACCCCTATTTTAGTATCGAGCTTTTGGAGGTTTCTTGATATTTCTTGTAAAGCCCTTCCTTTTTTTTTTTTTTTTTTTTTTTTTTGGTAGGAGAGGGGGAAGAGGTATATATCTTTGACATCAATATTATCTTTAAATAGATATCAGTACTAGAAAAGGAACCATTATAGCTAGATGATTTTTTACAAAAAGGTTTCGATGTTGCAAAGTTTATTTATCTATATATGCTCAAAATAAAACATGAGCTTTACTGGAGTTCTCTTTTAAGCAATCAACAATCCCTTAAATAAAAGAAATCAGGCACTCTCTCTCGAAAAGATGTCATAATATCACAAAAAGTTATACAAACATATAGACCGACCTTCTAGGGTTTGACCATGGTCAGATGCCATCAAAGTATTTAACTTGTAGTCAGTATTTACAAATTTCAGACAAAGCATTGCCTCCTCCTCCCCCTATCCTTCTTTAGTTTCTGAAACTATTATGAAATTTTTTACTGTGATGAACCATTCTTGCTTGGTAAGTGTCTTCTGTAGCAAGGTTCCCTGGTTATTCTCCCGTTCAATAATGTTACAGTGTCAGCTCTTTTGTAAACCAATATTAATTATATGCTTGTTATTAAATATTTTTTGTTAATATCATCATCTCTGTCTAATACTTATGATGTACTTTTTGTTTCTTTTTAAAATAAAAGAATAAAAGATTGATGTCAGTCTGATTGATCAAGAAAGATGTAAATATTCATGCATGTCAAAATTGGGAACTATCAAGCTTAATTTCAAACATTTATGTGTGAAGTTCAAACTTAGGACAACTTACGACATAGTATTCTGAAATTTCAAACCTATGAGTCTGAAGTTGATTTTGAAATGGCTAAACTTACAAATATTTATGAACCTCCAGCTATATCCTAAATAGTGGTCCTCAAATCGGCTATTATTGCACTTCATCCATTCAATTTGCACACCAGTTAGATTACAAGTGACCAATTAATTACGTAAAGCCAAATCAAATCTAAGCTTTAGCTAATTAAGTACAGGGCGATGCCACTACAGTTGGGAATTAATTCCCGCATCAAACTACTGCTGAGGGTCGTATGAAACACAAGAGGATATGGCACATTGAAATTGTTCGTATTAACCAGGCCGAAGAATGGAATATATAGAAATCACGTTCACTGATCACTTTTCGGTTTTATATTTGGAAAATCGTCATGAAATTTTAATTATACATGTGAAACTCTATGATACTATTTGTAATTTTTATCCCTGAATTGAAGAATGGTGCATATGCATTAGATGTCGTACGATCTGGAATGAGATCCAGTGGAGGCCAGCCCTTACAGCTTTAAGTACAACATTACATTCGCTTGATTATCTTCGATTTTGCTAAACAATTTAAACAAATAATTTGATATATCCATATAGTTGTATCAACTTAATTGTTGACATCGTTCACACAAATGACCCTCTTTCAGGGTGGTCTTTAAGTTTTGTCTTTCAAATTTCTAACTTTTAATGTTTGACCGTCAGCTTTTTTGACTCGACATAAGTTTAGATTTCGCTCGGTAAAGTTTACATTTTGCTTGACATATGTATCATAACATCCCACATGTTAGACACGGCAAAACTTTCAACACTTAACATAATCTGAAATATAGCATATGTTTATAAAATTTCGCTCGGAAAAGTTTACATTTCGCACGACATATGTATCATAACATCCCATAAGTTATGATGCTCGCGCCAAAACCTTCAACACTCAACATAATCTGAAAAGTACTACACAACTTATGCCGCATAACTTAATTCCTACAAAACTTATGCCAAATGAACCAAGTCGGATACTTTCATTAAATGAGAAGCATGGGCAAAATTAATATGCGTTGAAGGCCAATCAGTGCAAAAACTTCTTTGTCGTATGTTTAATACACATTTGGTCTACAGTGACTGCCTGAAAATAGTGTAAGCGAGAAAATACTGATCAATGAGGCCTCGCAATTAGGTCGTCACATTTTAAAGTATAATAATACTTTCCACTCCTAATTTTTGGTAACTAGCTTCACCTAATTGAACTTTGTTTTATGTTAGAAATTTCTCAAAAACAACACTCAACATGAAATCTTCCAAATTTAAATCGAAATTATTTTCAGAATCATGTCCCAGCTTGAAATCTGATCCAGAGGGAACATCGAATCAGAATCTTTTTTGGGTAAACTAAAGAAAAACTAGGTTAGGGGGAAATTCGACAAATATTAGCTTTGAATCTTTCACTCCCTCGTTACGTACGTTCCCCGCTACTGTTAGTTTGTTTTTTGTGCACTTAAAACTACTGTTAGTTTGTTTTTTGTGCACTTAAAATTAAGTATATAATAAGTTTGGATTTCTTTGGACATCTAGGAATTCATAGCTTAAAATTCGTGCATGTTGTTGGGATGAAATACGACAAATAGCTTCGTATCTTGGGATCATTATGGTACTATGTATGCTATGATATCCCTTTACAAAATTATATTCACGTTCTCAGTCCCTGTGGGCTTAATAATAAAATATGTACGTATATTTAGAATATACATGATGAATTTAGATTATAATTTGATCTTAATTCTTATAGTGTTTACGTGTAAAATGGTTCAGCCGAATTTATAGACGTGGTCATGGACACGTGGATCTAAGTAACCAGTAAGATAATGATATTCGTAGTGAAATAATATAAATAAGCGTAAACAAAGTAAGAAGTAAGGAAAAGCATGGGCTAGCTGCATGTGTCAATTCCAAACCAAGGCTCCTTCGTTCCGGTCAGACCGTGGCACCGGAGCTTAACAAAGAAGACAATAAGAATAAAGATTTTGCAAAGAATAAGTGTAAGAACTGAGTATATTAGCTTGTATCTCGTGTCTTCTACAATGAAAATGACCATCTCTATTTATACTAAGAGTTAGGGGCACATATTCCTTGTATTCCGCCCCTGCTCATAATGAGCTTTTAATATATGGCAATAATGAGTAATGAAGAGGATCATTAAACGTAATAACACTATACCCGTAACGCTTGAGCTAGCATGTAACGGCGGACCGTTGTGTTCTTGGTCCAGAGCTATTGTAACGTAACACCGGACCTAGCGCTTTCCCGTTATATATATATATATATATATATATATATATATATATATATATATATATATATATATATATATTAAAGATAAAGAAGTAAAAACATGCTCTGTATCTCCAATTATCTGTTCTTAATTCACATTTTTTGAAATGTTCTACCATTTCTTCCAATGTTAAACCTCCTAATTTACATCCTTTACATTTAAAAGTTCTATTTTTATCCTTTTTATTAATTTCTCTTGCTTTTTCTAAGACTATGTCTACTTCAAAGTCTTCTTGTGTGATTTCAATGTTCATACATTCAGATTCAGTATCTTCTAATGTACTTTCTATTTCTTCATCTAGTTCTCGCTAATTAGAATAGTTATAATCTGTGAATCTTATTGAGGTTTCTCCTTTAGAATTAGTATACATTAAATGAGATTCTGACTTTAATATCTTTAATTTTCTTATTGAAATATTCTAAATTCCATTATAGTCCTGCTTATTCTTCAGGGTTTATCTTTATGGGTTTTACTAATTTTATTCCTCTATTTCCCATTACCTCTACTACATCGTCTACTTTGATCTTGAATTTAGTATTACTATTATTTGCCATTTTTCCTAAAAATCCTAAGCACATTAATAAATTATTTCCATTACTCATTTCTTCATATCCTTTAGTCTGTATTCTGATTTTAATAATTTTTTCAAATTCTGCAAGATTTATCATAAAAGCCTGGGCTTATATAAAATATTCCTCCATTATTTGTCATGTATACTTCTGTTAATCCTATTATAGATTTCTTTAAATCTGACCATCTATCATCGTAGATTACAACCAATACTTTGGTTCCTAAGTTCTTTCTAGTTAATCCTTTTAATCCTATTACTATTAATCCCATATGTATTAAACTCTTTTTAGAATTTTTAATTTGTCTTACAGATTCAGGATTGATTAGATTTATTGTTGTAACATTACTTCCTATAGCTGATAATTGTTCTTCTCTATAATGCCTATATAATAGTGCAGTACTTGAGAAATGTCCTAGATTGTATAGGGTCTTTGGGTTAAGTAATCTTAATTGATTTTGTTGGAAAATTTGTATCTCTCTATCTATATCTATTACCTCGTCTAATTGTTGATTTTCTTCTTGTCATCTTCTAGTTAAAATTCATGACAAAATATTATTACCTATTCTATTATCTGAAAAAACTTACTCTAGAACAGAGAGAAATTATAAAAATATTAGAGTATTTTGCTTGCGGAAGTATAGAAAATCTAGCAAACACGTGTCCAAAAAGAATAAATAATGAAACAATTAAGGTTTGTTTAAAATATATAATCTAAAACTATTTAATCCGTAAATTACAGCTAATATTTCTGCATCTATACTATTCATATTTCCTTTTTCTTTATACTTACCACTTTGATAGGCACATATTTTTTCTTCACTCTTGTTACTATATTTATTAGATCTCACTTTTAAAACTGCTCCCCATCCTTTGAAACTACCATCTGTTTCGATGATTAAATAATATGTTTCTAATGGCATATTTAAGTCAGGAATATTTTTTATTTTTTCTTTAATTTATTGCACTAATTTAATATCTTTTGTATTAAATATTTTTGTCATGTAGAACCTGTCATAGAATACAAAGGTTTTGCTATTTTACCTAAGTCTTTTATAAAATTTCTAGCATAATTTACTATTCCTATAAAAATTTGTAATTCTTTAATATTATCTAGTTTGTCTGGCATTTCTAAAGCTTTTTTAGCTATATGGAGTTGTAATTTAATTTTCCCATCTCCTAAGACTACTCCTAAGAAATTTATATAATTTTTACATAATTTCATCTTATTTTTACTAATTATTATTCCATTATCTACTAATAATCTAAAGACAGCCTTTAAATGTCCTAAATGTTCTTTAATATCTTTACTAAATACTAATATGTCATCTACATATACTAATACAAATCTTTCATATTCTCCAAATATACTATCCGTTTTTATTTGAAAAATCGGTGGAGCTGTCTTTAATTCAAATGACATTACCAATCTAAAACTTCTACTTGTTGTGTTATCTTTGCTACTAATTGAGTTGTCTTAACTAAAACAGACTCATCAGATTCAGAGGAAGAAGAACTAATAAATGAAAGAAGATTACAAAAATTGGATTTAGAAGCAATCCAAGCAAGCACATTAGTAAATATCTCTGAAGAATGTAATCCTGAATTTGAATGAAACAAAGGATTAGATAGTAACCAATGTTTTCTATGTAAATGGTACCCTAGTAAAGATAAGAGAGTTAAATGTAAGATATGTTAGTTAGAAAGATATATTATGTGCATAGAAAAAGAATTCAACACAAAAGTAAATAAAGAAGAAAAATATAAAGAGATAAATGATCCTACAATTAATCTGAGAGTAATGACATTAGAAACTAAACGAGTTAGAAAAAAGAATACTAAAACTAGAAAAAGGAAAACAACAAATAGAAGAACATGAAGAAAATAAAACTGAAAATGTAGCTTTGCCAAATCCAATTAAAACTCTCAAGCCAATACAGCATGAAGAAGAAGAATTAATGAGATGAGTGTAGAAGACTACGATGTATTAGTATGTAATGAAGATAAAAAATTAAGTATGTATTAGTATGTAATGAAAATAAAAAATTAAGTACAATAAAAATACTTGCAAGAATTAAAATAGAAGATTATGAAATAGAAACATTAGCATTAGTAGAGTCTAGTTTTGTTTCTTCATCACTATCTTATATTTCTGCTAAGATTTTATCAAAATTTTCTAATTTCTTTTGTGAAATACTTTCTGCTGGGCAAAATACTAAATATAGCAGCTCATGATCCACAAATGTAAAACTCGGTAATAGATCATATATATTTCCAAATGGAAGAACGTCTGAATTATCATGGATCATTGGCACATTAATTTGATTTATTTTAGATTTGACTAAAAGAAAATAAATGTGAACATGTCGATGGTTCTCTATCTTAACAGATATATATATATATATATATAATATATAGGTGTATGTAGAAGTTAGCATTAGGTTTTGATGAGGGTCTGTCACTAATGTGAACTTGGAAAATTCCAATCCTGCAACAGAAGGGACCCCCTAACATCACATTTATACTTATAAAATGCTAAATTTCCCCTCTTTAATTATTTAAAACTTAACTAGCTAGACCAATTGATACTATATTATTCTAGATCAACATGAGGAAAATGAGGAAGACGTAGGTGGTGCAAAGGTAAGCTACTTGGACCGATATACTGACTCCTCAGCTCACATCCCCACTTTATAAGATACTGCTTTTGTATAGAGTACTTACTATTACTATCTCTGTGACTCTGTCCCATTTTAAAGGTGTTTAACTTGATACAAACTTAAGAAATGAAGAAATAATTTTGAAACTCGTGGTTTAACATAATTTACAGAAATTTGTGTGGTTAGAAATAATTTCATTAAGGGTAAATAGGTGAATTTAAAATTGAATTTTTACTACATATAGAAAAGTGTCATTTTTTTTTAAACTGATTTAAAAGAAAAGAGTGTCATATAAATTGAGATGGAGGGAGTAGTATGAATCAATTAGGTTCAATCAGTTAACTAACATGTGTCAGATATTTTTTAACATAATAAATTCTTAGAACGAACATAACAATAGAATAAAAAATAAATAAGATTACCTGGACGAACAACATACTAAATTGTAGGACTACTAGGTCTTGCTCTCTATTATCCTTCCCCTGATATCAATGGGACAGCTATAGTACTTATTTGTCACTGTGTTTAAGAGAAGGTAAATTAAAGGGCAACTTACACAAATGACTATACTTTGAGAATTTTTTTTTTTGCATAGTTATACTTTTGCTAATTACATTTCGTAGCTACAGTAACGTGTATTCAAATTCGGCTGTATTCCAATTCAGTTGTATTTCGTTGTATTCATTCGTAACAACTTTTACACTGTATTCAACTTATTGTATTTAAATTCAGTTGTATTCAAACAACATAAATGCAAGAAAATGCAGGGATATTCAATTGAATTCATTTGTATAAAAAAAAAATCTCCTTCGAAACACAAGCGAAAAATACATAAAGAAACACTCTATTTTACACTAAAAAATAACGAATACACTGAAAGCCGTGTCCGATAAGGATCCAACCAGAAACCATTTCTTTCTATGTATTCGACACAAAAATAAATACATCTCAAGCAACAACAATGATAAATATTCAGATCTGATAAATACATTCAGATCTAAGCAAAGACACTCAGATCGGGCAACGACATCGTGGTCTGAATTGTCCGCCGTCAACTATTTCTTTCCCACCGCCATCAACGGCGAAGTCCGCTGCCGCGATCGATCTTGAGTCTTAAGAATTTCGGTTGTAGATTTGATAAATACACTCGATCGAAGATGCTGGAGAGGTTGACCGGCGGCGGCTAGCCGACGGAGCAGAGAGAGTGAAAAAGGAGGGAGAGCTAAGGGAGAAGAGAGAGAGGGGTTGAGGAAAAAGATTGTTATAATGGAATAAGAGAAGATGAGTTTTGAATTAGTTGTCTTGTGCAATTGAAATACAACATTTAACTGCTAGATGTAATTAAACTAAAGTATAGTTACTAAATATATTATTTCTTATACGTTCTCTACACTATATAAAATTTCCTAAATTAAAAGTGTCTTATATAGGACTAGAGATGGGATTTAGCTACAAATATTGGAACCTTAATTAAGGGGCCTGACATTACGGGTCTCATTAGGCTAAACTTACATTCACCGCCTCATTAGACCTACCAAACGCGGACGATCTAATATTCAAGTGTCATACTATTGTCATGCTAATATTTATGAAATACGTATCGTATAATCCGAAATAATTAAAGTATAAGTAAAATATTTTAAATAATGTTAGCCCATCATTTTTTCAACAAAACGAACTCCAGGCCTGATCTTTCCTCCATATCACTTCCACGTCATGATCAATTGAAAATTTGAAATGGCAAAGAACTGTATCCTTTGTCTTGCTTTGAAAATGTTTTTTCTCTTTTTTTTTCAAAAATATCTCATCCATGGTGGGTTGATGGGTGTCACCGTGCTGCATCCTTCAAATTCCAATTTCAATATGCAAAGCTAACGCACCCATGGTGAATGCCGCAGGGGCGGAGCTACCCTATGCCAAGGGTCTGAAAAATTATAGTCGGTACATATGAAATTTTGTATATTTCAATGATACACTATACAATGAACACTCTTGGAACATCAGAGAATTGCAACTCAGTGGTTATGGGGGTTAGAATCCTCTGCTTAGGCAGTTTTTTTTTTTCTTAACTAAAAACAGAGCTTGTTTTCCAAGCACTGCATAGCCTTTGTCAATTCAAAGGCAAATCTATGTTGCCAATAAGCCCAATCCCTCTCGCTTTCTATTATTTTAAGTATTTTTTTTTTCTAAATATTTGTCTCAATTAAAATACTCATATTAAATTAGAAAGATTTCACTTATACCTGTTTAATTTTATTTCTCATGAGAAAATTTGATAATGAAAATTATTGTTCAATAAAAACTTTAAATCTAATAAATATATTGTTATTTGTGATACCTGAAATGCTCGATTAAATTTACAAATATATTATTTTTAATTTTATTGATGTTTTTCACATCGCGTGAAGCCAAATAAGTTTACCTTTTATTTAAAAATAAAATATGTTTGACTTGAATTTTGATTACTCAAGAAGTTTGTTTAAAACCTCGTCAAACGCCGCCAAAGATGGTTGTCTGGTTTGCTCTTTTATGGTTCCTTTTTTATTCTCCTATTCTTTTTACCTTTCAACATTTTATTTTTACTAGTGCCTGGTGATTTCTTTCCTGAACTCCTTTGAGTGATTGTCTTTCATCAACCAAAATTTTCAGTGAAAATTCAAAAACACATTTCAAATTTTAGTATTGCTCCAAGGACAAATTACGCAGGAAATGACAAAGCTAAATATCATTTATTTTGATTTAAAAAATTTTGATGTACCCACTCATTGAAAAATATTATTTACTTTACAAATTTGAACACCCTTAACTAAATTTCTAGCTCCGCCACTGGTGAATGGTTGCTTTTAAAATGTTACTTATAAATCTACACAATGAATATATTCATTTTCGCAACTTGAAACTAAACAAACATACAGGGGCGGCTCAAAACTGTTGGGGCCCTAAAGCCAAACCTCAATGAGGGGCCTTAACTATTTTCATCACAAAAACGAGAATAGAAAAAAGAATTCATTATTATTTTTCATTTGAAGTCTACTTTTTGAGGATCTATGTTAGATATATCACTTAATTCCTCAAGAGCTCCTTTTTGAGATTGTATCAAAGATTCAATTTTTCTTTCTTGAGTTTTGAACAATCGGATTCATATTTTCTAGTTGACATATTTTATATTCTAATAAATAATTAAAGAGACAATATACATTACATAGTAAAATATCAAAACAAGCAAGTTGTAGAAGTTGAAAACTTGATTTGAGAATACTTATTTGGTGCTTCAATATACCTCTTGCAATATTTGGTGCCCGAGAAAAAACAAAAAGAGAAAATTCATACACTGTGTCTTTCATAGCAATATAAGTCAAAGACTCTCTTGGAGAAACAAAGAACATAAATGCGTAGAAGTATATTAAAGTTTAGAGAAAGGTTAAAACAAAGAACATAAATGCGTAGAAGTATATTAAAGTTTAGAGAAAGGTTAAAAGTAGATTGAGTATTGTAGAGAAACCAATCACTGACCTTCTTTTTTGTCAATATACTAGAGATTGAGTATTTATATATTATACATAATTTACTGATTTAGGGGCCTTATTTTCTGTCAATTAATTAACTATTTCCTTTTAATGACAAAAAGTACTTAGAATACTTTATAATTTTTCAAAAATAAACTATATTAATGAAAAATAGGGTCCCCAAAATTGAGAGGTTTTAGAGACTTCACTCAAAAGTCACCCCGGCAAACTTATATTTGCCAAATTGTCATTATGCACGGTATATTTTCATTTCAGTGCAATGAATCAAATATTTGTCAAAATATATACGCACTTAACAATTTAATTCTTATTAACCGCAATATTAATATAATATCTATAATCCCGATATAACTCTTTTTATGAACCAAACGACCACTAATTGTTTAGGTCTATGTTCGATAAGAATTTGGGATCCTCTGTCGATGGTTTGTCCACACATGAAGGTATGATGTTGATTAAATATCTGCTTAGATTAATTGTCAAATATAGTTGTTTAGGTCTAAGAAGAAGTGACCAACTTTCAACATAAGAGTACTTTTCTTGATTGAAACGCATTTCTTTAATTAAAACTTTGTCAATGTCACTGCTAATTATCGTTTTCTTCAGCTTAAAATACTATTAAAGAAAAGTGTAATTCCCAATTTTTGAATATGGGATCAAATCGACTAATTAAAAGCAGCCCTCGTGCCAACTTTGGTTTTCTTCCTTTTCTTAAAAGATTCTCTTTCAAGCCGTATAATATTGACTAAAATAAAAGTCGTCAACAAATTGGATTCAAATGATGGTTGATTGATTTTGTGACCTATTACAAAAAGAAATAAGTTTTATGTCAAAATTCTCAGGAGATTTTTAATATTACACGTAAAACATCTAAAAATAGAATACTAATTTCGTATATCTTTTTTCATTTTAAACTGTGAAGATCTTATTGGATCATTAATTCCTCACGAAGAACGTAGAGATGCATGTTTGGACATGAGCTTTTTGTCCTTTTTTTCAAAATATTTTATGGTTATACATTATTAGAATGATCTTTTGGTAAGGTTTTTCAAGTGGAATTTTTTTTCCACTCACAAAATTTTAACTTTTTTCAAGTAAAATGCATGTATATATCTTCAATTCTCAAATATTATTTTTCTACTTTGCTTCAAATACATTTTTTTTTTCAAATATCACTTAATTCAATGTAAATTGTAATTAGTACTAGCTAGTACTTCTTCATTGTAATCGCTTTTCGGCTTAAATTTATTTAAACCCGCCATCAATAAGAAACATAGTAAATCTAAAGGAAGAAAACCATTTTTTTTTTTTGGTAAATAAAAAAATCGGATAAATGAGTAGGGCTGCCCATACATGGTAGCGAGCATTGTCCATTAGCACCAAACAACTAAAAATTCATCCCAGCATGACGACGCAGAAAATATCTTACATTCAAATCTTTCTATCACAACATTGTATTATACTTCCTCTGTCCCATAATAAGTGTCATCTTAATCAAAATACGCATATTAAGAAATCAATGATGCAATGTGAAATTTACCAAATTATTTATATATAATAAAAATAAAATACTTTTATCTTTTGATTAGAGCATGCATAAAAAGTAAATCTTTTGACATTGGGAATCCAACAATACCAAGTTATTATGTGGCTTTTCCAATCATCATTTAGATGTTACTTTATTGTCTAAGGGTAGACTTGAAAAAAACTAGTCAATTTATGTCTTGGTTTCTTAAGGTGACACTTATTATGAGATAAAAAAAATTAGCTAAGGTGACACTTATTTTATATATAAGAAATACTATTGCTTTCGAATCCCTAATTTCAGTGGCAGATTCAGAATTTTCACTCAGGGTGTTCAGAAAAATAATTGAACCTAAATATACACTATAATATATGTTCAGGGTGTTCAAGAGTTAATATATGTACATAAACACATAAAATTTACCCTAAATATACACTATAATTTTTTGTCCTGAACACCCTGGGCTCTTGGTACATCCGCCCCTGCCTTATTTGGATTCCTATCTCCACCAGTACTATTCTCTGTAACAACATTTCACTATAATAGCAAAAAAATCCGGACGAATGACGCCGTTGTTTTACTGTATTTTCAAAATATACCTAAATGAACGATCATGGAATAACTAAAAATCATTTTCAGAGATCTCCCCTCACGTTTGCAATATTACGGCTACCTTTCTTATTTCAATTTTTTTGTAACAACTCTTTTATTCTATTTATTACTAATAAAAAAAATAACATTTATGGACTGATTTGCCCTCCGTAAAATCATGCTCTTTGGATTAATTATTATTTTATTAATATCTCATTTTCGCTAAACTGAAAACAAAATATGCAAAGTGCTTCTCTTTTCCTATTCCTCTTCACCTCTCTCGAGTGTTCTCATCATATTTTCTACAAAAATCCAATTATTTTTACTTGAGTATGTTTTCAACAAATAAAGGTAACTTACTTGTGATTTTTTTGTAAGTAAGTATGTCAAGTGCTCCTTATGTTTTTGCTTTTAGGAATTAAGTAGTATTCTGATGGACTGGATTTGACGAATTGGATTTTGTTTGCAATAAGACAGTTATGTTTTAATATATAAAATTTAGTTTAAGAGTTTTTCTATATTTTTTTATTAGTTGGCAAGATACTTTTTCTAAAATGTTAAAACATGAAAAAACAAAAAAACTCAAACGTCGGGAACAGACAGGTGAACAGCTCGTGATATTTATTTTAATATTCTTAAAAAATAACTTTTTAAAGGATATTGATAAAATAATAATTAATATAAAGCATGATTTTAGGGAAGACAAATCAGTCCATATATATTATTTTTTCATTAATAATAAATAGAATAAAAAAATTGTTACATAAAAAGTTAAAATAATGAAGGTAGTCGTAATATTGCAAACGTGAGAGAAAGTCAGTGAAACGAAGCAAAACGTGAGAGGAGATTTCTAATATATGACGAAATTACTACTACATCTTTTCCTTAAAAATTAGTAATTATATGGATTCCTGGATTAGCCAGGGTAAATAGAAAAGCTGATCATTTGGTTGACCGAACTATTGTTGGGATCTGCATTAATTCTAACCGTTATACCCCACTACGCAACCAAATCGCGATATGACTAAGGTATTACTGCCACTACATATAATAAATGACAATGCAAAGATTTTGTAATCCTTAAATTGAATTTCAATCATTTAGTTGTGTGTTTGCTAACAAAAATAATTTTCTCTTTCAAATCTACCTTTGTAATTATTATTTATTGCATGATATAGCAAAGTATGTTCCAAATAAATCAAGATACTTCCAAACCGTTTTTGGTAATATTGTACATGGCCTCTTTGTTCAACTTTTTGTAAGTGAAATATGTACCATAACTTTGTTTGTCATATATTTAGCCCTACTTTATTCCTTTATTACTTAGGTTTTTAAAACTTTTAATTAATTACTTTTATGCCACATTCAATTTGGTAAATATAGTAATGTTTGAGACCCTTTAAAATGCTTAAAAAGTTGTGAATAGTAATGATGTCATCTAAAAAAATCAACTATCCATAAAGATAAATAAATAATAGTACTCCCTCTGTCCCAATTTGATTTGAATTAAATAATTTCATTCATTAAAATGGAATGAAAATTTGCTTATATAATGATTATGGTTGTTGGCCAAATTAAATAACTTATAAAAATTAGGATACAAAGTTATAATATTTGACTTTTTACACGGAGTTTAACACATTATAGAAAATATCGAGTTTGAGAAAGATTTTGTAATCCTTAAATTGAATTTCAATCATTTAGTTATGTGTTTGCTAACTAAAATAATTTTCTCTTTCAAATTTACCTTTGTAATTATTATTTATTGTGGTCCAAAAAAAGTTTTAGATATTGTACATGGCTTTTGTAATCCACTTATGTACCATAACTTTGTTTGTCATATATTTAGCTTAAATTGTTTCTGAATGTTTTTAGACTAACTAAAAAGAAAAATGATGTCATCTAAAAAAATCACATATAAAGATTTACATAGGGAATAGTAACTTTGAAGAGCTTATTTGGTATTGAGAGAGAACTCTGTAAATGATATTTTCACTTTGTAAATTTTAGGATTATAGTTGGATTTATCCTGATCTTATCTCTTAATAATCTTTTTATTTTGAAAATATAAATTAGGTATGATATTTTAACATAATTTTGTATAGTAAAGAAAATCAAAATTGATCCTTCAGAAAAATAAAAGCGAGAAGGAACAACATTATTAGGTACGTTGTTGCATTGAGACATGATTTACTTATTAAAATTTAGTTGATCCTAACATTCTTGGACTGATAGCATAGTTATAATATTATTATGACGTAAATTATCAAAATAATATTCCACTTAGACTTTAAAAAAAGAATGGAAAAGAAATGTCATTTCCTCACATGCATCTTTTGAAAAGAAAAAGAAAGTTTAAATTAAGAAAAGTAGCCTTTTTTCATATTTTGTATGATTTAATTAGAATTAGCATATATTAATATCATTTTAAAGTGTCAATTTTTAAAATTTAAAATTTTATCTTTATTTACAAGTAAATTCACCAATTTCTCAAGAGAAGAATAAATGTAAAATGTATGGTTTGATATTTTTTTCTTGAACCAAATTATATATTATTATTCTTTTTTTTTTTTGGTAAAAAGTAGTTTATAGTTCATAAGACATCGTTTTTACTAATCATGCATATGTAAACCACCAGTCCTTCTAGCAATTTTTTGTTGTTGAGATTTTACACTGAATCTTAGTTTTTTCTGATGCAATAGCTTTTAGTATATTATAGTATCAAAGCTTTTCAAGAATTAATATATTAGGATCTTTGAAAATAAAAAATAAAAAAAAATAATTTTTAAGGTTTATTCAATGCTCTTAATTAAGTGGGGGGGGGGGGGGGGTTTGGAAGAGAGTAAAAAGAAAGGAGAGAGATGTAACTGTGTTTACTAAGTGATCGGCTCCTTAATCTATTTTTAATAACTTTTAATCTTTTTAATAATTTTGTAACTTTTGAAGTTTAATTTAGTTATTTATTTTTTCTAACTCTTAAACCATTTTAGTTTAGCTAAACATAGGCTTTTACGGATATCAATAAGATATCTTTTTAAAAAAATGATGCAAGAATTTGTGATAAAGATTAAAAGGACCCTTTTCCTTATCCAAATTTTAGCTAAAAAATAATAGATTTCTTTGAATCACTATTAAGAAGAAGCAAAACACAATGGTCAACTACTCTTGTAGTCAGTTTGGAATTATTTTAAATACTTCCAACTATGTTAGTTTACAATATATCAATTTTTTTTTCTAATTAAACTATTATAAAGTTTTCTACATTGATCTTGGACCCGAGTTCAACACGGGCTTCACAAGACTAGTTTTGTTCTATAAACAAAAAGAATGTTAAAAGTTTATTTAATCGTCCAAAATCTTTCAATATTAAGGACCCGATTGGTCATGTGAATTTTTCACTTTATTTGTATTTGAGATTTAAAAAACACCTAAAACCTTATTTTTTTCACTGTCAATATATTCAAACAATTATATATTCTTTACAAAAACTGTAATCAAACACAATTCCAACTTTAAAATTAAAATAGAATGAAAACTATTTGATTTTCATAGCCTAACGCCTACTTATTCTGACACAATTTTTTTCTTGCTTATTTTGGGACAGAAAAAGCAGTACTGTGGTATTCAGATCAGTAAAAGCAAAGTCCAAAAAGTAAAAACAAAAGAACCGAAAAAAAAAAGGGGTTCTGACAACTGCCCGATAATCCACCAAACAACAACGGGCACCTGCCCTTACTCTTACCGGGCAGGAACAAACTCCGAGGTTACTTCTCCACTCTCTTTTTTACCTTAAATCTCCTCTCTTGACACTTCCATTATTTCACTCCCACCACCACACCCCCCACCCCCACACTGTGCCCCTCCGCCATGGTGGGTGGCGCGTGATATCCACTCGCCGGGCACTACTTCACCTCAAATGCTAGTGAGATTGAGGTGATTATGGGGCAGAATTTGAGCTCATGTGTACAACAACAACCCCAGCATGAACATAATGGATTGTTTATTGCAGTTCAAAATGGTGAACTTGATAAAGTTGAAGCTATGATTAATGAAGAACCAAATGTGGTTAGACTTAATAGTGTGCGTGGGAAGTTATCTGCACTTCATGTTGCTGCTGCTAATGGCCAGATCGAGGTTGGTTTTTTATTTTCTTGAAAAAATATGTAGTCTTTACAGTCTTGTTAGTGGTTCTTGATCTTTGATGAGTCAATTTAAAGGTTGGTTTTTCATTTTCTTGGAAAAAAATGTAGTCTTTACAATCTTGTTAATGGTTCTTGATCTTTGATGAGTCTATTTAAAGGTTGGTTTTTCATTTTCTTGAAAAAAAAAATGTAGTCTTTACAATCTTTTTTTTTTTCTCTTTTTTTTTTCTTTTGAGGTGGGTGGTTAATGGTTCTTGATCTTTGGTAAGTCATTTTTGTTCTTTCCCATTTTGCTTCTTGATTTTCAAAAATAAAAAAATGTTAGTCTTTACATTCTTATTTTTTTTTTTTCTGTTTTAAAGGTGGGGGTGTTAATGGTTCTTGATCTTTGATAACCCATTTCCATTTTGCTGATTGGTTTTGATTATGGATAGGTGCTTTGTATGCTCTTGGATCGTGGGGTTAATCCAGACATCTTGAATCGCCACAAACAGGTACTAATTAGTACTCCATGTGTTTCAATTTGTTTGTCTTACTTACTAATTTTGCTATTTGGACAGTCAAATGATATTTTCTTTGACCATAACTTTTTATGTAGTTTCTGAATATATAAATTTTATTTCAAAAAATTTGAAAATTCTATGTCCGAATTCACATTGAACATTATTTAGTTTGTCCCTCGTGCTCATTATTAAGTCACATAAATTGAAACAGAGGGAGTAGTAGTTGTGATCCATGTGTTCTACTCCCTCTGTCCCAAAGTAATTGTCATGTTTCGCTTCTCAAGAGTTAATTTGACTAATCTTCGAAGCTAAAAATTGATTAGATTCAAGAACTATACAAATAGTACTATAAGTTGCAACTTTCTCATGTCAATTTGATGAAAAAAATACATTTTAAAATGTTGCTCAAAGTTAATGTAGTTTGACTATCAAAAACGAAACATGGGAAGTATTTGGGGATGGAGGGAGTAGTGTATTGTGCCAATTGTATACACCAATTCTCAATTTTCATTTGTGATATGCAATTGTTTGCAAAATGTCAACTTTTTAGCATTTTGCAAAAATAATCATTGAAATTGATTTGTTTAATTGTGGATTATTTCAGACCCCATTAATGTTAGCTGCTATGCATGGAAATGTTTCCTGTGTGGAGAGGCTAATTCAGCGAGGTGCTAATGTATGTGAATCTTTGCGAGTTTCGTTCGTGATAGTTTCTTTGACTGATTGAGATGGGTAGTTAACTGGTTAATTCGTCGTATGTTTTAGATTTTAACATTTGATTCACTACATGGAAGAACTTGTCTGCATTATGCTGCTTACCATGGCCACTCTGACTGCCTACAATCGATCCTTGCATCCGCACATTCTGCTCCTGTTGCTCAATCTTGGTAAATTTCCAGTTCCTTTGACTCTGCTCGCCTTTGCTTTTCGTGTTAAGTGTCCAACTCTAGTTTAGTGAGATGTCCTTCTAAAGACAGGATTTCTTCTTCATCTTCCCCGTCAAAGTCCCCTTTTTGTCATCTCGATTATGCCTTACAGAGGGCTTCATGTATTCAAGTATCAGGGGCATTACCCTATTTTGTTAGGGGTTGTTCGGTTGTTGGTTAGGATAGAAATTATTCATGTATTAAACTAGCATAGCATAGTTAATACCATGTCTGGTAGCTTTTTAGTTGCTTTGTTTAAAATTCAGCACGCCAAGTACGGTGTTTGGTTATCATATTACTCACATAACTAAAACATGTATAAGTTATGGGACAATCTATGTATTTTTTTATGCAGGATAGAAAGATGAAATAACTAATACATGCGTAGCTAAACCCTGCATAACTCTATCCTGCAACCAAATGACCCCTTAATGAATGGCAAGCTGTTTACTCTTTTACTTGGATTGGCATGCAGGGGATTTGCGAGATTTGTGAACATAAGAGATGGAAGTGGTGCAACCCCATTGCACTTAGCAGCCCGTCATGGTAGACCAGCATGTGTCCGGATTCTTCTAAGCAACGAGGCTCTTGTCTGTGCTTCTAGCGGTGGCTATGGGTATTAAAACTCTCCCAGAGTGGTTTTTAACGTAAGTACCATATGTTGAAAGTCAATTGACATTAACAATTCTGCAGCCGTCCAGGAAGTACACCACTGCATTTGGCAGCTCGAGGAGGTTCTCTGGACTGTATACGTGAGTTACTTGCTTGGGGTGCAGATCGACTTTATAGAGATTCTTCTGGGTAAGCCCATATGCGCTTTTAATCGAGTTATTGGATTGGGCACCTTTTTAAGTAATGTGGTTTCTGCACTAACCATGTGCACAACGCAAGTATCTTAATTACTTGCTGATTATTTTACATTCTTCATCTCGATCATTTTATTTAGGAAGGTCGTCACATTCAGAATATGAAGTCATCACAAAGTAAATTTCCTTTACCTGTTGATTTTCTACATTCTGCATCTCTATCATTATTTTGTTTTTCTCCAAAAAAAAAAAAAAAAAGTCGAGAAAATTGGGTTTGTGTTTACCAGGAAAATTGGGTTTGCGTTTACATATGCACAATGGCGAAGTCAGGAATTTCGTTAAGGGTGTCCGAGATGTAGTATAATTTTCTGATGAGGGGCGTTCAACTAACACCACCCTTTGGCATATGTAGCCACGCGCCTCTGCCTTCTTGCAGTTGCAAAGCCAAAAATTTCGCTAAGGGTGTTCAAGATTTAATATATACGTATAAAAATTAATTTTGACCTATATACGATTATACTCAGTATAATTCCTTATATAGACAGTATAATTTTTTCTAATAAAGGCTGCTCGACTCAGTAGAGGCACATTAGTAACCTCTAGACTGACAAAGTCTGTCATAGTAGCAAGCTTCTTTAACCCCTTTCCCTTAACTGTCATTTTTCCAAATCCTTTCCGTTCTGTTTGTTGTATTATTCAACTCTTTGCAAGTAGTAATCCATCTTTTAATGTGAAACTGATCAGTTGTCAATTGGATTTGTACAGGCGAATTCCTTACATGATTGCTTTGAAGTACAAGCATGAAGCATGTGCAGCTCTCTTAAATCCATCATCTCCTGAGCCTTTGACCTGGCCATCGCCTTTGAAATTCATTACTGAGCTTGATGCCGAGGCAAAAGCTTTGCTAGAAAATGCTCTGATTGAGGCCAATAAAGATAGAGAGAAGTTGATATTGGAAAAGACGGCTGTCTCAAATACATCATCTTTGCATTCTGATTCTGGCCTTGAGAGTGATGACTTTGAGGTAATAAGTCTCTGCCCAATTAAACAAAATAATTAGAGTAAGAAATAAACAGTTGGAACTATTCTGCTTCAGTAGCTGCAATTGTTTGTCTGGGCTCATAAAATATTTTGATATGTCAGTTCGGCAGATGATTGATACACTATGTATGTGCAGATAGGCTCGTATCATTTTCTTTTTTCCTTTTCTGGTAATGCGATCGAGAATATACTCTTTGGTAGTTGGAAAAAATGTTAGCGGACCACTTTTTTTTTTTGTACCACTCTTATTTGTTGATCAATATAATATTTTCCATTTTCAAAAAGAACGGGAAAAGCAAAGTCATAATTTTGCGTATAAATTTTGAGTTGCGGTAGTAATCTGCAAATGAACATAATGGAGCTTTAAATGCATTTTTTCCCCCTTACTAAGAATCTAATTTTGACAACTCCCTGTTTTTTTGTATCCAAACAGGGCAGTGATTTAGAGCTATGTTGCATCTGCTTTGAGCAGGCCTGCACAATTGAGATTCAAAAGTGTGGCCATCAGATGTGTGCTCATTGCACTTTGGCCTTGTGCTGCCACAATAAACCGAACCCTGCAAGTAATAGTGAGAAGGTTCCTGTATGCCCCTTTTGCCGGAGTGATATCACTCATTTAGCCGTGGTCCAGAATAAAATAGACACTTACAAAGAGGTATTGAGTCCTTCAAGACCAAGAAAATCAAGAACATCTTTCAGTCTTACAGAAGGCAGTGGCAGCAGCAGCAGTAGTAGCAGCTTTAGAGTTTTGTCACCCTTAGCCTCATTCGGGAAGTTGGGTGGTCGCCATTCAGGCAAAATCAGTGCTGAAACCATTGAAGTGTTTGCTAAGCCTTGAGTCTGCTCAATCGAAGATTTAGACTAATGACATTCTAAATCTAGCTAGCAACGAGTCATGTTTCCAGTATACCTTATATATATGTATATCTATGTAACTATAAGGGTGGGGCGGGGTTGAGGGGGGGGGTGGGGTGGGGGTGGATGAGGGATACTTTTGAGCTGTTCAGATGGCTGCTCAACTACCCTTTTGCAAATTAAAGGGGTTAGATTATGAAGCTGCTGCCTATTGGCAATTGAATGAAGAACATTTTGTAGTAATTTCATCTTTGAGCGAAATGTTATTGGACGACTTCTTTTTATTTGTTGTTAATGAGCCTCTAGTTGAAGATTTAATAGGAATTTAGAAAATAATTATTCTTGACCTAGATACGCGGTATTATTACTTATATACACACAATATAATTTCTAACAAAAAGGTGTTTAACTGACCACTCTTCTGATCGATCACTTAGTTTGGTCAAGTATAAGCAGAATTGCCACAGTTAAACTGTATTTTCTTATTCTAAGTAAGTTTTGTTGGACTAATGTGTGTTTTTGGGTAGGAACTCTAGTTAATGACGAGGAAAATTATTTAGATATCTGCATATATAATGAGATACTGACGAATTAAAAAATCTCACAATAATGATGAACTTTTTCATAATAGAGCTATAGAATCATGGTTTGGGTTACCTACAGCTGTAAGTGCAATAGAGGTCAGCAAATTAGTTGAGTTCTTTTTCCTTTTATAATGTTTAATTTCTTGTAGTTTAGCAAACGGATTCCAAATCAAATTTGAGCTCGACTGAAATAAGAAGCATTTGACCGTAAAACGAAGTTTCATTCTGTTATATTATACATGCACAGACACAAGTCTAAAATGCTTGCATTAGGTTAGGTCGTCTATATCACACCCTTTGGGGTGTGGCCTTTCCTCAAATTCTACTAACGCGGAATATTTTGTGCACCGGGATGCCCTTTTTTAAACAAACACTTAATACAAAATTTTTAAACAAACACTTAGACAGAACTACTCTTAAACAGGGAAACAGTTCAGTTTCTCTAATATGCTTATCCACTTTTTCTGTCTTTGTTCTCTGATGTGAAGCTGCAGAATAATCTCTTTAAGTCTGAACCTGTAATCTCTGCTGACATGCTAAAATCTCCTGTTGTTTCTTTCAGACCATAGTTGCTGCAAACAGAAAACTCGGAATCCAAGCTTTTGGCCTGTTTCCACTGGCCCTTTTAGACATCCATTGCACTTCAGTAGCCCAATCTTGGACCTGTCTTCTTTCTCCCATCCAGTTGAGCAGAGCACTCCAAATCAGTTCTAAGTACAGGAGAAGACCAAGTTGTAAGAGTCTCTTCTGATGATGAGTTGCACAATGACACACTCTTTTGGTACTTGAATTGCCCATTTCTGCAACCTGTCAACTGTTGCCAATCTACCTTGTATGGCTAACCATGTAATAAATTGGTGTCTTGGTATTAGGTAGTGTCCCAACACCAAGCTATTCCTATTAACATTAACAATTCAAAAGCTCAATTTTAAAGTTTATAGTGATTGTCAATTAAAGTTTATTAGAATCTTTTTTTGATGCTTCTTAGTAGAAAATCCTTCAGTCTGAACCGAAAAGTGCACATGCATTCCAATGCTGAAAAAAGTGATGCAAGAACCAAGATGTCGAATCATACAAATTAATTTAGTACGTTCAAAGATGGTAGTAACAAATGCTCGAGAATCAAGATTTCATCACCCCCTCGTGAATCAAATAAACAATCACCTACCGTTAAACCAAATGTTTCATTCCCTGGAGACAATAAAAAATATGATACTCCCTCCATCCCATATCCATGTGAACTTGTTTGACTGGAAAAAATTTCATGGGTTCTTCAGTTGACACTGGTATTTTAACTTGTTCCTAATTTTATAATTTTTTTATGCGCTTAGTTACTTCAGAACAACATCAGACAGGCGATAGCTGAACTTCAGTAAAAAATGACTGAACTCCAACCATAAGAAATTCAGACCTCATGTTTGAAGTTGTTCCGAAGTGAGTAGACTTGTAAATATTTACACACGGCAGGTGTGAATTACATGGTGGTCCCAAAATCGGGTATATGTGCGCTTCGCTTGTTTAACTGGGCACAAAGTTTAAAAAAGAAATACTTTGCAACTTATAGTTTGTAACAACACCCATGAATATTTTTAAACTTAATTCTATAAATAGAAAGATGTCATTTTGTGGTTATATGTGCAAGTGGTCATATTTCAAGAGAAACCTTAAAAGTGGCTATCTATGCAAATATCTTCCAACATTTCTAGTCACTCTTAGGCAACAAACTGCCTTACTAAGCAGAGTATTAATTGAAATCCTTAAATTGTGGCTCATAAAGGTAAGTACTTCTAAGCTCTCCTTTTTTTGTGATTTGTGCTTGGAGATGTAATGGGTAAATATTGGCAGATTCATAGACTAAAAATCCATCAAGGAAAATGAGATTTTTGTCATTTGCGAAGATCAACAATGCTACTAACTCATCCTATGTGATTGGACAAAAGATCCTGTGAAATAGGTTCATAGGGTGATATGGATAATAACAAGTCATTAATTGATCAAAATATGCACTATTAATTTATGTCCCTCCTATAATATATTGATATTTGAATATAGTGCAATACTACAAGGAGAAGTATCACTTGTGTCCGGATTCAATTCGATTCAACTTTAAGTATCACTTGAGCAATTTTAAAAGTGAATACTTAAAGACCAAAACTGCTCAAGTGATACTTAAAGTTAAAGGGACTATTTTAAATCTACTATCAAAGCTAAGGGACTATTTTTGTCATTTCCTCTTCCCCAAAATGATGAAGTTCTTTGTTTTTTATTGTTGACAATGTTAACAGGGAAATTTTGATAACAAACAACTGTTCTGTTGCAACTAAAGATGGTTCTGTTGAAGAGGATTTGTGATGCTTTGGAAGAGACTGAATGCAAAAAAGATGTCCTCCGTCGAGCACTTTTAACATTGATGTTAGAATGGAAATGTTTCGAACAACACTTAGATTTGACCGGAACATGTTTGAAAGAATATGCTTCACTGAACTCAAATCCAGAGAGAAGCATCTGTGTTCTATTGAAGAATCAATCGGAGAAAGCTCAAAGGAACTCGAATTAGTTAGAGAATCAGTAAAGGCGAAGCGCAAAGAACTTGAGAACAAAGAAAACCAGCTTTCAGGATATGCTGATGACTTGAAACTCAGGGAGGAGAAATTAGAGGAGAAAGAGATGTCGGTTCGAGGTATCCTTGAGGAATTTGAGAATGTGATTGACGAGAAATTGAATGAGAAAGAGAAGCAATTTCACGAGCGGCTTTATGAGCTCAATTCTAGAGAAGAAATGTTGAAGCAACAAGAGAATGAACTGAAAGCGCAACAGAAAGAGCTTGATTCAAGTGAACTGGAAGCGCAACAGAAAGAACTTGATTCAAGTGAACTGAAAGCGCAACAGGAACAACTTAATGCATCTTTGTCTTTAGGGAAACGGAACCAGAAAAAGTTGAAGATGTGTGCGGAATGCTGATGGATTCTTTTGAAGAGCTCGCTAAAACTTCGAGTCGGTTGAGTCCAACAGCATGTGATTTGAGTATGGAAAGTTGGAAAGAACATGATTTAAGTGAACTGGAAGCCCTGAGTTTCGGGGAACAGGAACCAGGAAAAGTTGATGACGTGTGCAGAATGCTGATGGATTCTTTTGAAGGCCTCGCTAAAACTTCGAGCCAGTTGAGTCCTGCAGCATGTGATTTGAGGAAAAAATGTTGGAAAAGAGAAAGGACAACGAAATTGGTGGAGTGCCGCAGTTCAAGTAGACCTTATTGTTCAAACAACCCACTGAAAAGGTCAAAGGCAGGAAAATCTTCGGAACATGGTAAAGAGGAGCAGACGATAGATAAGGTTGTTGATGATAAAAACTTAGGTGTGCAACAGTTGCATACACACAATGCTGGTCTGGTGATAAGTTGTTCTGACAGGATTGGTCGTGGTGACTCTGAATCAGATCATGAGGATATGATGACTTTGACATGGAGACGAAAGAGAAAATTTTGATTTTGACCAAATCAAGCCACGTTATGATGGTTTAAATGGCATGCCTAGACTCTATGCCCGAGTTGAAAAGGTCTTACTCCCAGATTTAAGTTACAAATGGTCTGGTTAGAGGCTGATACAGAAGAAGATCATTGCACAAATCATGACTTACAGGTTTGTTGTGGCAGATCTAGAAGCTAATCTGTTAGGGTAAGGGCACAATGGCATTTCAGTTCAGTTAATTTTGTCATGAACCACTACTTATCAAAAAAGAAAGATTTTTATGATGGAGTGGAATCTCGCATAGCTTCCCTTATCATAGGTGCAATGCCCTTTGAACTACCAAATTTTTCATAATCAACTTTGACCATAATGTTCGCTAGCTAATTTTCTTGAACTTAGCACTCATAATCAGCATATGCACAACAAAGTCAAATGAAAATTATAAATTTCTGTTAGTTCACGTTAAAGGGAATGACATAGATTTGAAGGGTAAAAGTATACACCAGGGGGTGTGAACAGAGGCAGATTCAGGATTTGGGGGTTACGGGTGTCATATAGAGGAGGATCCATGATTTAAATTCTGTGGGTTCAATCTTAAGATATTCAGTATTGAGCCCATTATATTTTAAAAGTTATGGATTCATATCTACTATATATTAAAATTTAAATAATTTTGTACACATAAATTTATACTCTGTGTCGAAAGTTAGGGGTTCAATTGAACCCCCACTTAATAGGCTAGATATGTCGCTGGTGCCATACTGCTTTGAACATAGATGTGTTGATCAAACTGACCAAAATTTTACCTTATTTTCAACCTTGAAATAAGTAACTTTGGACTTCGGGTCGGTTATTCGTCTTTTCGGTTTATAAAGACAAATGAATTGAAAAAAAAAATTAACTAATTATGACAACATGGCGCTAAAGAAAAAACTTCAAACAATATATTAGTAATTGCATTAATATATATACATCACTCATTTATAATTGCACTCGATGAGTTTTCATATTCTAAAAACACTCCACGATGGCATAATTATTTATATTTGTAAATGTTTCACGTTTTATGTAACAAACAAAATATAAAGAGACCGAAGAATTTCATATACATAATTTCAGGTACAGAGAAGAAGTTTTATGTGGAAGTATCGATTCACAACAACAAAATTTTTAAAAAGCCAAAGAAATCAAATGAGATTTCAAAGATAGTTTTCATGTCGTCCTTTGCTGCAACATGCATTTTATTTTGTAAATTAAATTTTTCAACAGGATTTAAACTATTATAGTATAAACTAATTTTTTCCATGTACATCCAAATGATTTATATAATAGAACAAAGAGTAAGAGAAACTTACTGCCGAGTTTTTAATGTTTTGACGAAAAGAGGAGAGAAAATTTTGGAGAAAAATAAGTTGAAAGAAGGAAATTATTACTCCCTCCATCCCTGTTTATGTGGCACCGTTTGACTAGACATAAAGTTTAAGAAAGAAAGAAAGAAAGACTTTTGAAATTTGTGATTTAAAACAAACCTTAGACATTTGTGCGGCGATAAATCATTTCATTAAGGATAAAAGGAGAATTTTAAAGTTAAATTATTTCTAATTACAAAAAGTGACATTCTTTTTTGTGAAACTTACACAAATAGCTACCTTTTAATAGCTTCTAACTAGTTATAGCTAAAAAGATTTACAAAAATGATTTCATTTGTATTTTTTTGAAATACAAGAAATATAGAAAACTACGAAATACAAAACACGTTAGAGTAAATTTAGGCTCTATTTTTGGAACATATTTTTTAAAAAATTCTAAGAGAAAAATAAGCTATATTTTTGGAACATAATATTCTTTTCCTTTTAAATAGTAAGCAAATTAAATCAACCATATTTCATACAAATCACCGAAGAGTAAAATCAGAATTTATGGAAATTTTTATTAAAAAGAATTATGGGATTCAATTTAAAACTTCCCATAAATCACGCAAAACTTATTCTTCCATAAAAGCTCACAAATCTCTCTCAACTTTTATCACAATCAAAACTTTTTCAATTCAAAAATCACTAAAGATCTAAAAACTTCCAAAAACGGTACACCGAAATATAATGAAATATGGTTAATTGTTTAAGAAATATAAAGTTGTAGTATGCGTATATACAATGGAATACAATGAAATATATCAAATTGTTTCATAAATTAGAAATACAAAATGCGTACATTGAAATACAAATAAATACAAAAGTCGTGAAAACAAAGTGTAGTAAAAATAGGCTCTATATTTGGAACATTCACTATATTTACAACAAAAAAAGATAAATACATTGAAATATAGCGAAATAATATGCTGAAATACACTGAAATATACGGAAAATTAAATATACTGTTTGTTAATACACAGAAATATACTAAAACATTTTATCAAACACTTGGTAGGCATGAATATATCCACAACTCTCATCAATGGTGTTCTAATGGGAAAGAAGCGAGTCATCTCGTATTGCTACAAAAAGAACGTTATCCGGAGATAAAGCCTTTCAATTTGACTAGTTAATAAACTTCACTCTGTCGTCCTTCCCCGTTGTTAGAGCTCTTTTTTTCACTCCTTCGTCGACCATGGCTTCACTACCACTGGTAGCTGTGCTCATTGCTCTGTCTTTCTCCATTTCTCTCGCAAAACCATAGTGTATTCTTCAACAAGATTCAATCAAAAATAAAACTTTTTTTCTTTTTCCCATTTGTTACCAGTTGCTTTTCTTGTAAGCCACTCATTTTTCCTTATATCAACTTCATCTTTTTACAACTTCCATGTTGTTTCCATTAAAGCTTTCGCGTATCCCATTTTAGCCATTTCCCACGAGAACTCTTTTTTTCTCACAGAAAAGCAATACCCAAACGTCGACCATGGCTTCACTTCGTCGTCGACCATGGCTTTATTAGGATTCTTCTCGATTTGTAAGAGAAAATAAGATCTAGGGTAGGTGATGGAACATAAATTTGGTGGTGAAAGAAAATCAATTTAAAGGATTAGGAGATGGAACGAGAGAGAAAGAGGGGTGAGGGAGAAAAAAAATTTGATAGGTGAGAGAAAAATATTTGAAAAAAAAAGATTGTGGGTAAGAGAGAGAGATACTTATTTTTAGTGAAATACACTGCATATAGGATATTGTTACAAAAAACAAGCTATAGATGGTAATTTGATAAATAATTAAGCTACCAAATATAATTAAAAATAAAGGTAGCTATTACTAATAAATAAGTCTTAGAGATAGTTATAGGAGGTAAATTTTCCTTCTTTTTTAGATAGACTAAAAACAAAAGTGACTCACATAAATTGAGACGAAGAGAGTGATATTTAATGTTTAAAATAAAAGGAAGAAAAAGAAAGTCAACAAAAATTAAAACGAAATAATGTCAACAAAATTCAAGTTAAAAACTTAATGTGAAAGGCTATTATGGCGCCCAGGCCTAATGAATAAGGCGTTTGACTTTTAATGATGAGCCAAATGTTGGGTTCGAGTGGGTCGGCGGGAACCTTTTTTTGCGAAAGAAAAGAAAAACGCAGTAAAAAGAAAAAACGCAGTAAAAAGATTATTTACGAAGTGTGCCAAACGGAATCGAACTCGCGTCCGTGTGATACACACCACTGGCACCATGCCTTTCATTTTTACTGGCGGTGGCAAGTTTATTATTTCTAGCGCATCTTATACATATTATACATACATATCTGCCCTTGGACATGAATGTCATCGTGATACAAAAAGTGACATTCGAGGCGAATCTAGGATTTCTGGAGCATGGGTTCACCACTCAATTTTCAACCAAGTGCACCATTTAGTCTTTTGTAGTATGTGTTCCCGTAGGTAGTATTATACTAATTTTAGAAAATATATACATAAAATACCTAGTTTTTCGGCGAGACCATGTGTTCACGTGCTCCAAAAAAAGGCCCTAAATTCGCCACTGATACAGACCAGTGTTATTGAAAGCGTGAGGCGTAGATGTATCGCTTTTAAGTCTGAAGTGACGTGAAATGAAAAAGCGGGTGCTTCTCATACAAAAGCGAGAAGCGACGGAAGCCTACACTTTATTTTAATTTAACGGAAAAGGATCAAAATGCCCTTAAACTATGCGAAACTAAATAATAATGTCCCCCATGAATAGTTTGGTCCAAAAATACTCTTGCCGTTAACCGTTTGGTCCAAAAATGCCCCTATAACATACTTGATAGGTCAAATATGCCCATTTCCTAATAAACATATTGTTTCTTTTCTTTTTTAAACACATTCTTTTCCACTTTTTTATTAGTTAAAGTGATTTTAAAAGAAAAGAAACAAGACAAGGGTTCTTTAAAAAAAGAGGGCAAAGGGTCAAATTTGCCCTCGTACTATGCAAAAAGATCAAATATACCCTCCGCTAAAATACTTGTCAAAAAATACCCTTAACATTATTTAAATAGTTCAAATTTACCCTTCCTCCATTAAGATTATCCAAGGTGAACAACTAATCCTATGTGATACTAACAACTTGGTGAGGTGGACACCACATAAAATGTCAACTCATCACCCCAACCCATTTACCCCTCTCCTTCACTTCTTCTTTCACCACTAGCATTTTCTTTCCCTCCACAACCACCATTAGCACCATCATAACCATTTTATTTGACGTAGTACACATTTGCCGTCACCAGCATGAATCGTAGAACCATGAATCGTTTGTCCAACCTCAAAAGCTCTAAGATTGCGACAAATTTGAATAATAAGCACAAGTAGAGATATTGGGTCTGAAACTTGCAGCCCAAGCCTAATTCAGTTGAACTTGATTCTCTATTTCAGATGTATATCGATGATCTTAATTTATTTTTTTAGTTAGAAGCCAACTAGTACATTTAAATTTGTCTCTTACAACAAGCGAATTGACAGATGACCAAAGATGATTATTCCTATTAAAATCAGTTTATCATTTTGAATTATTTTAAGCGAAGTATATAAATTAGGGTTGCTGTAGGCAAAGGGAATGAAGGTGCAAATAGTGGTTCTGGAGGGGGAGGAGATGCTAGTGCTGGAAGAAGAAGTGGAGGAGAGCGGTAAATGAGTTGGGGTCGTGAGGTGGCATGCCACGTGGTATCCATCTCACCACATTGTCAATGCCACATAAGATTAGTTGTCCACCTTGGATAACCTTAATGGAGGAGGGTATATTTGAACCATTCAAGTAATGTCAGGGATATTTTTGGACTGATACTATAATAGAGGGTATATTTGATCCTTTTCACATAGTATGGGGGCAAATTTGACCCTTTTCCCTTAAAAAAAGAAAAGAAACAATATGTTTATTTGGAAAAAGGACATTTTTGACAAATTTGGGTTATTATGAAACAAAATGACTTAAAAAAAATAATAATTCATAACTAAGGACATGACGCAAATCAGAAGCATACGATTCTTCAAAAATTCAAAACTGACCAACTCCAATTTATTTTTGACACTCATGTAACAAAACAATGACCATATAACTGGTGCAGTAGGAGAGGGAAATGAAATCCACTTCAAGATGGGACTTTACCCCTGAAAATTGTGCTTCTTTAGCCATCTACTAATGGTTTTGCTCTGCTGAGAAAACAGAAAAGTTTCCATCTCCAACCATTTACATTAATACCTGCACAGAATAGGTTCCCAAAATACTCAAAATCCTAAAACGTTTGTAGAATCTGATCAAACGTCAACTCTATCATATGAATCACTACTGGAATAGAGACTAAGACTTTTCAGATATCAACTCCACATATAGTTTGGTTTGAGACATATGAATGTTGATATCTTCTTCTCACATATGACAGAATATATCACAATGTCTAGTTCATCTGAACTCTTTAACATCTTCAATAAGATAAAGCCAATTCAAATTACTTGCTCAGAAAGATATGATATTAAGCCATACAAATTGTGTGGTTAACACAGCAATTCGGGAAGATATAAGTTATCAGTCTTCCAAAGTATCTTATATCATATGACGTCGCTGAAAAAACAGCTCTGAATTTGGGCATCAATCTAACCAGTCACAACTCATAACTATTATATTTACCAAAGCTCGGCCACAGGCCATATAGGTTGAATATGAGCAAGTTATTCATCTCCATCTGGGCCAAATTATAAATTAAACTTTGAGATAGCAAGTGAACAATCCTTGTAAATTTTGAGATAAAGGCAGCAAAAGTAAAACTCCCATGCAAATATGTATTGTTTCCAGATATAGCTAAAAACAAAGACAAAAGAAGAGATGTAGTGATTCTGACAAAACTACACCTGCAATGGGATCATTTAATCCTCTAAACCGTTGAGGTTTTTGCTCCTCCTCTGCTCACAACTAAATCAAAAGTACCCATCAAATAACAACAGAGTGGCTTACAATTCCTAAAAGTTTCTCTGACTACTAACAATTCCCAAACCTGAGAAGTATGTCATAACCGTAGGGCTACAGACCTTAATTATATAGATATAGGATATAGATAGATATAGATAGATCGATAGATAGGGAATGTCTTCAGAAATTGTACCTTGTCTAATCTTTCAAAAGTAGCGGCCTTGCGAGGAAGCCACCCAGTAAAAAGTTTACAAGCCACTGCAGCAAGCCAAGAGGGACATCGTGCAGCAATCAGTTTCCCTTCCAATTCTTTTGGAACAACTCCATATCCAGGAAAACCATTCACAATGACTCCAAGATTTCCCTGATAGGATTTTATGAATAGGTGTGAATGAGAAAGGGTCCTTTGCACCTTTTCATGGAAAAGGCTTCACACCTCTTCATTTCTTGACTTTGTTTTCTATAAATACTTAGTCATTTCCATCAGATTTTACTCACAAAAATTCTAATCATGTTCTTCCTTCTTTTCTGCACTTCAAATATATTACATATGTGATTTCCACCGTCTGTTCCGTTGGCCGTTCATTAGGTTTGAGGTACCGCTATGATGGTGAGTTAATTCATTCTATCCTGGAAGTGTGTATTCCATAACCTTGGGTACGTTGAGAGGAATAATTTTTTTAAGTACACACTGTGAATTCAGTGGGCTCGAATTTGTTTTCCTTTATTTCCAGATTTTGTTTAGTTTATTTTCCGAATACATATTGATAACATTTCCTTATCTGCTCATAATGATCATCCATGGCCTTTCTTGATCCATTAGGCTTCCTGTCAATTAAACCAATGGTTTGAATTATATGAAGCAAGCAAACAATTGCCTAACAGAGTAAATTACAATAGCTAAAAAAAAAAAAGATGCTGAGAGAGCATCAAATTATACCATCATTGTGTCCCTAAACTCATTAATTTGGAAAAAAATGTAGCAAAATAAGATCTACATGTTAGAAAGCAGAAGCATACATTAAAAAGAAGTTGAATTGACATATTTTCATTATGGCACAAGGAGTTTCATAATTGGTAATGAATTGAATTGCGGAATAGAGAAATCGTAACACAAAATGAAACTGGGGATTTTATTAAGCTCAATCGAAGTACTATTACACTCTAATCTACAGTACACACAAAGCGACTAAACAATGTATGGTAAACAATGTGGTCTTCAACCTTGATCTCCAATGAATCTTCCTGTGTTGGAGAACTAGGGTCAGAAGAGATAGAATTGGGTAAAGAGAGAAGAAGAGTGACGAAGAAGATATTGAGAATAGACAGGAAAAGTTGTTAGGAATTTTACCAGATTTGTGAATGAATGAATTCTGTTGCAACTAGAGCCGTCAAAATGGGCTTGCCCCATGAGGCGGACCCAACCCAACCCGCTATTTAAGTAGGCCGGGCTGCAATTTAGAGCCCTTTTAGAACTGAGGCTATTAAGCCCGACCTCATTTCGCCTGCCGGCCTCAAGGGCTGGGTTGGGGCCGGCCCACAAGGCCAAGAATTTTAAAAGAACTACCATTATTCTGTGAGTCTTTCCGCTGATTTACGATGATCTCCAAATAGGAACTTTGATTTATGAAATAAAATGCAATGTATATTTTGTCCACCAATTAATGCAATGTTTATTTGTGTCCACGATTCACAATCTCGAAATTTTGTTGGTGATAGTTGTTGAAAACATACAAATCACTAGTAATGAAATTAACGATCAAACTTAAGCAATTAACTAATGTTTACATAATTAGCTAGCTAGATTCAAGTAGCTACCTCACTGTATTTTTCTGAAATGAATTATTAGTTTGTGGGAGAAATTATTTATACAACTTAAATAAATTAGTGTAAGAAAAATGGCTTGGTGAAAATATATAATCGTTTAATATTTCTTCTAGTATGCTGCATTCTCAACAAAGAAGAGGAAAGAAAAAAGGCAGAAAATGAGCTTCGTAATGAGAAATTATATTTTGGTTGTAAGTGAAAGAAGGCGGAATGATATAGATTTTATAGGTGAGTGATGATGAATGAGTAGAGTCATTGTTATAGTACTCTTTTAGTACGTTAGTTTGGAAGGTATTACCATAACCACTCTTTTTATGTAAATTTTGTTCTTCAAACGATTCTACATGCTCAATACTCAATAGTCACATAATGACTTTGAATTCAGTTGTGCATATTACTATTGTTAGACTCCAGGAGAGTTAACAACATTATGGTATCTTTTGATAGCAAAGGTAATGCCAAGATATAGTTATTATCAATATCAATTCTCCTCTGAAATTACTACTAGATTTCACTTGCCAGAAAAATTTCCGGATCAAGACACGATGGGAGGGGAGAATGGATGGAACATTTTGAGAAGAAAGTTAACAGAAAACACACTAATATAAATTGAAGAGCCAGCCTATGACCCGCTTAGGGCTTGGTTGGGCTGACATTTTGAAGACCCTTCAGTAAAAAAGGTCAGTCCGTCCTAGCCCAATTAAGTCTATAGCCCATTAGGGTTGGTTTGGGTTTGGCAAGCCCGTTTTGACACCTCTAGCTGCAACTGCTGAATATTAATATCGGGAAGAATAGACCTCAGCCATTAGATTCAAATTAATGAACTAATTAGCCTTTCATTTACTTCCGCGATTAAACCAGCTCCGCCCAGCTGTCATTAGTTGAACACACCAGATTACACCACCTCACTCTGCTTCTACTTTATTAATTCAGCTCCTAAGCCAAATTGAACTCATTTCTCTTCATCTACGCAGACAACCTTCTGTCATAACAATAGTTCTGCACTTAAATGATGCATAAAGTTGAGATCTTGAACTCGAAAAAATAACAATCAGTCAATCAATCCACTACCCACATTCCTATAAAAGTTCTTTATCCGAATTTGGAAGATAAAAAATGTATCAAGCTATTCGGTAAATAATTTCGAGAAAATAAAGAAGACAGAGAGACATACACGAAAAGATTGAACTCGATGTGATCTTGCCCTCGCGAACCGCCAAAGACACTTTGAACAGTTCTTGTATTACGGCCAAGTTTGATTCCCATTAAAGCAGAGCCCATACTGACGCCGAAGCAAGTACTACCCCTATCCACCATTTAAAGATTTCTCCAAGTAGGTAAATTTTACTTAATCAAATTGCCAAAACCTTGTAATACACTGCGATTCTGAAGGCCGAACTTATGTTGTCTTTCACCGCAAAATTTCAAGGTTGCATTTTGAAAGCTTCTTATGTTTACGTGTGGAAAGCGTAATCGTCCATAATCCAACACTTATTATGAGTCACATGAGAATAATTCCAACATTTCATGATTTGTAGTAGCCGGTAAACAACTTGTTTAATCTAATTCAAATACGAATCAGAAATCAACAAAGTTTTGAAGCAAAATGGTCGAAAAAAATGAATCTAAATTACTCGACAGACGATAGTGTTAAAACAAAATCAAACGATATGGCAATGGGATTGACAATTACCAAAAGTTAAAACTAAAATTTGAAAATTTCTAAAACTCAAACCTCCAATCAAAATCGACCTCTTCGAGATCCTTAAAAGAAAATTTCTTAACACTTTTGAATTCTTGTTCTTCCCTGAAGGAGAATATTTTATTGATAAACTTTATGAATCTCTACAATATCTCTTATTCTTTCTTGTTGTCCTCTTGTTATGAAAATAGCTAGAAGCACCCTTATTTCTAATAGTATGAAACCTACTTTAAAAAAACCTATTTCTAGATTAATTTGACTATAAATCCTAATTGGACATGAATTAAAACGTCAAATCCTAATCAGTTTTGGTTTTCTACAACTTTGAATTATTATTTCCAACATTAGATCTCCCGTAATTCAAAGTTATATATCTGATTCATTGATGCACTTGTCACCATCTTACAATTTTGTTGAAGCACATAAGCAGCAACCTCGTTGATGTTCTTGTCTCCAACCATCTATGAATTGTTGAAGCACTTTCTTTTCAACCTTCACAATCGTTAAAGATCTTTCTGTCCAACCTTCCAATCTTGTTGTTAAGCACTGATGGTTGTCTTGGTGCGCTTCTCTCACTTTCTCATCAACCTTTCTCTCTGAAGTTGTGTTAAGAACTTTCTCCAATTTCCCATAGTTGATGTACAATGTTCAATTGTTAAGCACTTCTCTCTAACTCCCATTATTATTTTTTCTTGGTTTCCTGTGCGGGTTTGCACCTCTTGAAACCTCCAAGATTTTTTCAATCATTCACTTCTCTCCAACACCCATTATTTTTCTTCTTGGTTAAGTTGGAGCACTTCTCTCCAGCTTCCAATAATTGGAGCATTTCTCTCCAACTCTCATTATTTTTTTGAAACTTACTTTAACTCAAAACTTGGTTGTGTTGGAGCACTTCTCTCAATTTCCCATAGTTGATGAATTAAAACGTCAAATCCCGTACTTCTCATCAACACCCATTATTTTTTTGTTGGTTGTGTTGGAGCACTTATCTCCAACTTCCAATAGTTGATGCACTTCTCATCAACATTCAATTTTGTTAACCAACTTCTCTCTAATTTTTTCTTCTTGGTTAGAGAGGGATCGTTCCTTCTTGGTTGTGTTGGAGCTCTTGTTGATGTACTTCTCATCATTTGTTTGCACTTATCTCTTGAAACCTTCTCATCAAGATTTTTTCAATCATTCTAAGCATGACTGTTTTTCACATGCATATTATTGGCCCCATGTGTGCCAACAAAATCATTGGCCGGATGGGCGACATATATGGGTTGTAGCCGCCCGTCGGCAGCGAAAGCTCTTTAATTCTTTACTAGGATCGTAGACGCTCTGATACCAATTTGAAGTAGAATATTTTATTGATAGACTCTATGAATCTTTACAATATCTCTTCTTCTCTCTTGTTGCTCTCTTGTTATGAAAATAGCTAGCAGCACTCTTATTTATAATAGTATGAAACCTACTTTAACTCAAAACAGGAAAACCTATTCCTAGATTAATTTGACTATAAATCCTAATTGGACATGAATTAAAACGTCAAATCCTAATCAGTTTTGGTTTCCTACAAATTTGAATTATTATTTCCAACATTCCACGGGAAGTACTAGTTTGATTTGAAGAAAAAAATGGAGCAGAGAAGGTATTTAGACGGTTATATATGGAACTACAAAAAACCTTGAAGCTTTTACTTGGTTAACGTAAAACTTGATAACCGATTAGAACATGCGTAACTGCGTATTGATTCAGTTTTAGAGTCCCAAAACTCATGGGTTCTAAAAAAAATTACATTAAAAAGGTTAAAAGCAAATTTCAGAACATCATTTTATGTTAGAACGTGGATTCTCCACTATTGATTAGATACAGTTTCAAAACTAACTACATAACTAGTTGTATTACATAATTTATTTAGTATGTCCTAATATTTGTTGAACTGCTATTTTTATTTTATGTTAATACGTATTTTTTAAACTAGTTTTATGAGGCCCGTGCTAAGCCCGGACCCACACTCAAGATATAGAAGCAAATGTTTTAATTAAGGAAATATAATTTAAGTTAGCAATAATTAAATTTCAAACATACAATCAACTCTCTCTAAAAATTGTAACTATCACCTCTCTATTTCTCTCTCTTCTCTAGGCGTACGATAGGTGAGTTAACGTGCGCCTTAGCACACGCAATGGAAAAAGGACGGCGGAGAAAGGTAGCAAATAACGCCGACGACAAGGTAACTACGGGGAAAACTACTGCCGTGATGGATCTGAGAGGCGACGCACAGGAATGAGGGCAAGTTTCAGTAGAGCAGTGGCCGGGTTTACCAAAAACCCCGGTACTGAGTACTCAAACTCCAGTGATGACTGAGGGTGACACGGTGACGGTGGAGCCACAAACGACCCAAACTAGGGATAAGCCATTGCCAAATTCAACGAAAACCCCAACTGAGTTGTTCCCAGAACTTGCCAAAGTGGATACAGAGGTACCAGCTAAGCAGAAGTGGTCGACTCTATTCCAAGAAAATAAGATGGCATCACAAGGGATGAAGCTCCAATACGTTGCTCCAACTATCAAAAATGGCAAAACAATTATTGAGTTGTGCAAATAAGAAGTTGAAACTGAGACTATACGATGGCAACATGCTTTGATTTTGTATGTCGTAGCAGCTGAGCCCACTATAGCAACTGTTGAAAGATATATTGCAACAAAATGGAATTACATCACGAAACCAAAGGTATACTATCATAATGATAGATATTTCCTTGTTAAATTTACCATTTTCGAAGATAGGGATGAAGTGCTCTATTCAGGCCTCTATATGATAAACAACAAACCGATTATTGTGAAGGTTTGGACACTAGAATTCGATCTTAGCAAGGAGGTAATGCAAACCATCCCTGTGTGGGTCAAATTCCCAAATCTTCCATTGAATTGCTGGGGTGCACAATCGTTGGGTAGAATTAGTAGTGGGTTGGGAATCTCATTATATGCTGATGAGTGTACAACACAAATTGAAAGGGTCTCATATGCTAGAATGTTAATTGAGATGGATATTACTAGGACACTATCTACTGAAAAGAAGGCGGAGGATCCAAATGGTAGACTGTTTGTGTAGAAGATTGAATATGAATGGATACCAATGTATTGCCCAACCTACTTGATTATAGGCCATAAATGTAGACCAAAAAAGATTGTTGCACCTAAACCTAGGGCAAAAGCTAGGAAACCACAACAAGCATGGCACCATAAAGGTACTGATATTCAGATAAATGACACCCCTGAGCCTAGTAGGTCAGAGAATGATGGTATTGAAGAGGGTGAAGCAGCAATAGCAGGGGAAATTGTGAGACAGGCTAGCCAAATCCCTCAAATAGTGGACAAACAAATCAGTATTAGTTCAGTTGAAAAGGGTACATAATTAGTACAAAGCAATAAAGTAGGGACTAAAATCATCAGGGACAAGCAACATAGTAAGGAAGTGGATCCTAAGCCTGCACAAAATCAACAGGGGAAAACTGATAACTGGCAAAAAGTTAGAGGGAAATCTGCAGCAAAAGGGGGCCAGAAGCAAGCTCTCTCTAAACCCCAGCTCAATACTGCAAATGAATTTGGCATCCTACATGACCATACTATAAGACATATAGCCGGGGTTGGGAGAAGACAAGGTGGTGTTGTTAAGGGGATAGACAGGGGTAACTTGTTAACCCATCATCAATAAAATTAGTAACTTGGAATATTAGGGGTTTGAATAAGGTTCATAAGCTAAAGTGTAATGACCCGTTCGGTCTTTATTTAATACTTCGCAAATCCATGCCCAATCTAGGTCTACGATCATAAATAATAAGCCCTATGGGATGTTTTAAGGATTGATAATGGGAAAAATTAATTTCGGATAGAGTCAGAAATCGTAGGCCCAGGACAAGAAGTGGACCGCTATAGCGGTCAAGGGACCGTCACAGCGGTCCCGCTATAGCAGAACCCCGACCGCCACAGCAGGCGAGAGGGGGTAGTAGGCTCATTTTGGTCACTTAGTTTATATTTCACCCTCCTTTTTAAACGAGAGACCCCTCAAGGCTGCTATTAGGTTTGCATAAGAGAGAAAAACCCTTGACACCAAGAAAAGAGATTCTTCCTACTTTCTCCACATCTTTCCCCACGACTATCATCTCTCATGTTTTCGGGTAAGAGCTAGTAAGGCGGGCAATTCATGGAAATTCAAATAGCTGTTCGTCATCGAGGTAGGTTATGGTTTACTTGAGTTAGACTTTGATTAGTGAATCGTAATTACTTGTAGATTTGATGGGAGATTGCATGATTAGGTCTTCGGACATGGTGTTTGGATGGATATATTTGAAAACCTAACGAATTTTAGTGTAAACAGTAACTAGGGTAATAATGAGTATTTTTTTGAGTGTTGAGTGCTACCATCATTTAGGGTTATGTGTTACGGGACTGAAAGTGGTCAGTTGTGGGGACTAGGAAGGGGTATTTCATTGTTCAGGATATGTATTCCTAGGTATATTTGATTTCCGTCCTTATTTCTAAGTATATTGAGATATTCACATGATTGTCATTCTTGTTAACAAAGAGGGTTGTATTGGGAGGACTGAAGGAAGGCATAGTAGTGCTACACCCATCAAGGGCCTGATTTATGACTTTGTTTTCATTCATTGGAATAATTGCATACATTGTATGTGGTTACGAGGAAGTACATGGAGCAGAAAGTATGAAGTACTATTTGACAGCCAATACTTGATAGTAATATAAAGGTGAACATAGTATACGATGTGGATCCGCGTCCGAGGTTCTTTCCGGAGCGGAGGATTTATGGCTCGGGTTCGATGAGTATTTGGAACAAGTGGTACATGGACACCATGGGTCCTCTGCAGGTCATGACTACTGAGCAATGACATCAGTTAGCATGTATGTACAGCGTGATTAGGCCTTGCATCGCATCTGCATTGCATCACATTTCATACTACTATGTCCTTATGTTTGTGTACTGTCAGTCTGTTATATCGCTTGTGCATCTCTTATGATTTTATTGAGGTTGTGTGAGGTGGTGATCATTACGAAGGTAATAGTAAGAACGAATTCTAAGTGGTAAGACTGTTCCATAGGTGTGTCATATCTTAGTAAGTGAACTGGATAGAAAGGCTTTACGGCTAAAAGTTAAGAAGTAGATGTTAATGCAAATAAGGAGATGAGACTTAATTAATTAGCTTAAGGGAATGTGGAATGTGACTACAATGACTAGTTAGATAGACGGTATTCCTATGGGGATAAAAGGAGTGAATAGTTGGGAGTAGAAAGGTAAGTTCGTGATAGTGAAATAACCTATATTGAGAATCCTGAGGGTCTTGACCTATCTGTTTATCTTATTGACTTTATATTGTGTTGCGTGAACTAGTCTTAGTCGACCTATGATGCTTAACAGTACATGTGGTGTACTGATACTACTCTTGCTACATCCCTTTTTGGGGGTGTAGGTATGTTGTAGGTTTAAGTTGAAGTTTCTTCGTGTGGATTACTAGGCATTCTATTACAGCCTCGCTCATCTCACTCTAGGCAGAGGCTGGATCATTTATTTTGTTTTCCTTGTGTAGTAGGAGCTCTTATAGGTACCTATCTAAACTAGATCTCGGGAAATTCTTTTCAGTTTTATTGTATTTAAAAAAGAGTACGTGAGCTTTTACTTTAATCTTGTGAATGTTAAGAAATTGTTTATTATAAAATGGATGAGTATTTGGGTGGTTGGTCAGGGTTCACCTACTAGTTAGTAATATGGTAGGTGCCCGCACGACCCACCAGTTGGGGTCGTGACAAGAAGGAAGCAAATCTGTTTATTAGAACTAATAATGTTAGTATTATAACTATATTAGAACATAAAATAAAAGAGCATCATGCTGCACAAGTATTGAGGAAAATAGCAACTGGTTGGGCCTGTCTAAATAACTATGTTCATAGTGCTAGAGGAAGAATATGGATTTTGTGGGATCCTTAGAGCATTACTTGCAGGCCGGTGGAGATCACAGAGCAATACATATATTCAGAAGTAAGGATTAATGCTTTGAATCTCAGTTTCAATTTTAGCCATTTATGGGTTACATAGTGTTGAAGATAGGAAAAGCTTATGGATGAGTCTTAGGCAGATCAATAATACTCAGTAGCAGCCTTGGTTGTCCATGGGAGATTATAATGCAATATCTAGGGCAGAAGATAGAATAGTAGGTGCAGCTGTCACTATTGCTGAAACAAGGGATTTTGAGTCTTTCTTATAAGATACAGGTATGACTATCATGAAGTATAGTGGGAGGGAATACACCTGGACAAATGGGCATACTTATAGTAGTATTGATTGGGCCCTAGTCAATGCTAGTTGGATGTTGGACATGCCTTTATTGGAAGTGCTCATAATGGAGCCAGGGTGTTTTGACCATTCTCCTCTAAGTATTGCACTGAATCAGGAAAACCAAAGAAGAGCAAGCCCTTTCAAGTTCCTAAACCATCTAGCTTCCCATGAGAAATTCCAAGAGGTAGTAAAGGATGCTTGGCAACTGAGGTAAAAGACTTTAAAACTGTCAGGAATATGGCAAAAACTTAAGGTTGTCAAGCAGGCTGTGAAATAGTTAAATGTCACAGAATTTCAAGGAGTGAAGGATAGAGTTAGCAGTTACAGAAAACAGCTTCATGCCCTGCAATATTCTATGAGTCAACCTGGCCAACCTCAAGCTTTATTAGACACAGAAAAAGAAATCAAACTCAAATTGGAGAAGTGGTTACTCATTGAAGAAATCATAGTCAGGCAGAAATCAAGGGTGCAGTGGTTACAACTGGGAGATGGAAATACAACCTACTTTTATGCTAGCTTGAGGAGTAGGACAACACATAATAAAATTACAAGCTTAAGAACCTCAGATGTTATAACTGCTATTACCAGTGCTGCCATAGAAGCTAAAATAATTGCATTGTACAAGCAACTACTGGGGTCAAATGCTTCACAATTGCCTGCGGTCAACTCAATAGCAATGAAGGATGGTCTAGTTTTGAATAGATCCCAACAGTTGCATCTGATAGAGGAGGTCTCAGGACATGAAGTGGTACTAGCTTTGAAGGGTATCAGTGATGATAAAGCTCCGGGATGTGATGGGTTTAATGCCTATTTTTTCAAACAAACCTAGTCAACTGTGGGGGAGGAAATAACATATGATGTAATAGACGTCTTCTCAACAGGTAAACTTCACATAGCCATCAATTGCACAACAGTTACACTTATCCCAAAGATTGAGCAACCAACCAAAATCTCTGAGTACAGACCTATTTCCTGCTGCACACTATTATACAAAATCATATCCAAAGTGATAACTAATAGACTACAATCAGTAATGGATGGGATAATAGATAAGAATCGATGCCTTTTGTGCCAGGCATACTAATTAATGATAATATCATTTTAAGTAATGAGTTGGTTAAAGGTTATGGTAGGAAGACTGTGCCCCTTATATGCATGCTAAAAGTGGACATGAAGAAAGCCTGTGATTCTGTTGAATGGGAGTATCTCAAATAGGTCTTAGTCCACTTACAATTCCCTGATAAGTTTGTAAATTGGATTATGCAATGTATTAGCACAGTTTCTTACTCAATTCTCATAAATGGACTGCCTAGTACACCTTTCCATGCAAAAAAAGGCTTAAGACAAGGTGACCCAATATCCCCTTTCTTGTTTGTTTTAGCTATGGAATACCTTACTAGACTGATCAAACAGTTAAGAAACATTCCTGATTTTAACTACCATCCCAAATGTGAAAGAATGTATATTGTCCAATTGAGCTTTGCTGATGATCTCCTGCTATTTAATAGAGGGGATACTGGATCTGTAGAATTGCTATATGGAATGTTCTAGGAATTCTCAGCAGCCTCTAATAAGAGCTCCATTTACTTTGGAGGAGTCTCAAGTGAAATTCAGGAGGAAAATTTTCAAGAGTTGGGATTCACTCAAGGATACCTCCCCTTCAAATACCTGGGGGTACCCCTTCGTACTAAAAGAGTTTCAATCTTGCAGTTTTAACCCTTGATTGACAAAATAATGGAAAGAATTCAAAGTTGGATTTCTAGGTTCTTGTCCTATGCAGGCAGGACCCAACTTATCAAGAGTGTGTTGTTCTCAGTCCAGGTCTTTTGGTCCCAGGTATTTATACTGCCAAAGAAAATGATTAAGTGTATAGAGAGCTTGTGCAGGAGATTTCTATGGACAGGGGGAGTAGACTTGTCAAATAAAGCATTGACTGCATGGGAGCATCTGTGCAGCCCTACACTGTAGGTGGCCTTAATTTTTTGGATGTCCAGACTTGGAATAAGGCTGCCATATGCAAACTGCTATGGAACTTGATTAAAAAGAAGGACAAGATGTGGGTACAGTGGATACAAATGTACCATGGAACATAAGGAACAATATGGGGGGTTCAAGCACCTCAAGCATCTTGGATGGTCAGGAAAATCCTTCAAGCATTTGGGTATTTTGAAACTGCTAGATTGACTGAGATCAATATTGTTATATCCCGTATTTTGGTACATTGGGATAATCCGAGTTAGTCATGATAAGTTAAGGATAAGGTTATATTTTCTTCCGATTTTGTTAAAAGTGCACAAGTTGCATATTCATCTTTTCATTGGCGTGGAGTGTTAAGGGTAAATTTGGAATAAGGAAAAATTTGGGGTCAAAAGTGAATTATTGGGAGTTATTAATTTTTCATGAAACAAGCCATTTGGCGTGTGGCACTAGTGGGATGCCACATGAGTTGGCCAAATAAAATGCATCCAAGCCATAAGTGGGCCATGGACACATGGATGAATCATGTATGCATATAATAGATGACAAAGCAAGCTTAATTCATCATTTTCACTCTAGAAACTTGGAGAAAAATGGAGGAGAAAAAGAGAGGAGCGATCAGGTTTTAAGTGGCCAAAATTGGTGCCAAGAAAAATTGCCCAAAAAAATTATTTCTTCTAGCAATTCAACTCCTTAGAAGGTGTATAACAACATGGAGTAGTTGTTGGAGCAAGTAAAGCCTTTATTCATGCAATTCCCAACCCTAGCCAAGTGAAGAACAATGTGGAAAAGGTGAGTTTTAATCCTCTTTTAATATGTTATGAATGGTTTGTGCATGTTTGGGTGTTGTTGTAGTATGTGGAAATGAATGAAATTCATGAAATCATGGTGTTGATGTTGTGGCCGAAAGTGGGCTGTTTTATATGGCAAGGAATGACCCAATTTTATTTAGTATTTTTGGTTGTTGTTGTCATGGATTATGTGATGAGGATGAAGTTATTGAATGATTCAAGTTGAAGTTGTAATTGTTGTGTTATGGCCGTGTATATGCTATGTTGTGTAGAAGTGAAGAATTAATTCTCTTTAGTATGTTTGGGATGTTGTGTTGAGGATTCTATGATGAAAGTGATGGTTTAATGATTTAAATGGAAGTTGGAGTCGTTTGTAGGTTGTTAGAGAAGATAATGTGATTTTAATATAGTTTCTTGAATTTACGGGAATGATGTTGCTAACATGCGGATTATTGATATGGTTTATGAATTTGAAAGAAAAGAAATGTGTTGTTAATGTTCCTATGGAAATTGGAAGGTTCGGATTTTGGGTATGTTGGTTGAGTCGTTTGAATGTTGTGCGAATCGTTTGAAGCCTTCTTGAATCTTGTTTGAATGGTTTTGGATTGGTATTTGAATATGCGATCGTCGATATTAGTTTGAATGTATGAAATTGAATTGAGTATGTGAGCATTAGTGTTGGTTTGACTATATGTTGGTTTATATGTATGTGAACATAATTGGAATGTTGTCGGAATGTGTGGAGAAGAATTATTAATGTTCGAATGCGTTTCGAATTGGTTGTGGATATTGTTGGAATGATTGTTGGTGTTGTTGTGTTATTGAATTTGGCCGAGTTGAAATCTCGGGGTTGTTGCATTATAGGGAAATCTTTTAAATTTCGTAGATAAAAGTGATGGCATGAAATTGAATTCCTAAGTGCTTATGGCTAATGTTTGGTATGTGATGACGTTATTGTAGATCTTGAGAAGCTGAGACTTGAGTTTGGATTAGCCTAGGAAGCAATCAAGGTATGTAAAGCTCAACCTTTCCTTCTTTTGGCATGCCTTAGTTGTAAAGAGGCTATGACACGAATCTCGAGGAAACTCTGTTCTTGCGATCCGAGTATGCCTACGGTTCTTATTCGCATCTTATCTTTGGCATTTGTAATATGATGAAATATTGGCCCTTATGTCTTTGGAATATTTGCCTTTTAAATGTTGCATAAAAAGTTTTGTATTTTTAAAGAGCTCCGTAACTACGAACGTCCGTAACTTCCGTAGACAGAACCGGATCGCTTCGATATGCTCAAAAATGATTCCATGATGTATGATGACTATGTTTTCCATAGGCGGGCCCGACTTGGGTCGACACCCGTCCGTGGGTCCCGCGACTCTCCTTTATGTAACCCTGATAACTTTTGAAAGAATAGGATATGACTATTATCTCGATTTCAAGTACGATCAGTTTACTTACTTTTTAAGTTTATGATAATGATATTATGCACATGATTTTGGTACATAACTATGATTTCTGAAGTTCGGTCTGATATGCTCCCGAGTGGTATTCGGAAGAAAATCTGATTTGACTAATGTCTTGGTTTTGAATAATAGTTCGCTTCGACTATTCTATTAAGTATGTAACGACGACTATGTTATTGATCTCCATAAGCTATGTCATATGATTTTGACACGTACCTACAATTTCTAAAGTGCTACTTGATATGTTCTCGAGTGATTTTCGGAAGGAACTTGACTTGACTATCGTTTAGATTTTAAATGAGATTTCGTTTGATTATTTTGTTGAGTCGGTGATGATGATTTGTGCATATGGTTTCTCACTACTCTGCTCGTGCGAGCTGTTATTACTTCCTTCACTGCGTCCCGGGCCAGGGCATGTATTCGTGCACGATTCTACAGTATGATTCACCGCGCCCCTCACTAGAGGGCCGGGCATGTTATATGATATGATAATGATATGATGATATGGGGAGGTGGCCAGGATGGCATATGATGACTTCATTCACCGTGTCCCTCACTAGAGGGCCGGGGCACGTTATATGTACATGATATGATGATTTTACTTACCGCGTCCCTCACTAAAGGGCCGGGGCACGTTATATGTATATGCATCTGATGGTTTTACTTACCGCGTCCCTCACTAGAGGGCCGGGGCACGTTATATCTATGCATATGTATGAGATGATTTTCTGACTCTGTTTCCCCGTCCCATGATGAGCTGAATATGAAATTGATACGTATGATTTATGTTTCAAAGGCAAGCGTTATGATTTCTGGTTATTGTATTACTTTTCTGTCCTCCTCGTTTCAGTACGATTCTGTTTACGATATTCCATGCTTTACATGCTCAGTACATATTCCGTACTGACCCCCTTTCTTCGGGGCCGCGTTTCGTACGCGCGCGTACCCACACGATGAGTATGTGATGTTAGCGAGAAGATGTTCCGGTTTGGATTGGCGAGCTCCATTTCCTCCGGAGGCTGCCGAGTCGAGTGCTTTTGTATGGTGTACGAGGTTATGGTAGAGACTTTGCGTACGGTCGTGTGTATGATATGTCGGTTTTGTAAGCGGCTATGTAAGCCGATGTATTATTATGCATTATGCTACGAACTTCATATGTTTACAGATTTCATACGATGCTAGTTTTGTTTGATCTGACAAAGATGAAAGGCATGTTTGTTTTCGAAAAAAAAAATTTTCACTATGTACTTGTGTCATGTTTTGCGGGCCCAGTATGATTATGAGTATTCCGAAAGTCAGCGGGTTCGCTCGGCCCTAGGTAAGGGTCGGGTGCCCATCACACCCCATCGGATTAAGGGTGTGACAAATATCTTCAAATGGATAAGTTCTCAATAAAAGAGATTTATCAGAAGTTAAGGGGAGATTACCAGAAAATTGAATGGAGGAAACTGGTGTGTAACAATGATTCATGTCCTAAGTGGCTATTCATATTGTATTTACCTTTGCATAGTAGGCTGCTAACAAAGGATAGATTGGCTAGTTGGGGATGTGCAGATAATGTTGATTGTGTGCTGTGTGAGGTAGAGGTGGAAAGTAACAGCCACCTGTTTTTTATGCTCTCCTTGTCAAATCAGAAATGGCAAAAAGTACTGCAATGGCTGAATATTCAAAGGCAAGTGTATAGATGGGAAGAGGAAACAAGATGGGCTGTAACTCATAGTAAACGGAAGCAACCAAGGGCTACAGAATGACACCTTCTGCAACTGTGTATTATATATGGCAAGAAAGGAACCATAGAATTTTCAGAGGGCAGACCAGAGCAGCTTCAGTACTAGTGAGGAAGATTGTGCAGGAAGTCCATATCAGAGCAAGAGTGAGACTAAAACTGGCTATGCTGTTGAACCAACCGAATTTCTATCCCTAGTGCTAGTTAGTAATGTAGTAAATTCGTGAAGCATGGTGTACTGAGTATGTTTGAAAGGTAGACAGAAGGATCTTGATGTAGTAGTTGCTCCAGGCTTGGGGCTGTCCAAGTCTGTTTTTTCCTGCTTTGTATTGCTCATTTGGTAATAAAATCAACTTATTTACCCAAAAAAAAATAAAATAATTAAATTTCAAATAAGTATATTTTCAATATATAAAAGCAAAACTTTCATTTTACTTCTTTAATATCTTAACTTCATTTTGATGAAATTATTTGCTTCAAATAAGATGCGGAGCCAGAATTTGAATTTTATGAGTTCTGAGTCCAAATTTTTAAGTTATTTAGTTCTAAATTAACAATCTATACATATTTAATGAATTTTTAAGACAAATACAAAATTTGAACCAAAGGGCTACCAAATCCTATCAAACCGGTAGCTGACACTCTAACTCAGCCCTGCTTCAAACTCAATTTGTGTTTAAAAGATTAATTTTTGTTAACAAAAAAGAGACTTTTAAGATAACCAGATCTGGATTGATAACATTGTCTGAATTTTCAACACTATATGACATTATTTGATAATTTTTAAAACCATCTAAAAATCATTTTACTACAAATCTTTGTAAACACATATGAGCCCATTAAAGTATAAATATAAAGTATAAGAAATGCCTAAATATAAAAAAAAATAATCAGAAACTCTCAAATTTCATAATACAAATATAAAGTAAAAGAAATGCTTACATGTAAAAATCTATAACAAACAACAAATGAAAAAGGAGAAAACGAGAGAGTAACAAGAAGCAAGGATATCTAGCAAAGAAATGACTATTTTTAGGTTAATAGATAAAATCAATAGAAGAAAGCAATAGGGAAAATAAAGTGCAATGGATGAAACTGCGTCTCCATTAACCAGGGGATTCGAGTTTGGGTATGAAAAAATTCTTGGTAGGGAGCGTTTTCCCCGATTGGGCCCTACACGACATGAATCCAGATTAATCAAGCTCTAATGCGGGTACCGGACACCGAATATAAAATAAAAAATAAATAAATAAGGTAGGAAGTTCAACAGCTTTTGAAAAGTAGACCATAAGAATAAAAAAGTAAATTTGACTTCAAAAAATAAGGTTAGGACCTAGAAGTAATTAATTGAAAAGTTTGACATTTTATAGAAAATTTCTGTGAGGACTACAAAAACCGTTTGATAGTCCCTTATATAAATATATATATGGTAGTATATTGTATGTTAGGTGAGCCTTCTTCTGCCAAAACGTATCGCGTGTGATCATGCATGAGGAAAATGGGGAATGAGGAAGTTATGTGGGTGAAGGCTTTGGTTGGCTTAGTTTAGGTTTTTTTTTTTTTTTTTTGGGGTTGCGGTGGGGGAGGGGGGGTGGGTTTCTTTTCCTGATTTCATCCTTTTCTTTTTAAAATAAAAAGTGTGTTTTCGTATTATCCATACCTTGCCTTTTAAATAGTTCTTTGTGTTGAGTTCATTAAACATTAGTGGTCTTATCCTAGTGTGGATATTAAAAAATGGTAAGTGCAATTTTTCTTACCTAAGCATATGGGAAAAATCATGTCTGCATAAATTATTTTGTAACTCATTACGTGTTCGTTACTTGAGTAATCTTTTGTTGTCAGTTCTCTATCTTCCATCTATATTCAAGGTTCATTTCTTTCCAAACTTTTTTCTTTGTGGTAATTAACAGTATATTATTAACACCAAAAGTGAATAACTAACTACAAAGCGCAACAGATTATGACAATTTACTTGATCTCTAAGGTCTATTCTCTCATTCCTCCTCTGTCTAACTAACACTGATCCTCATTTGTACAACTCTTTCACTTGTGACTACAAGAAAACCAACAACAAAAAAGAACTATGATCATCAAAATTTGCAACTGTTCAGCGACACTATAGTGTATCCTTCAGCCCTGATATTGCATAGACATGCTATTCTCCTTGCTAGTACCTCCCCATTCATTGCTTTGTGATAAAAGGTCCTAGCATTTCTTTCCAACCAAATTCCAGTATGAACTCTGCACATACCAACTTGATCAACTTTGCCAGTTGAGATCTACACTTTGTTTTCTGTATAATCCATAGATGCATTGCCTACCAGTGCATCCCGTGTGGATTATTGAATGTGTAGCCATGCCGTCAACCAACCAAATCTTCTGGTGTACAGGCACAATCTGCAAATAAATGATCTTTGATTTCAAGAACCAGTTTGCAGCAGCAACAAAGAGCATCGCTGGTAATCCCCACTTCCTCAACCTATCAGCAGTTAATAGCCTTCCATGAAGTTGCAAACTAAAGGAAGATTTCTAAACTTACTTTAGTTATCCTTTTGTTGCATATTGCTTTTCTTTCTAAACTGTACAACTTTTTCTGATTTTGTCTTTTATTATTTAGTTGGCTGATCAAACCCACAATCTTCATAGTATTGCAAATATCGTAGGAAAAAGAAGCCAATGTATGGTGATTCTTCTTAATGTACATGTAATAATAGTACTGATAATGGCACTTCTCAATCTTCTTAATCTTAAAAGAAAATGGGATAACAACTTAAATAAAACTTTTTAAAAGGACTAAAATTTAAAATCTTGAAAGGAAAAAGTAGTTGATCGCTTACACGTTTAAATAGAGCCATTTAAGTGAATATTGGACACAAGCAAAAAATTAACGGTGCCAATACCATCCCCTCATATTTATCATCTCTACTCAAAACACTTCACAAAAAGCGCTCTCTCATTTTTTTCCCTTTCAGTTTGTATCGAAGAATCTTTTCACATTAAGCTTTTATGCTTTTCCTTTAATCTTTTTTTTCTAGATCAATTCTTGACAACAACCCTCTTTATTTTTTTTCTTTTTAAGTTCCTGATCCTCAAGCTAGCTAATTACAAAGTGATGGATGATTATGATGATATATTCAATGAACTTTACTTTTTGAAGGTGATGAATGAGACCATCGGAAAAATTCAACTGATCAAATACACAAAGATGATGATCAAATTCTTCTGAATGATCAGGAACAACAGAAAACAGCTAGTGATGATGCTAAAAAATGGCCAATTTCTTGCATGGCCAATTTTTTAGCATCATCACTAGCTTCTTTATGTTGTTCCTAATCATTCATAACCTACTCATCAACTTTCACATCTCGCAAATCCGTGTCACCTTTTTGTACTTCTTGACCATTTTCTAGCATCACAGCTTTTTGAGAAGCTTCAATAGCTAAATTGATTATCAACTTTCAAATCTAGCAATCTTTTTGTACTTCTTGACCATTTTCTTGCACAACCATTTTTTGAGCATTATCACTAGCTGCTTTATGTTGTTCCTGATCATTTCATAAGAATTTGATCGGTTGAAATCTTCCGATGGTCCCATTCATCACCTTCAAAAAGTGGATCAAGTTCATGAAACATATCATCATATACCATCCATCACTTTTTAATTAGCTAGCTAGAGGATCAACAACTTAAAAAGAAAAAAAGAAAATAAAAAGAGGGTTTATGTCAAGAATTAATCTAGAAAAAGAAAAAGGGGAAGCATAAAAGCTTTATGTGAGAAAAGATTCTTCGGTACAAACCGAAAGGGAAAAAAAAAAAAAGAGATTTGGTTTTGTGAAGTGTTTTGAGTAGAGATGTTAGATATGAGAGGATGGTATTGCTACCGTTACTTTTTTGCTTGTGTCAAAATAATCACTTAAATGGCTCTATTTAAACGTGTAAATGATCAACTACATTTTTTTCTTTCTATAATATAAATTTTAGTCCTTTCAAAAACTTTTATTTAAATTATTACCCCCTCCATTCCAATTAAGTGTCTTAGTTTGACTAGGCACGAAGGTTACGAAATAAAGAGAAACTTTAGAGGCTTGTGATCATAAATTAAAGATGTGTATAATGTATTAAAATGTCCTTTGAATTTTGTGGTTATATACTTATCATGTAGGATGTTTGAATTGTCTATTTACTAAATATAGAAAGAGACACTCTTTTTGGGATTGACCAAAAAGAAAAGTAAGACATTAAATTAAGATGGAGGAAGTATTACATTTTCTTTTAAGATTAAGAAGATTGAGATGCACTATTATCACTATTATAAAATGTATATTAAGAAGAATCACCATACATTGTCTTCTTTTCCTACTACATTTGCAATACTATAAAGATAGTATTAGCTGCTCCCCCTTAAATACTAAGCTCTTGGAAACGTCAAACTCTTAACATACACACTATTCACGCATCACTCGTGCAACTGTTCATGCATCACTCGTGACATGCACACTATTCACACATCACTTACACATTTAAATAGAGCCATTTAAGTGATTAGCTGGACACAAGCAAAAAAGTAATGGTGCCAATACCATCCTCTCATATCTATCATCTCTACTCAAATGCCTTCACAAAAACCACTCTCTCATTTTTTCCCTTTCAGTTTGTATTGAAGAATCTTTTCTCACATAGACCTTTTAACGCTTCTCCTTTTTTCTTTGTCTAGATTAATTCTTGACAAATACCCCCCCCCCCCCCCTTTTTTTTTTTTTTAAGTTCTTGATCCTCTAGCTAACTAATTACAACGTGATGAATGATTATGTTGATATATTCAATGAAACTTGATCAACTTTTTGAAGGTGATGAATAGGACAATCAGAAGATTTCAATTTATCAAATCCACAAAGATGATGATCGAATTCTCAGGACAACAGAAAGCAGCTAGTGATGTGCCTGAAAAATGGCCAATTTCTGGCATGGCCAATTTTTGGGCAACATCACTAGCTTCTTTCTATTGTTCCTGATCATTCATAACCTCATCATCAGCTTTCACATCTTAGGGTTTTCTCGCTCCCAAAGGGTGTCGAATCCTAATTGACAGGTATACTTGCATTTTTTTAAAGTTCATCTCTGCTATTCTTTCTCCCTTTCGCAACTTACCTCTTAGATTGGATTCGCAATTGCATTGTCTGGTGTTGGTTAGCAGTTTGGGTTCTTTTGTTGCTTAATTATATAATTGCCTGATATACTTTTTTTCTTTGGGATTTATTTCATGTTTTTGGGTTTTGCTATGATGAAAATTTAAGAGTTGTCATGCCCCAAAGCATAGCCTGGGCATAACACGGCACTCGGTGCCTGACTGCATGTGACCGAGCGAACCAACTGGCTGGCTGAATCAATATGTGATATCAAAACATACTGAATACAGAAATAACATTAACACATGATGTTCTACTAAAATCTGACTGAAATATCATAAATGTGTCAATACTGAATAAGTCTGAATAAGTAGCCGACGAGGCTAACACAAAAGCTGCTAAACATCTGTCTGACTGGAGTTATAGTCTATGAAGCCTCTAAAGAGAATTGAACTGCTAATTGTTTATTGGGACAAGGCCCCCGACATACCTCACTGACTGAACTACTATAAAGACTAAAAATATGATAACACCCTGAGGGAACTGAGGCTCACCAAGCAGCTGATACGAGAATGTCCTAGCGAGCAGAATCGTCAACCTGTAAATCGTTACCTGTATCGCGAGATGTAGGCCTCGGGAAAAAAAGAACATTAGCACATTTGAATTGTACTGGTATGTAAAGCAACTGAAAGAAAGAACTGTAAGTACTAAAACTGAAACTGATCTGATAACTGATAACTGATAACTGAAGTGAACAAAAGAAGTAAAAATAAGAATACTTCCTGTTCTGAATGAAGAATCACCTGCTTACTGAAATCATAATCTATGGCCTCAGGCCCAATATAAGTGCACAAATCTGTGGCCTTAGGCCATAGTATACGTATACATAACTGTGCCTTAGGCCTAAAACACAGGTGTTCAACATTAAACAATTTATATAAAAGAGCTGAGAATCATGCTGAAAGGTACAACACTGACATATGGAGCAATTATTCACTGAGACATATATTCATGAACTGATTATGAAAACTGAAGCTTTAACTATTTATAACATGCTAGGTATTCTAGACTGAGACTCATGGGTATCAAACACAAGTCTAAATTGATTGAGTACTGGGCTCACAATGTTCGAAGTGAAAGTCATGAATGAATTACAAAACTAGATAATAGAAGTTCTGCAACTATTCAAGGAACTAAGCTTAACTATATTTCTGAGGCAATTCGTAATGTTGTAAAAGAAACGTAGCGTAGGGAGAATCATTAATATTCCCAAACGTAGAAAGTTAGCCTCACGTACCTTAATCACAATATTTGAGTGTAATTAGACATACAAGTCAAAGGGATTCCATATTAGCAATAATATTCACGCTTTGGTCATCTAAGCATTTTATCAAATACTTGGTGGGGATAAAGCTTCATAGCCCTTACTAATGGTGCTTTTTCTTTACCCAATTACCATTCTCTTGCTTCTAGGTGATTATACAATCCCAAAGAGATATACTGACATCATATTTCATCATCCAAATGATTACAATAGTCTCAAGTCAACAATCCAAACCTAACTATAGTTCGTGTAATCTTCTTTATCAAACCCATTTACTATTCTCCCAAGAACTTCATAAATTCATAACTATAAATGATTAGACAGTAGAAGCATTACCTTTTTGAAATTCAATCCTATAGAATTCGAATGCTAGGGTTTCCCATGTCCAACAATAACGTCTCAATTCAAAGTTCAATGGATTAGAAGGATTTAATCATGTTAATAAGATATTGGAGAGTTGGAATTATCTAGAAATTATCATGTAACTTACCTTGTAGGGTACTTGCGGCTTGGGACTTGTTCTCTCTTGCCTTAGGATGATTTTTCGTGAATAAAGGGTGTTAGGGAATAAACTCCAAGCTTAAATACGCTTATAAACGCGAAAACCCAAAATCTGACCCAAAAATGCAACTCACGCACGTCGAGCCAGCGTCCCATGCCCAACGCAAAATCGTCATACAGACCTCGGATTGATAGCAGATTTCCCGCTCTAGGCCTGCGAAGCGTGGCTAGCGCGGAAGTGCCCAACTCGCGTCGTATGGCCAACACGGACGTCTGGCTTCTTTGAGGGATTTTGCACGTTCATAGCTGATGACTTATGAGTTTTGATGATCGAAATATGCATCAGGGACCAGGTCCTTTATCAGGTCCCTTGGGCACTGTATGAACGTGATAGTTATAAAGTCGTGCAATCGTTCCGACTTGCGTAGTCACACAAACGATGCGTATCATTGCAACGTCTCTATCTATATCACTTGCCACTCACATGATCCTCACATGCTCTCATTGGTCCCCTATATAAACAACATGTTGGCATTTGTTTGACCTAGCACTTGAAATATATTATTCTCATTGTTAAAAAGAGCAACCGCCACTGTTTTCTCTGAGCTTTCAAGATCAAGACTAAATAACTCCAAGGGCGAGATCCCAAGAATGAAGATGTCTTAAGTCCTAGGTTATTTTAGTTATTGTCTTTTGGTCTAAATTTTGTAGATTTACACTTCTTTTAAGATGGGCTTTTTTAGGTGTTTGGTTTATTAAGCTTTTTGTGTAGACACTTAACTATAGTTAGTTTTGGTGAGTTGAAGTTCAGCTAGAGGCATTTGAATTAGTTTGGTTCTTGGCTAGATTTAGTCAAGTGAGTGCTTGCAATAGAGTTATTGTAAGGGAAGAGATTAGGGGGCTAATTCCTTGGTTGCAAAAGGCTTGTAATCTGAAACACATTGCTCAGTTAGTGAAATTAGAAATCCTACCAGTGTAGGTCGTGGTTTTTAATCCCTTGAGCGAGGAGTTTTCCACGTAAACATTGTGTCTTGTTTACTTTCTGCTTTTGCTTGAGGGAACAGATAAGGTACCTAGTCCCTTATCTGTTTTGGTGGATACTTAGTTTCTTCAATAACTTCTTGGTCCGATCTCCGTATGACCTAATATTTATATGGATGGAAAGATATTTTTAGGTACTACAACGTTCATTAAGGAACTTTTTCCAAATTCTTAACTAATCAAGGGGGTTAAAGGTGTACGAAGTAGGCCTATCAACCATTTTCGAAAAACGATCAAACCTTCAAAATTTCTAACGATACGAGTCTAACCTTGGTCCTAGGATACGGGGTGTAACATTACCTCCCCTTTGGGATCATTCATCCTCGAATATGGTCCTGGTTATATCGTGACTAATTTTGGGACTCTATGAAAAATTCGACAGAGTAAGTTTACTCTGTAACTAAGATACCTGAAACTGACTAGCTGAGACACGTGATCACTGAACTAACGTGAACAAATGCTTATTAAACTAAATACATGGTTATTGAACTACTATGATACTGAATTGAATAACTAGTGAACTGACTTAATACTAAAAGACATGGAGATTTTTAATGTAAGGTATGAATGAAAAGGTTAATTACCTTACATGATTTCTGCTTGCTCTTCAAAGATATGGGGATATCTAGACTTCATGTCCCCTTCGGCTTCCCATGTAGCGTCTTCAACTTTCTGATTTCTCCATAGCACTTTCACTGAAGCAATCTCCTTAGTTCTCAACTTGTGAGCTTGACGATTAAGGATAGCAACTAGAATCTCTTCGTAAGATAGGCTATCTTGAACCCCTGTAATCTCCGTGGGAACTACAAAAGCCGGGTCTCCCATGAATTTCTTCAACATAGATACATGAAACACTGGGTGTACAACAGCTAATTCTTCTGACAATTCTAACTCATAAGCCACTTGCCCTATTCTTTACAGGATTCTATATGGCCAAACCTTCCCCTTCTTCCCAAATCTCGTAATGCCTTTCATAGGCGAAACTTTCAGAAACACTCAATCATCAACTTGAAACTCCAAGTCTCTACGCCGCACGTCCGAATAGGAGATTTGGCGACTCTGAGCCGTCTTCAAACGCTCTTGAATCAACTTGACTTTCTTCATAGCCTGATAGACCAAGTCTGGTCCCAACAACTCTGCTTCGCCAACTTTGAACCAACCACTTGACGATTTACATCTTCGCCAATACAAGGCCTCAAACAGTGCCATCTGGATACTAGAGTGGTAACTGTTATCATAAGCAAACTCAATTTGGGGTAGATGATCATCCCAATTAAGCCTTCAACATATCCTCAAGAGTTTGAATGGTACACTCTGCCTGGCCATCTGTCTAAGGATGAAAAGTTCTACTGAGGTTCACGCTTGTGCCCAATCCTTTCTGAAAGGATTTCCAAAAGTTTGTTGTGAACTGAGCACCACGATCTGAAATGATGGACAAAGGAGTTCCATGCAATCAAACGATTTCTTGAATATACAACTTGGCATAATCCTCTGCTGAATCTGTAGTCTTCATTAGCAAGAAGTGGGCTAACTTGGTAAGTCGGTCTACAATCACTCAAATCGAATCATGCTTCCGAAAAGAGCGACGTAAACCTGTTATGAAATTCATGTTTATCATCTCCTATTTCCACACGTAAATTTCTATGCTCTGAGCCAAACCTCCAGGCCTCTGATGCTCAGCTTTCATCTACTGACCATTCAGACACTTAGCCACCCAATCTGCTACGTTCTTTTTCATGTCGTTCCACCAATAGATCTCCTTAAGATCATGATACATCTTTGCGGAACCTGGGTAAATGGAATACCTGGAATTGCGGGCTTCCGACATAATGTACTCTCTGAGCCCATCTACGTCTGGAACGCATAGTCTACCTCTGTACCTCAAAGTACCATCATCTCCCCCTTGTTCAAAAGCCGTAGTCTTGTGTTTGTGAATCTCCTCTTTCAGCTGTGATAAGTAGGGATCACTAAACTGCTTTTGCTTTACTTCGGCTACTAAGGAGGATTCATTCCTGTTCTGAACAACAAAGCCACCATCTTCGGAGTCCAGAAGTCGAACTCCTAGACTTGCTAAGCGGTAGACTTCCTTCATGAAATAAGTTATCAATTGAGATAACGAGCCTGCATAAGTACAATTATAGTAGTCCTATTCTGAACATTTACGGTAATTAAAAAGAAGATTAAGACCTGAGTTCAGTCATCAGTGAATTATTTGCTAGATCTATTTAATAGTAGCAGTTATGCCTTTGCATTGTAGCTAGTACTAGACAACAAAATGTAAAAGTGGGAGAATTTTCTGCTAATGTGAAAGCAGTGCCGTGTAACCAGGGGTATTATAACTTGACAAATATACATTATCACAATATATTACCACTTGGCTAAGGTACACCGTACACAGAAGAGGTGAAACCCCTTTTGCCAATGGACTCAATCATGTCCGATAAAACAGTCAAAACTATTTTAAATAGAAACACTGTTTTAGGTTCCCATTTACCTCCTTCAAGTCATTGTCTACAACACAATCACAAATGCCAGTTAGCAGCCACAGATGTTTTTCATTTTCATGTTCCTTTAAGATTTTAAGATATTCCAACATACTGATGTGACATTTCCCTTAAGGATACGTTGTCTTTGGGGACATTCTCATGAGTAATGTGGAACTATTCCTACATGAGTCTAAGAGTCATTCAAAATTAATGTAGTATATTTAAGGGAAAATTGTCATTTAATTTTAAGCTATGACTTAAACTCACTTTAACAACTAAATTTAAGTTGTATTTATATAACTTTCAATTATTTTCCACCCAAATAGTGATGTGGCAAAAAAATAAAAAAAACAAAAAAAATTAAGGAAGTGAAGAACACAAAAAAATAGATCCGCTGATATATATTATTATTATTATTATTATTATTATACAATTAAAAAATAAAATAAAAATAATATACAATTAAAAAAATAAAATAAAAATACTTCGTTCTTCTTTACAACCCACCCCCCATCCCCGTACCCCAATTCAGCCCCTACCTTTACTTCCTTGTTCTTCACAACCCACTCCCCACTCCCCCATAGATCCACCTTCTTCTTCACACCCCCGCCCCCACCCCTACCCCCAACCAAACGGCCAAACCCCACAGCCCCGCCCCAACCTTCTTCTTCTTCACCCCACAACCCAACTCCCACCACCTTCCCCCTTCTTCTTCTCCACAAATCCCTCTTTCTCTCCATATTCTCATCATTCTTTTCTTTTCATTTTCACTTTCACCATTTTTTGGTTTCTTGATTTTGATTTTTGTTTTCTTTAAAAAATAAAGTTGTGGAATAATGGTTATGGAAGAAATGGGGTTGTTAATAATAATAATAATAATAGCTAACAATAACAACGAAAACAACTAATTTGGATGAATTTGAGAAGAAATTGGATGAAATTTAGTGGGGAGATGATGGTGGTGGTGTGGGTTAAAGATGGTGGTGTGGGTTAGAGATGGTGGTGATGGTTTTTTTTTTTTGAAGGGCAGTTCGTTCAAATTAATAATGGCCAACAATAACAACTAAAACAACAAATTTGGACGAATTTGAGTGTAAGTGGGACTAATTTGAGAAGGAATTAGATGAACTTTGGAGGGTGATGATGGTGGTGGTGGTGAGTGTGGGTTAAAGATGATGGGAATTTTTTTTTGGAGGGCAGTTCGTCCAATTTGGACGAGTAATAATAATGATTTTTTTTTTTGGTGGTGGCGGCGGCGGTGGTGGTGGTTGCTACTAGTGTGGTGAGGATGAGGAGAAAGAAGAAGAAAGAGAAAGAGAAAAACTAATAAAAGAAAAACAAAAGATGAAGGGTTGGTAATTTTTGACAAGCTCAAGTCAAATAATACAATTGTGGTATTATTTTTTAGGGTGAAAAATAATTGAAATGAAAATTGTTAAGGGGGTATATAAATACAACTTAAGTTTAATTGTGAAAGTGAGTTTTCGTGCCAAATTCAGGAATGAAATGATGTCTTTTCTCTATATTTAATTTTAAGCTTATGATATGTTTGTTCTTTTGCCGGTTCATTTGAAGTGTATTTTTGTGCATAACTCAATCAGATTTTTGGGCCTCATTATATCTTTGAGGTACTTTCTCTTTACTCTTTTTGTGTAAATTTGTGTACCTCTTACAAAGCTTCTTATTTGTGTATAATGTTGAGGTGATGGAAATATAAAACCTATGTCATATTTTTCAAGCTCGAGTCAAATCAAGTGGTGGATATTTTCCAACAAGAAGTAAATAGAAAACATGTTGTCCCTGGTCACTTTGAAAAGTTTTTCCATAACTTCCAAGGCACTGCAGTTTCTTTCTTTTGCACTTCAATTATTGAGTTTTCTTCATATTTTAGAGTGAAAGTGACATGACATCTTAATTGTATCAGTTAGGTAATCATGACAAGCCAGAGTAAAATAAATTTTGTGAGTCTAATTTGTAAAGGGAGATATTTGCTGAAATCTAGGAATAACAGAAACATTGTTGTATCAAAACAATTTTATTGAATTACATAAAGTGCAAATAATAATGCTTTGAACAGAAAAGCCATACTGAAAGCCTAAACATAAAATAGAGCAAATGAGAAAATTACATATATTTGATATTACCAATTATCTAATTGCTTAATGATAGTCTGCTACACTTAGCCACTACTAATATCATGAACCTCCTCATATCAGTCAATAATTTTAGCGCATAAACTTATTTAATTATCGACCTCCAGTAAGAAGGGAATTTGAAATGGAGGAACAATAAGAACATGTCTTCTCCACAGAAGATGAGTGTGTCAAGGCCATCTCGTCGTAGCTATGAGTATGTGTAACAATAAGTCCAGCAGAACAAAGATTGAGCGACGCAAACTCCGGCAGAGCCACAGAGCCCTCTAAGTAGAGAACAATCTGTCGCATACTTGGCCTGTATGATGGCTCCAAAGAAGAACATAACAACCCAAGTTTTAACACTAACTCCACTTCCTCTGGCACAAAATCACATCCCATTTTAGGATCAACCACCTGAATAAGTTCACTTCTGCGCCAAAAAGAAAACACCCATTCTAGCAGAACAACTTCCTCCGACGGTGCTTTTGGAGCTATTGGCCTTTTCCCACAAGCAACCTCAAGCAAGAATGCGCCAAAAGAGAAGACGTCACTGCTAGTTGTAGCCTTGCCTGTTTTAGTATGCTCAGGGGCAAGGTAGCCGATGGTCCCCACTACATGAGTTGTATAAGGATCAGTACCATGATCATATAATCTTGCAAGACCAAAATCTCCTAATCTTCCATTGAATTCACTATCAAGTAAGACATTACTAGCCTTTATATCTCTGTGAACCACTACTTGCTCCCATTCTTCATGTAGATAAAACAGGCCTGAAGCCACACCTTTAATCACATGAAACCTTTGACTCCAACTTAGGATGCCTATGGGTTTTCCATACAGATACTTGTCTAAGCTCCCATTAGGCATGTACTCATAAACTAAGAGCAGCTCACCTTTTCGCCGGCAGTAGCCAAGAAGGGGAACTAAATTCCTATGGCGTAAACGACCCATGCTGACAATTTCTGCAATAAAAGACCTCATTCCTTGTCTTGATTCATGAGACACCTTTTTTACTGCAATTTCCATTTTTGTACTAGGCAATACCCCTCTATACACACTACCAAATCCCCCACTACCCAATAGCTCCATCTCTTTGAAACCTCTGGTAGCAATGTACAATTCTTTGTACTTGAACCTGTGAGGTCCATATTCAAGTTCCCAGTCTTCAAGCAATTCAGCAAACTTCATTTTTCTTCTTATGAGATAAACAACTCCAAAGGTAGAAACTAAAAGAACAACTACCAAAATCACAGGCAAGCCAATGGATAGAAGCCTTGATACCTTTTTAGGTCCGATTCGAGGAAGTTTTGGAAGCTTAGAAATATCAAGTCCTGCAGCCATGCCATTTATCTTGAAACTCCACCCCAGAATATAGTGAGATGATGCCACAGAGCCGGTGGCTGCTGAAAAACCGATATACATGGTCTGTTCCACTATAGGTGAAAGATCATAGGACAAAGACAAAAGTGGAGTGTTTGGTTTAGCAGCTACGACGGGTGCTAAGGTAACATGAATTTGCTTAGATACAGCATCATATTCAACCCAAGCTTGCATTATCTGGCCACTGATAAGAGTCAGATTTTGAAATGGACGATCGTTACTAACGTAATAACCTGCTGGCTTTGATACCTCAGATTTCATCTGATTGATGTTAATTCCAACATGGTTGTCATTAATATCTTCAAATTCGCGATTCAGTATCATATCAAACTCCACTGCAACAACATGGTTGGTGATGTTCCCGTTGTTTTTGTCGCTGAAAAGACCTATGTAACGTGATGGAAGATGATCTCCTGCAAGGCCTTTAGTTGGTCCAATAACAAAAGCGAAGCCGTGACCACCCAAAGTTGGATATTCAGGCACAATTGCAAAGACAAAAGAGGTAGAAAAAGAATGTGCTGCACCATCTGAAGTGTTCTTAAAATTGACTGGATTCGGATAAAATGAATGACCTGTTTTCTGTGTGGTTGAATCAGTTAACTTCAGCAGCCCATTAGAGGTTAACTGTGATAAGCCATCTATGCTCATGTTTGCTGATTTGAATCCATTATAAGTGAACTCAAATTCTGAGGCTGCAAGCTCACATAGAGCACATGATATAACTAGCAGAAAGATGTTGAAAGACATGGCAAAAAATGCAAGTGGAATTTTTACTAAAGCCTATTTAACAACAGGAATTTGCGTTGCCTTTATGTAGGTGTATATGTGCTTTAAATGGTGTAATTTATGTGTGGTTCTGCCTGAAGGAAAAGTCATCTAGACTTAAGTCTTGACAATCTAATCTAACAGCTACAATTAAGGTTATTAAATTTTGTTTTGAATTGACTTTTCTACTGAAAGCAACAAAGCCTTAAAGATTGTTGTCATTTACACCATTCATGACAAGAAATTTGCGAATTTTAGCTACCTCATAATACAAATATCTGAATGTAGCCAACAGCTTTTGGCTACGTAATTATGTTCTCTAAACCAAAAAAATCTTCAAAAAACACTATGATGACAAAATCCTGCAGTTGATGCAATTAATAGCTGAAAACTTTTAACATCTCTCTCAGAAAGCTTGATCAGAGCTCACTTATCCTAATATATAATGTATCGTTCAAATTTCACAACCTTTTTATACAATTTGTTAAACATATCTAGAACAAAATTTGAATGTGAATCATGCTATGGTTCTTATCAAATTGATAAAGTAAGATAACAATTCATATACTATGCCGTTCTCCATGTATTGATCTATTTGTCATTTTGGAATTATAGACTTGGTCTTAGGGATTAGGATCTAGTTTTCTAGTCTTCAAAGTTTATGGTAGTCAGCTCTAAGCATACTTACTCGATCAAATTATCTATTTTCGTCATTTATGAAATTCTCATATAAACCATTTTAATCTCGTTAGCAACGTACCAAAAAGAAGACTATGAGAAGTTTATATTCTTCATATCCCACTATAACCCAAATATTGAGGATGAAAGAAATTAAAGCATAAGCTATATCTATAGGCAAAGTAATGCAGTAATAAAAAGAATTAACAGCTGAGGACAGGAATTAGACAGTTGCGCTTCCTCGTGCAACATAATGGATAGAACAAGCAATGTACAGAGAATTACAACCGTAAATCTATATAAATCCAAAAAATAATGAAGAATCTACAAAATGATACAGCTATCTGATTCATGTCAGTTAATGTGAATGGACTTCCTCAGTTAGCAGAATCCTCCTACCAAGCAGTATAATGGCAGATTTTCAAATCCTAGCATAAGCTACTCTCTTGAAAATTCTCTTTTCTCTTGCAAAAATAGGAGTTGATACTACGAAGCACGGCCAATTCCGCGAGGCATTTTCTTTGAGCTAGAGTCTTCAACATCTTTCAACTGATAGTAATGAGGAGCAATTTCTACAAGCAATTCCAGTTTCAGCTCAGTAACCTGTCACATGTACTCCTTACTCGTCAAGACCAGCTCATGGTAGACAACCCATATAGGAAGCGCCTGCGTTAAACTTGAGCTCGCGTGGGTGAATGTTAACTGTTTGGGGATGTTTAACAGTTCGGTAAGATCCAGCCTTTTGTAATCTTGCTGAGTGTGGGAAAAATCCTGATGTTATAGACTTCTTTAGAGCTTCCAAGTCATTAATATTTGAAGTCAACTCAATTTCCACTCTTTCCAGCAGTCCTTCCAATTGATCTCGAATATCCTTAGCTTTCTTCATGCTTCGGACCTGGATGTAATTCTCATAACACCATTGTGTTGAAAAGTTTGTCTCCTTCCAGAAATTATAAACCTTTAGCAGAGCGATATGATCCCCCACGTTGCCTGTATGAAAATTCATCCGTTTATTGTCCGCGTGTACTTGTTTGTCCTTTGGATATGGAAGATTGAATTCCCTACAGAAAGCATTGCAGCAACTTAATTATTATTTCATCAGAACACTTGTATTTGTCAAAGGCAACAACCATTTTGGACAGCATGGGATCTAGAGGAAACTCAGACATATTGTTAACTCGCCGAGCTTATTAAGGGCACCAAGGGAAAAGAGCAGTTCCAGTGCTTTAAGTAGCGATTCTGATTGCCACGTCTCGAACCATGGCCTAGGCGTAATACGACACTCGGTGCCTGATTGCATGTGACCTAGTGAACCAACTGGCTGGCTGAATCAACATGTGATATCAAAACATACTGAATACGGAAATAACATTAACACATGCCGTTGTACTAAAATCTAACTGAAATATCATAAAATGCGGCAATACTGAATAAGTAGCCGACAAGGCTAACACAAAAGCTGCTAAGCATCTGACTGACTGGACTATAGTCTACGAAGTCTCTAAAGAATACTAAACTGCTAACTGTTTACCTGGATAAGGCCCCCGGCATACTTCACTAACTGAACTACTATAAAGACTGAAAGTATGATAATGCCCCTGTTACATTCCGTGTTTTCGTGTGTTAGAAAGCCTACAAGTTAAAAGGCGCAAGTAGGGGAAAACGAGGTTACCCTCAAGCTTGTAGGTGGCTCGGATAAAGACCCGAAATTATTTGAGACTCGAAAATGAAATGACGGTGATTGAGAATAATATTTTGTGTGTGGCAAATGAGGGTATGGTAGTGTTATATCACGTAGTCATGGTAATGGGTATATGGAGTATGTTAAAGGTGATCAATATTTAAGTGAATTGAGATCAAGAAATTAAGTATATGTGTAATTGATTAAATGATGGAATAAAACAGGAGGGTACGGAATCAATTATGGTATTAATTATAATTAAGTGGATAAGTGTAAACAAATTGTCTTGTCCACGTGGGACCATGACAATTAAAGAATAAGAGAGACTAATCTATGTGGACTTGGTAGTGACACGTTGTTGTCTATATGGTTGCTAAGCATTGAAATGCATAAGTGGGTGGACCCCACCATCCATGAAGATTTATTTGGGATCATTTCCATACGTAGCATTTTCTGAAGGAACAAAAGTGTACAGCAATATATTTCTATATTAAGCAAGGGAAAATGAGGTCCTATTCAAGAAAAATTCAGCAAGCATCTACGCACCCCAAAAAAAAAAAAATGCAGAACGACTTGGAGATTATGTCCTCGTCGGTTACGTGATTGTATTGTCAGTTTCCTCTGGATGATTACAAATTGCAGATCTTTCTTCGAAGGGAAGTAAGTTGGAAGAAGATCATTTCTTGGCATATAAGGTAAGAACTATTCTCTCCTAGGTAAATTTCAATTCATCCCGGTCATAGCTAAAATGTGAGAGGAGAAATACAAAATTAATGGTAGGAAATCATAGTTAATGTTTTTATTGTCGTGTGGACTATTTGGTGGTTGATTTACGGGCTGGAATTCATAGAATTTATAATGGTTATTGTTGTTCTTAATATCGTGAACTTGGAGAAGTATTGGAAACCGGGGAGATGCTGCCCGATTCATCACACGACAAGTTTGACACTTGATATACATGATATACCGAATGAATCCTTAGCCTAACGAAAGACGTTATCGTTATTATAGGTTGTAGCACTAAACGGGTTGTGAAGTTGAATTGTCGAAGAAGCCAACAAGGTATGTTAAGGTTATCCTTTCTTTCATTTTGGCATGACCCATGATAGAACCCAGCATAAACAAATGTTACTCCATAATGATTCTACTCTTAGAACGTTAGAGTAGTCTACTCCTTGACATTCACATGATTGAGCTTCAAAGCGTATAGTTCCTTGAGTTCCTAAGTCCCGAAGGGATATATACAAGGTTTCATATTTCTCATACGTTTTCTTGACTGATTCCAAGTCCCGAAGAGGGTGCCTGATAGTAATGAGTAGAAAGTTATTCCGAAGGGAGTTCCGAATCTTATAAGTTTTGTCATGCATTATTCATATATATAGACACATATTTATATACTTATGTATCATGATTTTATGGGAAAGGAAAAAGGACTATGACGTTATATACGCATATATATATATATATGATCAGCTGGTATCTGATGATTATGATGCCTGACAGGGCGAAGCTCGAAGGAGCGAATGGGTAAAGGTGCATATACATATATATATGTTTTCAAAAGTACATTGTGCATATTCATGATCCTTAGCAACAGTCACAGGTACAAGTTGACTCCTACATTCTTCTTATCTTTTGAGTCTTGATATGTTGTTTCATTTCTGCCTTATATGCTCGGTACATTATTCGTACTGACGTCCCTTTTCCTGGGAGCACCATGTTTCATGCCACATAGATGCAGACAAATGAGTAGAGAACACTCGCAATAGGATGTTCCCAGGCTATCAGCTGGTTTGGTGAACTCCATTTCTATTCGGAGTATTGCCAAGTCAGAGTACATATGTATATATATGTGTCATATGCATTATGGGTACGTCGGGGCCCTATCCCGACCTATGTTATGGTATCTTGATTCATGTTAGAGACTTTGCAGATAGTGTCCTTCTTGATTCATGTTAGAGACTTTGCAGATAGTGTCCTGTGGATGGTGCGTCGAGATGTCGACAGTTGTGTAAGGCAGCCACATAGGTCGATGTGTTCATATGTATTGATTTAAATATTTTATCGCGACTAAAGGTTTTATTTGACTAAACGATAAGGGAGAAGTCCCTGACATGATGAAAGAGTTCTATTAAAAAGTTTTCATGTTTTACTTAACGGAAGCGTCATTTCATAATTTAAAGGTTCACAAAAAGGTTTGACTTATGAATAGAATGGTAGTATGGCACTCAGCCGAATAGGGTCTTGGGTGTCAGTTGCGGCCCTCCGATTTGGGTCGTGACAGAAGTGATATTAGAGCAGTTCATCCTAGGGGTTGTCTGCAAAGTCGTGTCTAGTAGAGTCTTTTTTATGATGTGTTACGTGCCACATTTATAAACAGGATGCTACAGGGCATTTAGGATGGTTACTCTTCTTTCTTATCCTAGATCATGTTGTAGAGCTAAGTTATAAGATATGAAATCCTTAAATTTAACCCGAATGTTTTTGTTGGTGATGAGTAGTTGATTTCCTAAGTTTTGGAATGAGTGGTAAGAACTGAAGTTCGTCGATCATGAAGGTATGTTTCCTATTTTGTCAATATTTGTATATGAGGTAAATTTTATGTGGGTGAGTTATGTATCATATGAACTTCTATGGTTGCCCTATAAGGCATTGGATGTGTTTTCTGGGTTGTGTGTAGGTTTGTGATAGTAAGAATTACAGAGGAGACTCTGCTAAAATTTTTTGAAGTTAAGTTACTTGAATATATGTGCGCTGTGGAAGAAGATTAAAAGCAAACGTGGTAACAAGATTATAGGTTGAATATGTTGAGTTGTTAGTTGTGAGTTGCTTTCAAAGGAATCTTAAAATGGTTTTAGCTTAATTCTAAAAGATGATTTCTACAGAGAGGATGACTAGTGGTTCGAGGGATTCAAGAATGACTTACATCTGAGGTTTTACAGAAACAAACCCCATGGGAGATTTAGGGAGAAACCGATGGGACAGGTAGGGTGCTATGAATTGAATGAAAGAATGAGGCTTATTACGACTAACATAAAGGTAATGATTTATAGGAAAGAATCTGGAATCGGTTAGAAACTAATGTGTCGACATGGGGTCAATTGAAAAATAGAGCGAAGTGTGTGACAAGGTAGGCAAAAGAAACGACAAAGAGGTAAATGATAGTCATATAAAAGGGACATGATGAAGAGGTGAAAGTTATGCTATTGTAAGAAAAGGAAAGCTTTCAGAAAGGATGGTGAATATTAAAGGTTCTGATAAGCGAAAATTGTGCGTCTATGGTATAGTAGACTGACTAAAAGAAACTGCGAGGAAACATAAGCTGGAGCGTCAAGGTAAAATTATTCTCAAGAGAAGGTAGGACGTAGACATGATTGGGTCTAAGGTTATTCCGATGTCGATTATATGATAAGAGTGAAAGAACACAAGGTAAACCGCGAAAATAAATAAGATGGTACTAAGATACTTGTTAGGCTACTTTGAGAATTTTTGAGATCATTCTGGATAGAACCTAAGACCCGAGAGGATTGTGACTTATGATGAACGATAAAAGATAGATAACGAAAAACCAAGAATAAGACTTGATTTGTTAAGAGGTGAATAAGTTCGAAAGGGACTTCAGACCATTGGGAATATATATTTATGCAGCCATTGAAGTTTCTGAGGTATGGCTATGGTGTTCATTGGACTGTTTGGAGCACTTTCATGGATGGTATAAATGGGACTCGAGATTTGAGATATAGGTAAATTATTCTTGATGTAGTGATCCTATAGGATAGCACCTTTAAGGAAGAAGAAAAAAAAAGGAGAACCCGAGTGAGGACTTATGGGCAAAAATAAGGAATTGCGGATTTTTGATAAAAGCGTACTATGGATCTGTTTTGGGACAAGCCTTCTTATATCAAGTCAAGATGGTAGGTTAAGTGAGATATAGGGGACGGCAGTAAGAGATGTTACGATGGCACAAAGTGTTAACTAAGCTCAGAAGGGGTTAGTGGTATCGAGTAATGATTTAGCAAGTCTATGTCTTAAGAAAGTTATTCAGTCTACCAATACATGAGGAAGAGGAAAGGTAATAAGAATTAGAGTCTCTAAGGAAGGAAGCACGACAAAAAGCAACTACAATGAGTTAGAACAGGTCGACGCCAAAGAGATTTCAAAAGCTATGACAAGAGGATCGTTATGGATAAGAATTACGATGAACACGGCTAACCAGAGGGCTAATACGATTGTAGGTAAGAACATTAGTACAAAGAGATTCGAATAGCACAATATACATATCGAAAGTGATAAGATACGAGATTTAAAGGTAAAGGTAAATAAAAAAAAGATAGAAATGGTGCGTGATATTAAAGTACAAGAAGATCGTGAATAGTCCGAACTTCAGATGGAAATATGATAGTGATATCGCTACAAGCACACCCTTCGGCTTATGGATTCCAGATATTAAGGGGTTTAGCTATGAAAGTAAAAGGAAAGATAGGAGCCGTATGATGTAGCCTTAATATATAGCTCTAGAATAATGTAAGAAGGCCTAGGATGTTTGTCAAGTTTAGTGCAAGGTGTGAGCAGATATAAGCCGAGGAAGTGACAGAAGTGGTATATTGAAAGGAAGATGAAAAGAGAAGTAATGAAGAATTACTATTATGTGATAACTTGCTAAGATAATTGTATAGTAATGTTTAATGGCTGTTAGAGGCATAATTACATGATTATTAAGGAGCTTTTGTTGTAATGCCCATCGGCCCTTCGTAGTTTAACATTTGAGGAAGAATGTTCCAAAGGGGGGATGGATGTTACATACCGTGTTTTCGTGTGTTAGAAAGCCTACAAGTTAAAAGGCGCAAGTAGGGGAAAACAAGGTTACCCTCAAGCTTATAGGTGTTTCGGACAAAGACCCGAAATTATTTAAGACTAATGACGGTGATTGGGAATAATATTTTGTGTGTGGCAAATGAGGCTATGAACTAGTGTTATATCACATAGTCATGGTAATGGGTATATGGAGTATGTTAAAGGTGATCAATATTTAAGTGAATTGAGATCAAGAAATTAAATATGTGTGTAATTGATTAATTGTTGGAATAAAACGGGAGGGTACGGAATCAATTATGGTATTAATTATAGTTAAGTGGATAAGTGTAAACAAATTGTCTTGTCCACGTGTGACCATGACAATTAAAGAAAAAGAGTGACTAATCTATGTGGAGGACTTGGTAGTGACACGTTGTTGTCTATATGGTTGCTAAGCATTGAAAGGTATAAGTGGGTGGGCCACACTATCCATCAAGATTTATTTGGGATCATTTCCATACGAAGCATTTTGTGAAGGAACAAAAGTGTACAGCAATATATTTCTATATTAAGCAAGGGAAAAAGAGGTCCTATACAAGAAAAATTCAGCAAGCTTCTACGTACCCAAAAAAAATGTAGAATGACTTGGAGATCATGTCCTCGTCGGTTACGTGATTGTATTATCAGTTTCCTCTGGATGATTACAATTCCCAGATCTTTCTTCGAAGGGAAGTAAGTTGGAAGAAGATCATTTCTTGGCATATAAGGTAAGGACTATTCTCTCCTAGGTATATTTAAATTCATCCCGTCATAGCTAAATTGTGAGAGGAGAAATACAGAATTAATGGCAGGAAATCGTAGTTAATGTTGTTATTGTAGTGTTGACTATTTGGTGGTTGTTTTGAGTTGATTTACGGGCTGGAATTCATAGAATTTATATGGTTGTTGTTTTTCTTAATATCGTGAACTTGGAGAAGTATTAGAAACAGGGGAGATGCTGCCCGATTCATCACACGACAAGTTTGACACTTGATATACATGATATACCGAATGAATCCTTAGCCTAACAAAAAACGTTATCGTTATTATAGGTTGTAGCGCTAAACGGGTTGTGAAGTTGAATTGTCGAAGAAGCCAACAAGGTATGTTAAGGTTATCCTTTCTTTCATTTTGGCATGACCCATGATAGAATCCAGCGTAAACAAATGTTGCTCCATAATGATTCTACTCTTAGAACGTTAGAGTAGTCTACTCTTTGACATTCACATGATTGAGCTTCAAAGCATATAGTTCCTTGAGTTCCTAAGTCTCGAAGGGATATATACAAGGTTTCATATTTCTCACACGTTTTCTTGACTAATTCCAAGTCCCGAAGAGGGTGCCTGATAGTAATAAGTAGAAAGTTCCTCCGAAGGGAGTTCCGAATCTTATGGTATATGATGATTATGATACCCGACGGGGCGAAGCTCGAAGGAGCGAATGGCTAAAGGTGCACACACACGCACACACACACACACACGGATATATATATATATATATATATATATATATATATATATATATATATATGTGTGTGTGTGTGTGTGTGTGTGTGTGTGTGTGTGTGTGTGTTTTCAAAAGTACATTGTGCATATTCATGATCCTTAGCGACGGTCACGGTACAAGTTGACACCTACATTCTTCTTATCTGTGAGTCTTGATATGTTGTTTCATTTACTCGCCTTATATACTCGGTACATTATTCGTCGACGTCCCTTTGCACAGGGGACGGCGTGTTTCATGCCACACAGATGCAGACAGATGAGTAGAGGACACTTGCTATAGGATGTTCTCGGGCTATCAGCTGGTTTGGTGAACTCTATTTTTATTCGGAGTATTGCCGAGTCGGAGTACATATGTATATATATGTGTCATATGCATTATGGGTACGTCGGGGCCCTGTCCTGACCTATGTTATGATATCTTGATTCATTTTAGAGACTTTGCAAACAGTGCCTGTGGATAGTGCGTCGAGATGTCGACAGTTGTGTAAGGAAGCCACATAGGTCGATGTGTTCATATGTATTGATTTAAAGATTTTATTGTGACTAAAGGTTTTCTTTGACTAAACGATAAGGGAGAAGTCCCTGACATGATGAAAGAGTTCTATTAAAAAGTTTTCATGTTTTACTTGACGGAAGCGTCATTTCATAATTTAAAGGTTCACAAAAAGGTGTGACTTATGAATAGAATAGCAGTATGGCACTCAACCAAATAGGGTCTTGGGTGTCAGTCGCGGCCCTCCGGTTCGGGTCGTGATAGCCTCGAGGGAAGTGGGGCTCACCAAGCAACTGATACGAGAATGTCACTGCAAGCGAGAATCGTCGACACCGTAAAGCATTACTGCGTCGAGATGAAGGCACCGGGAAAAAAGGGACATCGGTACATTTGAATTACCTTTGGTATGTAAAGCAGGCGAAAGAAAGAGCGCAAGTGCGGGCCGAAGCTATTCGATAACTGAAGTGAACAAACGAAGTAATGATAAGAACACTTCCTGTTCTGAATGGAGAATCACCTACTTACTGAACACATAATCTGTGGCCTCAGGCCAAATATAAGTGCACAAGTCTGTGCCCTCAGGCCCAAGTATACGTATACATAACTGTGGCCTTAGGCCCAAAAACACAGGTGTTCAACATTAAAACAATTTACATAAAAGAACTGAGAATCATGTTGAAAGGTACAACACTGACATACTGAGCAATGATTTACTGAGACATGTATTCATGAACTAATTATGTAAATTAACGCTTTAACTATTTATAAACATGCTGAGTAGTCTAGACTGAGACTCATGGGTATCAAACACAATTCTATATTGATTACTTACTGAGCTCGCAACGTTCGGAATGAAAGTCATGAATGAATTACGGAACAACAGAATAGAAGATCTGTAACTATTCAAGGAACTATGCTTAACTATATTTCTGAGGCTATTAGTAACGTTATAAAAGAACGTGGCGCAGGGAGAATCATTAACATTCCCAAACCTAGAGAGTTAGTCTCACATACCTTAATCCCGGCCTTTGAGCATAATACAATGTTCGTCAACCGTTTTAACTTTAATCTATAGTAATACAAGTCAAAGGGATTCCATATTAGTAATAATAGTCATGCTTTGGTCACCTAAGCATTTTATCAGACACTTGGTGGTCATATATCTTCATAGCCCTTACTATGGTGTTTTTCTTCACCCAATTCTCATTCTCTTACTTCTAAGTGATTCTACAATCCCAATTATATATACTTTTCTACAATCCCAAATATATATACTAACACCATATTTCATCATCCAAATGATTACAACAATCTCAAGTCAACAATCCAAACCCTACTATAGTTTGTGTAATCTTCTTTATCAAACCCATTTATTATTCTCCCAAGAACTTCATAAATTCATAACTATATATGATTAGAGAGTAGAAACATTATCTGGCAAAGTTCAATCCTATAGAATTTGAATGCTAGAGTTTCCCTTGTCCAACAATAACATCTCAATTCAAGGTTTTATGGATTAGAAGGGTTTAATCATGTTAATAAGATGTTGGAGAGTTGGAATTATCTAGAAATCATCACGGAACTTACCTTGTAGGGTTCTTGAGGCTTGGGAGTTGTTCTCTCTTGCCTTAAGATGATTTTTCATGAATAAGAGGTGTTAGGGAATGAACCTCAAGCTTAAATACACTTAAAAATGCGAAAACCTGAAAGTTAACCCGAAAATCCGACCCACGCGCGTCGGGCCCACGTCATATGCCTAACGCGGAGTTGTCATGCAAACCTCATTATGAGAGCAGATTTCCTACTCTAGGCCTGCGATGCGTGGCCAACACGGAAGTACCCTTCCCGCATCGCGTCGCCAACGCAGACATCTGGCTTCTCTGAGCGATTTTACGATGTTCATAACTTCTTGCTCCAATCACTGCTTGGCCTGATATTTATATGGATGCATGGAAAGGTATTTCTATGTACTACACTTCAGGAACCTTTTCCAAATTCTTAACTAACCAAGGGGTTACAGATGCCCAAAGTAGGCTTGTCAACCATTTTCGCAAAACGATCAAACCTTCAAAATATCCGTTAACACTCTAGCGATACGAGTCTAACCTTGGTTCTAGGATATGGGAGTAACATTATCTCCCTCGAATGATGGCCCCGGTTATACTGTGACTAATTCTAGGACTCTATGGAAAATTTGACAGAGTTTACTTTGTAACTAAAATACTTGAAACTAACTAGCTGAGACACGTGATAACTGAACTGACCTGAACACATGCTTACTAAACTGAATGAATATATGGTTACTGAACTGCTGTGATACTGAACTGACTAAATACTGAGCTGACTGAATACAAAGGTTGATTACCTTCCATGTAAGGTCTGAATGCAAAGGTTAATTAACTTCCATGTTTTCTGCTTGCTTTTCGAAGAAATAGGGATATCTGGACTTTATGTCGTCTTCGGCTTCCCACGTAGCCTTTTTAACTTTCAGATTTCTTCATAGCACTTTCAATGAAGCAATTTGCTTAGTTCTCAACTTGCAAATTTGATGATCAAGAATAGCCATTGGAATCTCTTCGTAAGATAGGCTATCTTTAACCCCTGTAATCTCTGTGGGAACTACAAGAGACGGGTCTCCCATGAATTTTTTCAACATAGACACATGAAACACAGGCTGTACAATGGCTAATTATTGTGGCAATTCTAACTCATAAGCCACTTGCCAAATCCTTCATAGGATTCTATAGGGACCAATATAGCGGGGAGTAAGCTTCCCTTCTTCCCAAATCTCATAACGCCTTTCATAGGCGAAACTTTCAGAAACGCCCAATCATCAACTTGAAACTCCAAGTCTCTATACCACACGTACGAATAGGACTTTTGGCGACTCTGAGCCGTCTTCAAATGCTCTTGAATCAACTTGAATTTCTCCATAGCCTGATAGACCAAGTCTGGTCCCAACAACTCTGCTTCACCAACTTCGATCCAATCAATTGGTGATTTACATCTTTGCCCATACAAGGCCTCATACGGTGCCATCTGAATACTAGATTGGTAGCTGTTATTATAAGCAAACTCAATAAGGGGTAGATGATCATCCCAATTACCTTTAAAATCGATAACGCAAGCCCTCAACATATCCTCAAGAGTCTCAATGATACGCTCTGTCTGGCCATTTGTCTGAGGATGAAAAATTGTGTTGAGGTTCACCCTTGTGCCCAATCCTTTCTGAAAGTATTTCCAAAAGTTTGCTATGAACTGAGCACCATGATCTGAAATGATGGACAAAGGAGTTCCATGCAATCAGACAATTTTACGGATATATAACTTGGCACAATCCTCTGCTGAATCTATAGTCTTCATTAGAAAGAAGTGGGCTGACTTGGTAACTAGGTCTACAATTACCCAAATCAAACCATGCTTTTGAAAAGAGCGAGATAAACTTGTTATGAAATCCATTTTTATCATCTTCATTTCCGCACGTGAATTTCTATGCTCTGAGCCAAACCTTCAGGCCTTTCGTGCTAGATTTTCACCTACTGACCATTTGGACACTTAGCCACCCAATCCTTAACGTTCTTTTTCATGTCGTTCCACCAATAAATCTCCTTAAGATCATGATACATTTTTGTGGAAACTAGGTGAATGGAATACTTGGAATTGTGGGCTTCCGACATAATGCGCTCTCTGAGCCCATCTACGTCTGCAATGCGTAGTCTACCTTTGTACGTCAAAGTACCATCATCTCCCCCTTATTCAAAACCCATAGTCTTATGTTTGTTAATCCCCTCCTTCAGCTGTAATAAGTAGGGATCACTAAACTGCTTCTGCTTTACTTCAGCTACTAAGGAGGATTCGACCACCGTCGAATAGCAACACCACCTTTGAGTCCGAAGTTTGAGGCAGAATTGCTAAGCGGTGGGCTTACTTCATCATAGTTCACTTGTCTGCCTTAACATAAGCTAGACTTTCCATCGAACGCCGACTAAAAGTATCATCTACAACATTCGCTTTTCCTGGGTGATGTAGGATATCTACTTCGTAATCCTTTAGCAATTCAAGCCACCTCCTCTAACGAAGATTCAGATCACTTTTCTTGAAGATGTACTGAGGACTCTTGTGATATGTGAAAATATCAACATGAACTTCATATAAATAATAGCGCCAAATCTTGAGCGTGAATACCACGACTGCTAGCTCAAGATCGTGGGTCGAATAATTCTTCTCGTGGGGCTTAAGCTGTCTGGAGGCATTAACACACACCTAAGACCAACCCATGAAACATCACAATAAACCACGGACCCTTTGATTCCCTCTAGTAGCGTCAAGACTGGAGCTGATGTCAACCTCTTCTTCAACTTCTCAAAACTTTTCTCGCAATCATCTGACCACTGAAACTTGACCTCTTTCTGAGTTATTCTAGTCAAAAGGGATGCGATAGAGGAAAATGGAAAAATCCCTCTGCAAAACGCCTGTAATAGCATGCTAGACCTAATAAACTTCTTATATCGGATATTGATGTGGGTCTGGACCAATTCTTTACTGCCTCTATTTTCTAAAAGTCCACCTTCACGCCTTTGCCAGAGGTGACATGGACTAAAAATCCTACTCATTTCAGCAAAAATTCAGACTTAGAACACATATAGCTTGCGATGCGTAGTGTCTGCAACACAATTGTGAGATGTTCTGCATGGTAAGTCTCGCTATGAGAATAAATCAAGATATCCTCAATAAACACAATAGCACAAAAATTAATATAAGGCTTAAAGACCCTGTTTATAAGGTCCATGAAAGCTGCTGGTGCATTCATCAAACCAAACGCTATCACCAAAAATTTAAAATGCCCATAACGAGTCCTGAAAGTTGTTTTAGGAATATCAACTTCCTTAACCTTCAACTGATGGTACCCTAATCTGAGGTCAATTTTGAAACAACACTAGGTATCCTGAATTGGATAGAATAAATTGTCTATTCTGGGAAGAGGATACTTGTTCTTGGTGGTGACTTTATTCAATTGACGATAGTCAATATACATACGCAGAGACCCATCCTGCTTTTGGACAAACAGAATCGGTGGACCCTAAGGTGAGATACTTGGCCTTATGAATCCCTTATCTAAAAGATCTTTCAATTGGGCTTTTAGCTCCTTCAACTCTGCTGGAGCCATTCTATAAGGCGAAATAGATATCGATTTAGTGCCGAAAAGTAGATCAATTCCAAAGTTAATCTCTCTATCGGAAGGGACTCCGGGAAGATCTTCAGGAAGTACTTATGGGAACTCATTTACAATTGGTACTGACTGGAGAATAGGAATTTGAGCATCTGCATTCCTAACTCGAACTAGATGATAGATATATCCTTTAGAGATCATCTTTCCGGCTTTAAGAAATGAAATAAACTTACCCCTGGGCACTACTATGTCGCCCTTCCATTCTAAGACTAGTTCATGAAAAAACTCGAAACTTACTATCTTGGTTCGACAACCAATCCATGCCCATTATTACATCAAAATTTACCATCTCCAATTCTACTAAGTCTGCTACAGTAAAGCAATGATATACTTTGACTGGACGTACCTCTATAGATACGTCTAGCTATAACTGATTCCCCAACTAGAGTGGACATTTCAAAGGGTTCACAACTTTTCTAGTTCTATTCTAAATTTCTTAGCCATATATGAGGTTTCATAAAATAGGGCGGATCTTGGATCCATAAGAGCGTAAACATCAAAGGTGAAGACTATTAGCATACCTGTGACAATATCTCCACGAGCCTCTACATCATAACAACCTGCCAGTGCATACAAGTGATTCTAGCCACCGCCTATATTATCGTACTTTGATGCCTCATTCCCTTGCTGGGCCTGAGAGTTACGAGGGGTGCTGAATTAGTTGATTGAGCTCTATTACCTCTATTATTCTGCCTTGCTGATGGACAATCCCTTAAGAAGTGGCCCTGCTGATCGCACCCAAAGCAACTATTTATGCCCGAACGACACAGTCCTAGTGCTTCTTACAACACGTGTTGCAAGTAGGGTGCTGAAAACCTCTGTTGCCCATGCTGGCCTGTGTCTGTGAACCTGCTGCGCCAAAATTTCTATTATTCATGTTAAATTTGGACCTTTGTACTGGTGCACCAGCTGAAGATGGAGCAGGTCCTAATTTTGGTTTCCTGAAAAACTGGCGGTTACTGCCTCCTTGAGATTCGCCATTGCTGAAATTCCTTGCAAACTTAGATCTCTTGTTGAATTCCCTGTCCTTCTAGATCTTTTGTTGAATTCCTTGTTCTTCTCTTTCTGTAGCTGCTCTTCTTCCTTCAGCCTATCTTCGTTCCTCTGAACGAAGGCAACCATCTTAGTAATGGTCATGTCATTATTCTGAGAAACTATACTAGCATCACTATGCAAGTTGGGTATAAGGCCCACATAAATCGCCTAACTCTAGCCCTCATATTACGCACCATTTATGGAGCAAGCTTGGCCAGAGCGACGAACTTAATATAGTACTCGTTCACACTCATCTCATTCTATCTGAGTCTCTCGAACTCTAAAGCCTTAGCTTCCAGGACCTCAATGGACAGAAAATGCTTAACAAATGTGTCTGCAAACTCTTTCCATGTCGTAGGAGCAACATATTCCACTCGGGACTCTTCTTATGTTTAATACCAAGTGTTAGCAACATCCTTCAGCTGGTACGTAACAAACTCTACTACTCCTGTGTCTGTAGCATGCATCACTAGAAATGTCTTCTGAACATCATCAATAAAGTTTTGCATATCCTCATACTTTTTAGACCCTGTGACAATTGGAGGTTTCATGTTGAGGAATTTCCTGGACCTGGAACTACCTGTCCCATCAATAGCACATGTTCCTTGCCTCTGAGCTTAAGTTGCAACAATCTGGGCAAGCAACTGGATAGCTCCCCTGACATCCATGTCTGATGCACTGAGCGGGGGAGTAACTGTGGGACGGACCTCCATACACCTTTCTGTAGCTGGGGGTGTAGTCAGGGGCACTACATCTGACGCAAGCCCTTGAGCCTCGGTGTGAACTTCCTGAGTCTAAGATTCCTTAGCAGTAGCCCTTTGTCTAGAGGTTGATGTCAACTTAGTGTACTTTCTTTTCGCAAGCATTGTCTGAAATATGTAATACGCACGAGTTAGGAGGATTCCTCAAAGCATAGTTCTAACTGTACAATCTAGAGTATGAAAGAAGTGAGACAATCCTAGATGTCTTGGTGGTCAACTTTTATATGTATGGCGCGCATACATACATAAAAGTGACCCCAGAGGACACAGCTTCATAGACTCTGTAGAACTCTTGGACCTAGTGCTCTGATACCAAGCTTACTCTTGAACCTAAAGGCTCTGATACCAAGCTTTGTCATGCCCCGAACCATAGCCTGGGTGTAACACGACCCTCGATGTCTGACTGCGTGTGACCGAGCGAACCAACTGGCTGGTTGAATCAACATGTAATATCAAAACATAGTGAATACGAAAATAACATTAAAACATACTGAATACGAAAATAACATTAACATATGTTTTTCTACTAAAATCTGACTGAAATATCATAAATGTGAAAATACTAAATAAGTCTAAAAGTCTGAATAAGTAGCCGACAAGTCTAACACAAAAGCTGCTAAACATCTGACTGACTGGACTATAGTCTACGAAGCTTCTAAAGAGTATTCAACTGCTAACTGTTTACCGGGGCATACCTTACTGACTGAACTACTATAAAGACTAAAAGTATGATAATGCCCCGAGGGAACTGGGGCTCACCGAGCAGCTGATACGAGAATGTCCTAGTAAGTAGAATCGTCAACCTGTGAATCGATACCTGCATCGCGAGATGCAAGCCCCGGGCAAAAAGGGTTGTCAGCACATTTGAAATGTACTGGTATGTAAAGCAACTGAAAGAAAGAAATGTAACTACTAAAACTGATCTGATAACTGAAGTGAACAAAAGAAGTAACATACTGTTCTGAATGAGGAATCACCTACTTACTAAAATCATAATATGTGGCTTCAGGCCCAATATAGGTGCACAATCTGTGGCCTTAGGCCCAAGTATATATATACATAACTGTGGCCATAGGCCTAAAACACAGGTGTTCAACATTAAACAATTTATATAAATGAATTTAGAATCATGTTGAGAGGTAAAATAATGACATACTGGGCAATTATTCACTAAGACATATATTCATGAACTGATTCTGAAAACTGAAGCTTTAACTGTTTATAACATGCTGAGTACTCTAGACTGAGACTCATGGGTATCAAACACAAGTCTATATTGATTACGTATTGGGCTCACAACCTTCGGAATGAAATTGATGAACTAATTATGAAACTAGAGAATAAAAGTTCTACAACTATTCAAGGAACTAAGCTTAACTATATTTCTGAAGTAATTCGTAATATTATAAAAGAAATGTAGCGTAGGGAGAATCATTAACATTCCCAAACATAGAGAGTTAGCCTCACATACCTTAATTATGACCTTTGAGTGTAATACAATGTTCGTCTTCCCTTTCAACTTTAATCTTTTGCAATACAAGTAAAAGGGCTTCCATATTAGCAATAATATTCATGGTTTTGTTATCTAAGCATTTTATCAAACACTTGGTGGGCATAAAGCTTCATAGCCCTTACTAATGGTGTTTTTTCTTCACCCAATTCCCATTCTCTTACTTCTAGGTGATTCTACAATCCCAACTAGATATACTAACACCATATTTCGTCATCCAAATGATTACAACAATCTCAAGTCAACAATCCAAAACCTAGTATAGTTCTGTAATCTTCTTTATCAAACCCATTTACTATTCTCCTAAGAACTTCAAAAAATCATAACTATAAATGATTAGAGAATAGAAGCATTACCTTATTGAAGTTCAATCCTCTAGAATTTGAATGCAGGGTTTCCCACGTCCAACAATAACGTCTCAATTCAAGGTTCAATGGATTAGAAGGGTTTAATCATGTCAATAAGCCTTATCTGACCTCTTTTTATGCTTTCTATTGAGCCGAGGGTCTTTGGGAAATAGCCGTCCTACCTTGGTAGGAGTCGGTCTCGTACACCTACTCCCCTGCACCACGTCGTTGTGATTTCACTGGGTTGTTATTGTTGTTGTAATCATGTCAATAAGATGTTGGAGAGTTGGAATTATCTAGAAATTATCATGGAACTTACCTTGTAGGGTTCTTGAGGCTTGGGACTTGTTTTCTCTTGCCTTAGGATGATTTTTCGTGAATAAAGGGTGTTAGGGAATGAACCCCAAGTTAAATACACTAAAAAACGTGAAAACCCAAAAATTTGACCTACGCTCATCAGGCCCACATTGCATGCCCAACGCCGAGTCATCATTTATACCTTGATTCAAGAGCGTATTTCTCGCTCTGGGCTCGCAACGCCTGTCTTCTCTGAGCGATGTTACGACGTCCATAACTTCTTTATGCGATCTCCATTTGGCCTGATTTTATATAGATGGAAAGTTATTTCTACATACTACAACTTTCATTAAGGAGCCTTTTCAAAATTCTTTACAGGTGCATGACGTAGGCCTGTCAACCATTTTAGCAAAATGATCAAACCTTCAAAATTTTCATTAAAACTCTAACGATTCGAGTCTAACCTTGGTTCTAGGATAAGGGGTGTAAAAAGAGTCAATTCCTTTTTCCTCTTACAGCGAAGCAATGACCACTGTAGCGGTCGATGGGAGACAAAAATCCACTTTTATATTGCAAATTTCGAATTCACTCACCACATAACACTAAAATCAGTTCCCAAGAAAGTAAGAGGAGAATTTTCTAAGGCTTGGGTTGGTTCTTCTTTGAGGGAAAGTCCTAACCTTTATGTTATTCATTTCATCATCATCTCTAAGTTCATGTGCTAATTAAGGTTCTCTAATGGTGGATGATTAGACTAGAATCCTAGAATTGTTGAACCCTCAAATAATTGATGGATGGTTGATTTTATTGTTGTTTAATTATCTAGGAGTGTAGGTGGTCACTTTCTAGGATGGGAAATTGATTATTTATGATGAGAATTGTGTGTTTAGACTTAGGGTTACATTAAAAGTGGGAACTTTGGCCTAAAATCTATTTCCAAAAGAGTAAATTGATTAGAAACCCACAAATTGGAAGATTATGATTGTTTGGATTGAGATTATGAAAAATTCTTTATTAAATGATAGTTCACCCATTTAAAAAGGGTAGGATTAATTGGTTCTTCTTCCCCAATTATTATTCTTATTTGATTAGAAGGCCTATTTCTTACTTAGCGTTACATTGCTAGACTTTGAGCATTCCGAAGCATTATAAAAGGGGAAAGCTCTTGTGGAGTAACTTGCATTGTTCCAGTTCTGCATATGAGGTAGGTGATGGTTTACTGGAGTTAGACTTTGGTTAGTTGATTGTATATGTAGTAGAATTGATGGGAGAAAGCATGACTAGGTCTTCGAATATGACGTCTAGTTGGATATTACTTACGTTGGTATGATTTATGATTATATGGGCTTATCGCTATTACTTTATGAATTGAAACCTTAGGTGTATTTGTCGTGTTATGAGAAGGAAGGAATCAATATTTACTCTTCTTGTTGATTGAGATGGTTGCATATTTATGCTGTTGTGGATTAATTTTTCTGAGTCTTGTTATGACTTGTGGTATGATGTCTTGCCTTTACTGATATTGAATATATTGACTGACCATATGCCATATTGACTGTTGGACTGGAAATACGTTGAGATGTATATTGTGATCTGGTACAGAAATATAAATAAAGGCACATTTGACAGGAGTTGAGGATGTGGCCTAAATAAAGACTCATGATCTGAGGCTAGTTTCAGAGCGAGTGGTACATGGATATCATGGGTCCCCTGCAGGTTATGACTATTGAGCAAAAATAGTCATTGTCATGTGTGTACGGCTGAGATACTATCATTGGTTGCATTGCGTTGGACTTATCTTATTTTTGTGGTGTATTGTGGACTGGTTGATGATTGATTCTTGATATGGTTGTGTTATTGTGCTGTGTGCATATCTATCTATTTTGTTGATTTTACGAACGTATGCATGATACTAATCTTAGTCGACCAATGATATCTACCGGTACATAGCGTTTGTACTAATACTATCTTGTTGCACCTTTTTTGAGTGCAGATTGTGTGCCTGAGACTTTGTCCAGACCTTATATTTAGCTTGAGGCCAGTTCCTGATCAGATTGGAGGGTGAGCTTCTATCCATGCCATGCCGCTTGAAGATCTTTCTTATTTTGGATGTCTATTTCATTTCAAACATTTATGATAATTTCAGACAGTCGTTCATTCTTTAGATAGTTATGATTTAGGGTCATTGTAAGATGACTTTCGAATTTTAGGGTTGTAATAGTTTGACTTCCGCATATTCCATTTATTTATGGCATGGCTAGCCAGTTTATGGTTTTACTTTATGGTCATCGACTTACAATTAGGTTATTGATTGAATGATCGGTTAAGGGGATGGTTCGCCCACCAGGGGAGTTAGTGTGAGTGCTATCACGACGGGTTGGGTCGTGACAAAGTTGGTATCAGAGCCCTAAGTTCATCAATATCGTCGTACAAGGTCATGTCGAGTAAAATCTTGCGGATCGTCATGGAGATGTCTGTACTTATCTTTGAGAGGCTATAGGACACTAGGAAAACTCAAATCCTTTCTTTCTTTTGTGCGACTTGATTCTAATTAGTATCTAGATGATTCAAATTAGTATATGACTTTTCATTCTATTCTCTCACAGATGGGGAGGACTCGTGCGGGAACAGTAATGAATAAGGTACCTGAGAAGGCCGCTAGCCGCGGCTCGAGAGGCCGTGCCGGGGGGCCGTAGCCGTGGCGAGGTGGAGCAAAGCAGACTAGCCGGGGGCGGCCCTCCCGTGAATCGGGTCGAAGGTTTATCTTTGGGTCCCCGCACTCGTAGTTCCCGGTGAGGTCGGAGTTTGCGATGGCAATGAAAGCCGGTAGATATTATAGCACCTCCAAAGGTTGCCGTACGTCATGGTTCGAGTGTTGAACCCGCCGAACGGGTTTGACAGAGGGTGTGTGTTACCGCGCTCCATGTTCCCGTGGTGTGAGAGTCGATGATTCGTACTCCCGGCTTTTTGTGGGTGTAGAGGCAACGAGATTGCCTTCGTTGACATGAACTTAGTTTCCTCAGGTTTTCTTAAAGAAGCATTTTCTCATACTTTGAGGGACAGGAGGCGTGATGAGTTTAGTAATATTGAGCAAGGAAGATCTTCAGTGGATGCTTACAGAGCCGGTTCCATTGTTTCTGCCGTATGCTCTCCGGGCACTGCAAGAGAGAGTTAGACGATTTGTGAAAGGGTTGAACACTAGTATTCAGTTATCAGGTCTTCAGCTTGTGGTTTCAGGTTCTTCCTTCCAGGAGGTGGTGGATCATGTTAAGACAACTGAGGGTGTTCGACAGGATGGTTATAGTAAGTATGCAGAGAAAAAGGCCCGCAAGAGTGGTGGTTTTAATAGTTTATTCTCTTGAGACAGGGTTTACAGGTCTAATTGGGATGTCTTATTCAATTGGCCATGCAAGTTTTAGTTGGAGGCCCATCAGGGGCTATTGAGTACTCTTCTAGTTAGCTAAGGGGTTCACCGGCCATATTCCCAGACTATGGTGGTCATTCGGCTTCTTTAGTTTTTGTTCAGCGGCCTACTCTTGACCGTGCTTGCTTTGAGTGTGATGAACGGGGGCATTTCAAGAGAAATTTCCCAGTAGACTTAGACGTGGCGGCTCCGGGAGCTTAGTATCGCCTCTCTCGGGCTCGGGCCATCGCCTAGAGGAGGAGAAACTTTGTGGTGGGGAACTCGTGCTCGACCGAGCGTGGTGGTCACACGGTGGTAGAGGCGGCACCCAAACTGCCAGAGGCGGATCCGTGCAGGTGAGGTGGACATCGGCTTGGGCAGGGCAGAGCTCAGACATGACATGTTGATGTGGAGGTTCGCAGGCTAGTGGCGTACGGGTTCATTATTATGCCTTTCATGGCAGATTAAAGGCGTCGAGGCTCGGACGCAATCATCACGGGTAATATCTCGGGTCGTCATCGGACGTAAACTTCGACATCCGAGGTCTACCTTTTCTAATGTGTCTACATATTTCTCTAGGGGTCTCTATATGGTCTGTGATTTGCTTGGTGCCTCTATTCATGTATCTACTCTAGTTAGAGACTCTATGATTGTAGATACAGTATATCGGTCTTGTACTATCACATTTATGGGGTATGGTACATGGGTGGATTTAGTGATTCTGGACATGATAGATTTTGATGTTATTCTGGGTATGAGTTGGCTAGCTCCTTACCATGCGATTCAGGACTATCATGCTAAGATAGTCACTTTAGTTATGCCGACTATGCTTAGACTTGAGTGGAAGGGTAGTCCTGATGTGGCGTGATTTTACGCCACAATCAATGCTTTTTGGCTATAAGTTTTACTTGTTTTTAAGCAAGTCTGTGTGATTTTACGTGCTTTTTAGTGGATTTCAGGTATTAAGTGGTTTGATGGCAAAAGTTGAAGAAGTGGAGAAAATAACAAAGTCAACGAGGGGGGATTTTTTCGGGGGAACCGAACGGGGCCCCAGCTTTTTTGCGGACCGGGGGAAAAACCGTTCCGGCCAAAGGGGGCGGGGGGATCGACAAGCCATTCCCCGGAACATTTATACGGGAAAGAAGATTTGACCCCCCCGGGCAAAAGGGGGTCGTAAAACGGCCGGGGAAAATCTTTTTAACTGGAAAAAAGCGGCAATTAAATCT
>NC_081346.1:67689217-67802017 GCF_029784015.1 Lycium ferocissimum | reverse complement strand
ATTTTGGGGGAAAATCATGAAAGAAATAATCTTTATTTATTGGGAAATAGTGGGAGATTCATATAGGGATTAAGTGCATTCATATAATGATCCATTAGAAGTATATCAAGATCAAATACCCATGATCATACACTCTATCAAAAGGGGACACAACCTTAGTTTCTTTTACCATAAATTCACAACCAAAGCAATACTTAGCAATTACCCACCAAAAACCCAACTTTTCTCAAAATCATCGGATTAAGACATTAGACCTAAACATAACATTCTACGAATTTAGTACCCTTTTCACACCCTATTCCCTGTGGGATTCGACCCCAACCTTGTTGGGTTACTATATTTGACAACGTCCGCGTTATACCATTAATAGGTGTAATTTTAGCGTATCAAGTCCCTCTCGAAAGAAGATCATATCTTTCCTTCATGCCAAAAAGTTAGTTGATAGAGGCTGTTTGGCTTATTTGGAGTATATTCCTGATACCAGTATGCGACAGTTCATCTCTTGAGTCAGTTCCTGTTAGGGGTAGGCGTTCGGTTTTTCGATTCGATTTTTTTAAATTTCGGTTCGGTTTTTCTGTTTCGATTTTTGAAAGTGCACACTGAACACCGAACCGAACTAATTCGGTTCGATTTGGTTTTTTGAAGTTCGGTTCAGTTCGGTTTCGGCTTTTCTAATTCGTTTTTTTTCTTTCAAAATGGGCTATTTCAATTCATGATTACATCAAACACAAGGAAATGATCACGTTATTTTAATTGGCATGCCTAATTAATAGGCATTCAATTTTCACATGTACTTATAACTAATATAGTAGTGAAACATAAAATTGAGAACATAAATTACTAAACCAAGCCCGACTATATAGGACGTTGAAGAAATATCAAGCATAAAATAGCATGAACACAAAATAGTAATCCCATGGAATTAAATTGTTAAACGTTCTAATTTACAGCAAAGCAAAGGTTAAAGTTTAGGGAGGGTGTTACTAGTTACTACAGAAGTCCTACCATTTACACTTTACAGTGTACCCTTGTACATCTAAAACTTATACTATCTATAATTAGTCCAAGCTAAGACTTTCAAGTTCAAAGTTATAAGAGATCAAAACAAAGTGATATAGTAGCTTATGACACACCAACATCTGCAGATACATTAGCATTTAGCCACACCAACAATAAAGGCAGCAGTGTGGAAGACGCCACTGCTTTTACAATGTTGGTGGACTCTATGTATAATTGTATAGCAGTAGTAATGTACATTTATAATAAATCCACCCTTTTCAATGGCTACAGACCTACAGCATTATAATACAATACCTTAAAATATAAATTTAGCTTTAAACACACTAAGATAAGCAAAAGAACTCAAAATTAGAAAGGGGAATGAGCGAGGTAGGCCTTTATAGAATCGTGCATCGACTAGCTATTTCTAATAAACGGAAGAGGCAAACTAAACTCGACCCCGTAAACAACGTAGCAACTTCGGTTAAATCGAAATACCAAAAAATCGGTGACCCGGAACCGAACACCAAATTTGTTATAACAAAAAACCCAAAACCGTACCTAAAAATCAAATTAATTCAGTTCGGTCCGATTTTTCAATTTTCGGTGTTTATGCCCACCCCTAGTTCCTGTGGTACGTGAGTTTGCGGAGGTGTTTCCTGTAGACTTTCTAGGTATACAACTAGATCGTGATATTAATTTCTGCATTGACTTAGAGCTAGGGACTCGCCCTATTTCTATTCCGCTATATCGGATAGCACCAGCAGAGTTGAAGGAGTTGAAAGAAAAACTTCAGGACCTTTTGAGTAAGGGATTTATCAGATCGAGCATATCCTCTTGGGGCACTCTTGTGCTTTTTGTGAAGAAGAAGGATGGGACTCTGCGGATGTGCATTGATTACCGTTAGCTTAATAAAGTCACCATTCGGAATAAGTACCCCGTTCCTCGTATTGATGACCTATTTGACCAGCTTCAGGGGGCTTCTGGGTTCTCTAAGATTGACTTGAGATCAGGTTAGCATTAGTTGAAGATTCGGGCCGAAGATATTCCTAAGACAACTTTTCAGACTAGGTATGGGTACTACAAGTTCCTTGTTACGTCTTTTGGGCTTACTAATGCCCCTGCTGATTTTATGGGTTTGATGAATGGCACTTTTAAGCCATACTTGGACTCTTTTGTGATAGTGTTTATTGATGACATTCTAGTTTACTCGCGGAGTAGGGAGGATCATGAGAAACACTTGAGGGTTGTTCTTGGGTTGCTGAGAGACTAGGAGTTGTATGCCAAGTTCTTGGGCCATGTGGATTATGGGCTAAGCCTACATCAGTGACAGAGATTCACAGCTTTATGGGGTTAGCCAGTTGCTACCGTCTGTTTATGAAGGGGTTTGCTTATATTGCTTCACATTTGACCCGTTTGACTCAGAAAGAGATACCTTTTCAGTGGTCCGACAAGTGTGAGGAGAGCTTTCAAAAGCTCAAACTTTATTGACTACAACTTCGATCCTCGCATTGCCCGTGGAGGGCAATAATTTTATGATTTATTGTGATACTTCACGTTCTAGTTTGGGTGTTGTGTTGATACAGGAAAAGAGAGTTATTGCTTATGCTTCTTGACAGCTGAATATTCATCAAAACAACTATCCCACTCACGATTTAGAGTTGGCAGCGGTGGTATTTTCTTTGAAGATTTGGAGGCACTATCTCTATGGTGTACATTGTGAGATTTTCACCTATCATCGCAGTCTTCAGCATGTGTTTACTCAGAGGGATCTTAATTCTAGGCAACGGAGATTGATGGAGTTGCTTAAGGATTATGATATTACTATTTTGTATCATCCTGGCAAGGCAAACGTAGTAGTGGATGCCTTGAGTAGGAAGTCAGCTAGTATGGGTCGCATGGCTCGCTTGATAGTTTCGGAGCATCCGTTAGCCATAGAGGTTCAGACTATGGCTAACAGTTTCATGAGGCTTGATATGTCTGATTCGGGAAGAGTGTTGGCTTTTGTAGAGGCGAGGTCGTCATTTTTAGAGCATATTAAGGCAAAGCAACTCGAGGATGCAAGCTTGTGTAAGATCCGTGATAAAGTTTTGAGTGGTGAGGCCATGAGTGATAGTGAGAGGGTCTTGAGGATTAAGGGGCGTGTTTGTGTTCCTCGTGTTGATGACTTAATTCAGACAATTTTGGAGGAGTCTCCTCGTTCTAAATGCTATATTCATCCTCGTGCTACCAAGATGTATAGCGACTAGAGGCAGCACTATTGGTGGGATAGGATGAAGCGTGATATGAGCTTGTCTCACAATGTCTAAATTGTTAGCAGGTTAGTACCAAATAACCGAGGTTACGCTTCAGAAGATGCCCATTCCTGAGTGGAAGTGAGAGAGGATAGCCATGGACTTTGTCGTTGGTCTTCCTAAGACCTTAGGCAAGTTTAATTCAATCCGGGTCATTGTTGATAGATTAACTAAGTTTTCTTATTTCATACCCGTTCAGATTACCTACATGCTCAGAAGTTGGCCCAAATTTATATCCGTAAGATTGTTCATTTGCGTGGGGTCCCCATTTCTATCATATCTAATAGAGGCACGCAGTTTATATCCCAATTTTGGAGGACCTTGCAGACCGAGTTGGGCACTCAATTGTATGTCAATACAACTTTTCATCTTCAGACAGATGGTCAGTCTGAGCGGTCGATTCAGGTTCTTGAGGATATGCTCCGAGCTTGTGTGATTGACTTTGTTGGTCATTGGTACCAGTTCTTACCGTTGGTGGAGTTTGCTTATAATAACAGTTATCACTCGAGTATTGATATGGTTACGTTTGAGGCTCTGTTTGGGAGGAGATGTAGATTTCCTAATGGGCGGTTTGATGCATTTGATGTAAGGCCATGGGGTACTGACCTTTTGAGAGAGTCATTAGATAAAGTTAAGGTGATTCAGGATAAGCTCTTAGCTGCTCCTAGGTTCAAAGGTCCGTTTGAGATTCTTGATCGAGTGGGGGAGGCAACCTATGAGTTGACTTTGCCTCCAGGTTTGTTCGACGTTCATCCAGTGTTTCATGTCTCTATGTTGAAAAGATATCATAGTGATGGTTCCTTCATCATTCATTGGGATTCGATCTTGTTGGATGATAACTTGTCTTATGAGGAGGATCCTATTGTTATTTTAGACAGAGAAGTTCATAAGTTAAGGTCTAAGGAGATAGCGTCTGTGAAGGTTCAGTGGAAGAATCGTCCCGTTGAGGAGGCTACTTGGGAGACCGAGTCTGATATGCGTAATAAGTATCCCCAGCTTTTCACTGAGTCACATACCTTTCCCCTTATTTCCTTTCTTTGTCTATTCTAGGACGAACGATTGTTTAATTAGTATCTGATGTAATGACCTGCTAGGTCGTTATGTGCACTTTTACCATTTTACCCTGCCCGTACATTTCTAAGACTACGCGTGAGTCTGATGGAAACTTAAATAGTTGGAAATATAAAATGAAGGCATTTGATTGTATTTGTGCACTTGTTTGAAAACTTCACTTATTTTCGTTGGGGGTTGACTTAGTAAATTAGACCTTCGTTGTGAAATTCGAGGCAACGAGTGAGTCCGTAGTGTGTTTTTACATGTGTGTGCATGTTTGGGTTGTGTTTGTAGGGACTCGGATTGATGTTGGGATCTTTGGGTCAAAAATCGAAGGTTTTGGTCGAATGCTGTGCACCGCGTGCCGACTGCGGGTTTAATGAGGTCCACCGTGTCGGTGGGATTTTCGGCTACAGCGAGACCGCTGCAACAATCGACGGGAGACAGAAATCCACTTTTATATTACAAATTTTGAAGTCATTCACCACATAACACCAAAAATAGTTCCCAAGAAAGTAGGAGGCGAATTTCCTAAGGCTTGGGTTGGTTCTTCTTTGAGGGTAAGTCCTAACCTTTATGTTGTTCATTTCATCATCATCTCTAAGTTCATATGCTAGTGGAGGTTGTTCAATGGTGAATGAAAATCCTAGAACCCTAGAATGGTTAAAACCTTAAATAATTGATGGATGGTTGGTTTTATTGTTGTTTAATTATCTAGGAGTGTAGGTGATCACTTTCTAGGATGGGAAATTTATTATTTATGATGAGAATTGTGTGTTGAGACTTAGGGTTACATTAAAAGTGGGAACTTTGGCCTAAAATCTGTTTCGAAAAGAGTAAATTGATTAGAAACCCACAAATTAAAAGATTATAATTGTTGGGATTGAGATTATGACAAATTTTTTATTAAATGATAGTTCACCCATTTGAAAAGGGTAGGAGTAATTGAGTTTTCTTCCCCAATTATTGTTTTGTTTGAGTAGATAATCCATTACTCACTTAGCGTTATATTGCTAGACTTTGAGCGTTCCAAACCATTACGGAAGAGAAAAGCTATTGCGGAGTAGATTGCATTGTTTTTGTTCTGCATCTAAGGTAGGTTACGTTTTACTTGAGTAGACTTTGATTAGTTGATTGTATATGTAGTAGATTGACGGAAGAAAGCAGGATTAGGCTTCCGAGCATGAATTATGGTGGGATACTACTAGGTTGGTATGACTTCTTATTATGTGGGCTTGTCGCCATTACTTTATGCATTGAACATGAGATGTACTTGTTGTGAATTGGAAAGAATGGATCGATATATACTCTTCTTGTTGATTGAGATAGTTGCATATTTATGCTATTGTGGATTGATTTCTCTGAGTCTTGTTATCGCTTGTGGCATGGTGCCTTGCATTTATTAACTGATCCTATTCCATATTGACTGTTGGACTGGAAATACGTTGAGATGCATATTGTGATCAGATATAGAAATATATAAAGGCACATTTGACAGGGGTTGAGGATATGGCCTAAATAAGGGCTCGTGATCCGAGGTCAGTTCCGGAGCCAGTGGCACGTGGACACCACGGACCCCTGCAGGTCATGACTAATGGGCGAAAATAGTCGCTGGCATATGTGTATAGTTGAGATACTATCATCAGTTGCATTGCATTTGACTCATTCCTATTTCTGTGATTTGTTGATGACTATTTGAGGACATTATTTGGTTGTGTTGTTGGGCCTATCTGTCTATTCTGTTGATTTTATGAACGTATGCATGATACTAATACTAGTCGGGCTGATAGCTACTGGTACGTAGTGTTTGTACTAATACTACCTTGCTGCACTTTTTATTTGAGTGCAAATTGTGTGCCAGAGACTTTTTCCAAACCTCACATCTAGCTTGAGGCTATTTCCTGTCCTGATTAGAGGGTGAGCTCCTATCCATGCGATGCCGCCTAAAGATCTTTCCTATCTTGATGTCTATTTCATTTCAGACAGCTATTATTTCGTACACAGCTATATGTTTTAGGGTCCTTGTACGATGACTTTCGAATTTTGGGGTTGTAATTGTTAGACTTCCACATATTTTGTATTATTATGGCATGACTATACAGTTTATGGTTTTACTTCATGATTATTGATTTATAATTGGGTTATTGATTGAATAATTGGTTAAGGGGATGGTCCACCCACCAGGGGCGTTAGTGTGGGTGTCATCACAAAGGGTTGGGTCGTGACACTTTCATCCGGAGAATATGCATCAACAAAAAGTGCATCAAGAACATCAATATTAGTGTCAAACATAAGAATAAAATTACAAAAAATTTGTAGTGAGATCCCCAACGAGTATCACCTACTCTTATAAGACCAAGTTCTTGATGCAAGCCTCTACTTGTTGTAAGTTCACCCATGTGTAATGCCTCTTGAATTCTTTCTTTTTGAGATTCTCAAAATTGCCCCATACGCTTAAAGAAGCTCCCAACACATACAAAACATTTGAAACTAATAATACAAGGTCCCCCACTAGAATACATTTTTTAGAAACCACAACAAGAATTAGTTGAAGTTGATGAGCAAAATAATGAATAGAATGTGTTGAGAAACTTTCTTGCCTAAACAACTTTTTAAGGCCATTCATCTCACCTTGCATATTGCTTTCCCCATCGTAATATTTCCTATGCACATAAGATAGACTCAATGAATGTTGAGAAAGTAAATTGACAATTGCACACTTTTGAGATAAAGCACTGGTATCTTGAACATGTACATTATCAATCAATCGCTCCATCATAAATCCCATTCGATCAACATATCATAAAATAACAGCCATTTTCTACTTACGTGACACATCAAAAGATTCATTAATTACTAAGGCAAAGTAGCCACCATTTAATTCCTTAATGATAGCTTTGATGTTCTCTATCTCACATGCAGTCACATTTAATTCCTTAATGATAGCTTTGATGGTCTCTATCTTACATGCAATCAAAATATCTTTTTGAATCATTGGAGAGGTCATTCAGTCATTCTGAGGAGTATGTTCCAATACATAATCATGAATATTATCACAGTGTTTCGCATACCATGAGAGAATTTCAAGAAAATTACCCCAATTAAGTGACGATTTAGATTCATCATGACCCTGAATTGCAAATCCTTGATTCACAAGATGTCTTACTACATTAATTGAAGCAGTTAAGCGAAGCCAATACTCATGCTTAAATTGATCAGTTGCCCCCTCCCAAATGCAAATATGATGGATTGTTATTGTCAACTTAGATCTTGACATCTCCTTTTTGCCTGGTTATGAATGCTATTCGGCTTAGCAACATGTGTCCACAGACTTTTCTTTTTATTCCAACTCTTAAAGCCTATGGTCGAAAATACATCACCTCCACCTTGATGAATGTTACTATCTTTAAACAAGTAACAATAAAAAAAAAATTATGTTGCATTGATGTTCGGCCAAAAATGCATATATGTTACCCATTGTTGCCTCACATTGTAATACTTTTAATTGTCTTTTGAGCATTAATTATAATGAGTTGTGCTAATATTATATTTTTATTATGTAGAAATAAAGCGGTATGAAGATGAAGAGACTTGAAGCAAAATTGAATAAAAAATGGGCAAAATAAGCAAAGAATGAATCAAGGAATTTAGAAGTGAAAGAGGAACGTCACAGAAAAGTTGGAAGAATAAAAATAATGGGAATCTGTCATGATGACCAAATTAGTGGGGAAATGATTTTGTTGGGAATTGAATAAAGAAAAGATACAATTGAAATTGAATTTACAAAAGGAACATAGTACCTGACAACATTCTGCTCGCCTAAGCCAAGTTGAAGCGGAGCATGTCCTCTCGCACAGTGCTAATTTTCGGATTCTAGTTTTTCCTATTTTATTTTGGATTTGGTTATTTCGTTTTGGCTTTTTAATACACCTATAAATAGTCCATAAGACAGGTTTTTACATAACTTTGGATAACTTGAAACCCATAGTCCAGAACTTTGGACCTAGAGAGAGCTTGGAGCAGCCTGGAGGTCGTAGTTATTGATTTTACCTCCTCTTCCCTGTAATACTCATTTTTACGTTTTTATTGGGATGATTTGTTGTTTTTCCTCCATGACTATATGGAGCTAAACTCTTTAGTTCTAGTGTTTTGACACAAATATGAAAGTTGACGTTTGATTATTGTTTATATGTATTGAATTTCCAGCTTTGGGTTGCTTATTTATTCTTGTGCTTAATTGTTTGATTATTTGACCAATAGTTAGACACTATCTGTGGTGCGTGAGTTGGACTTAAAAGAGGGAATTCACGTACGTAATAAGAATAAATAGAGTTTAATCGATATAATCGTTTTGCTACTGAGGATAGAAATATACCCTTTAGCTCTACTTAGTTAGTTACGGAGAAATAAATGCGTTATTGTTACCTCTGGCGACCATAGAAATATAGGCGTTATAGTAGTATCTACAGGCTTGTGTGTAGTTCGAAAGAATATCATAAAGTTACAATTAACCCGTCAACTAGTAACCCAGGAAATAAAATAGGTATAGCAATTGGAAGACTCAATTGGATTGTTAGTGGTCATAACCCTAGATCTATTTCTTCTGCGATAAAAATCCGATCTTTCTTGGTTGAAGTACATTATTTGCTTTCTTTTATTTTTAGTTAGTTTATAAATATTACTTTGGATTTTATTTCTTGTTTAGATAATTAATTAGCATTACTTTAATTTAGTAAATAGTTATTCATAAGTCCCTGTGGGTACGATATCTGGACTTTATTCCTATATTACTTGTACGACCGTGTATACTTGCGTGTGCGTTGGGGAGCAACAAGTTTTTGGCGCCGTTGCCAGGGACTTAGAAATTAGCTGTTTATCTAGATTAGACTTTTCTTTTGTCTATTCAAGTTTTTTTTTTTAATTTAATATTTTGGTTATCTTTCTTGACATGGCATATTGGAATAAAAATTGGTCGAATACTGGTTGTTCCTATTTTTGTGATTCATGTCTGATTTGTGGAGGACCCCCCCTTGTGGAAACACTGTCATAATATTTTTGGGAATGAGTTGTGCGCACCTGCCCAATCCTTTGAGTGGAACGTTTGAAGTATATGTGGTGTTCAAGATGGCCATTGAAATGGTTGTCCTAACTCTTATTTTCTATCCCCGAGCTCCTATTATGATTCTCTTGTTGTTTGTGGTGTTAATAGGAGTAATGAAGTGGAGGATGCGGAAAGTCTTGCTCAAGTTAGAGATATGATGAAACAAATTGTGGAGCACAACACATTAGTAAGAGAGCAAACCGCAGAACTAGGGAAGGCCATAGAGAGGATTCATGTCAAACTCACAGAGATGCAGGCCGAGTCTGAAACTTGTAATAATCTGCAAGTTACAGGCTTAGCCAATACCCAAGACGAACCTCAAATAGAAGAAAAGAGTGAGTTCCTGCAAGGAGATAACTTTTAAGAAGCGGAGAGAGTGAGTCAGTCTTGGCTAACCTATGGAACAAGCTCAACAAATGAAATTTTATGGGTTTCTCCGTGATGGTCTTACGGACATGGCGATATAACTGATAGAAAGAAAAACTGAACTAACAAAAGGGATAGACAAATTTGGCTCAGATATCGATGACCTACAAGTTCAATTAAATAAAAAGGTTGGGTCGTCTGATGCCCAACTACCAGTTGTGGTGAATATTAGTCAGGATTTGGAGCAGAAAGAGGAATTCCAGCCATGAGACCAGAATATTGTTGATGATGCTGAGGTTGAGGAGGTGTACATTAGTGAGGACGTAAAAAATAATGTAGTTTTGGAGTTGGGATATGTTGGTCCTCATTCTAAATATTTTTCTACATTGTGTTTGGTTGGCAACATGGAAATCAAGCCTTGCGCACCGACGAACAAGTGTATAGATGAGAACAAGAGCCTTACATTCTGAAATTTGCCACACTAAAAAGACAAAACGATATTCCTCACTTAAGGGCCAACAAGTGCAAAATGCGACACCTATTTCTTGGTTCCTATATTTTCACACCGCCGCCCCATGAGCGAAGTAGAAAATTTGATGCAAAATTGGGGGCAAAATTCATATCTTCAAAGTGGAAGGAAAAGTGGTGAAAATGATGGCATCGTGACGCGACGTTAACTAAGGTGCTTATTGGGAGACAACCCAATGTGTACTAGTTTAGATTTTTATTTTTATAGTTTCACGTTTTATTTAGTTTTTGTTTTGCAGATTAGAGGAAGTCTGAGTACCCGAAGTTGAAGCTGAGGAGCATGTTTGGGCTTAAGTGTGGGGTCGTGTCGACCCTTTATGTTTGAGGAATATGCTTCTAGCTAGGCCGTAGAGGGTCCTAGGGAGTAATTTTGACCCTTGTTTTAATTTTTCTCTACTATACATGCATCGAGGACAATACATATTTTTAAATGTGGGGTAGGTACTTCTGATTTTTGAGGTCAAGGATGATTATGCCATAGGATTTTTTAATTTCTTAGCCTTATATACTTTTAAAAATAAAAATAAAAATATCGAAAACCAAGAAAAAGCTCAAAAAGATTTTACTTTGTTCTTTCTTTTATAGCTTTTTTGTCCTTCATTGGCAGCATAGATTATCCACCCCTTGGGTTTTCTTATGGCTTGTTCTTTCCCGAGGGGGGCCCTTTGAACCGGGTAATTTTTATTTTTAGGATTTTTTCTAGGAGTAGTAAAAATACCCTTTTGACATCTTTGATACTAGTATATTTGGGCCTGAGCTTCAGTAGTACTTTCATGTGAGTGCTTGATTAATGAAAAAGATAGCAGATTTTCTGGCACCTCCACTCATGGTTGTGACTCTATATATAGCTTTTTCTTATTATGTAGTTCATCATGACCCTATCTGTCTTACAGTAGAATTTATCCATCTTGATTGATACTTGTGCGATGTGTAGTGAGAATTTCTTGCTTATATTCCATGTTTTGCATCTTAGTCTAGAAATTGCCCTGCATGTTATTGAAGCGAAATAAAAAGTGTTGTTCTATTTAGAAGATGATGATAGACTTTCTTTGATATGCCTTGTGAATTTTAGCCTTTTCAGATATTATTACCACTAATTAGCCCTTTGAGCCTGTAGCCTTTGTTGTTAGTCGTATTTTGCCTTGATCCTTTTGTTTGAATCCCTAGTTTTTGCACCCTGCTTCCTTGAGCACTGTAGCTTAGACTGTGTTATAATTGACATATCTAAAAGAAAGGTATGGTCAAGTAAAAAAATTATGACCAATGATAGCTGGAAAGTGATGAAAATGCCCTCTTAAAAAGAATGCGACATGAAAAAAAAAAAAGAGAGAAAAAAAAATATGATTGAAACGTTCTTGATATGAGGGAAATACTTGTGAAATAATTGATGAAGAGAGGGCTGAAAATAATGTGAAGAGATGAAAATAATAGGTGATGAAGTCTAAAAGTGCAAAGTGCTTAGGGAAGTGTAAGCCACTATTATGTAGTTTTCCTACATGTTCCCTAGTCAACATTCCTGTTAAAGTTTTATTTGATTCTATTTGAGCACACTTGATTAGTAGAGATGTACATAATGGGAAAGCCTATGGTTCTTTGTTCATACATGTGAATTTCTTTGTGAGTGCGAGAGTTGTGCTTTGATGCTAAGTCCTTAAATTACATTCGATTCTTTGATTTGATGCGTAGATTATTTATTCTTGCGAGGGCACTTGTTTCATGATAGAGAGGTGATGTTACTAGATTTCTTTGACAGAATAGGTGAACGAGCTTAAATTTGATGAGTTAGAGTCCGTCTTTGAGGTTAGGAGGTTAGAAGTTTGTTGTTTACTTAAGTTGACTTGTATATCTTGCATGATAATCAGGAAGTATATGTTTAATGGTTTGAGTTGTTATAAGGCATAGTTGTTGGTATAAACCAAAGTCGTGGTGTTCCTAGGCTTGATTTATTGAAATTGTTTAGTACTGACTCGAGGACGAGCAAGAGTTTAAGTATGGGGTGGTGATGTTTGGCCAAAAATGCATATATGTAACCATTGTTGCCTCACATTTTAATATTTTTAATTGTCTTTTGAGTATTAATTATAATGAGTTGTGCTACTATTATATTTTTATTATGTAAAAATAAAGTGGTATGAAGATGAAGAGACTTGGAGCAAAATTGAATAAAAAGTGGGCAAAATAAGTAAAGAATGAATCAAGGAGTTTAGAAGTGAAAGAGGAATGTCGCAGAAAAAGTTGAAAGAAAAAAATAATGGGAATCTGTCATGATGACCAAATGAGTGGGGCAATGATTGTGTTGGGAATTGAATAAAGTAAAGAAACAATCGAAATTGAATTTGCAAAAGAAATAGTACCTGGCAACGTTCTGCTCACCTAAGCCAAGTTGAAAGCTGAGGATGTCCAGACAGGTTTACATAACTTTGGATAACTTGAAACCCTTAGTTCATAACTTTAATCCTAGAGAGAGCTTGGAGCCGCCGTGGAGGCCGTAGTTAGGGTTTTACCTTCTCTTCTCTGTAATACTCGTTTTTACATTTTTATTCGGATGATTTGTTGTTTTTCCTCCATGTCTATGTGGAACTAAACTCTTTAGTTCTAGGGTTTTGATACAAACATGAAAGTTGATGTTTGATTATTGTTTATCTCTATTGAATTTCCAGCTTTGGGTTGCTTATTTATTCTTGTGCTTAATTGTTTGATTATTTGGCCAATAGTTTGACACTATCTGTGGTGCATGAGTTGGACTTCAAAGAGGGAATTCGTGTACGTAATAAGAATAAATAGAGTTTGTTCGATTTAATTGTTTCGCTACTGAGGATAGAAATATACCCTTTAACACTACTTAGTTGCTTACGGAGAAGTAAATGCATTCTTGTTACCTCTGGCAACCATAGAAATATAGGCGTTATAGTAGCATCTACAGGCTTGTGAGTAGTTCGAAAGAATATCATAAAGTTACAACTAACCCGTCAACTAGTAACCAGGAAATAAAATAGGTATAGCAATTGGATCGTTAGTGGTCATAACCCTAGATCTATTTCTTCTCCGATAAAAATCCGATCTTTCTTGGTTGAAGTTCATTATTTGCTTTCTTTTATTTTTAGTTAGTTTATAAATATAACTTTGGATTTTATTTCTTGTTTAGATAATTAGCATTAGTTTAATTTAGTAAATAGTTAATCATAAGTCCCATCTGGACTTTATTCCTATATTACTTGTATGACCGCGTATACTTGTGTGTGCGTTTGGGAGCAGCATGCATCATTACTTACGCTATAATCCAACCAATTAGGATAATCCTCAAACCATTTAGGATTAAAATGACGCATATCTCCATAAAAATCTATTGGAGGAAAGATATGATTCTCATCACTTACACATTTAAACGAGTCGTAACATGAACACTATTCATGCATCACTTACACATTTAAATAGAACCATTTAAGTGATTATTTGGACACAAGCTAAAAAGTAATGGTGTCAATACCATCCTCTTATATCTGTCATCTCTATTCAAAACACTTCACAAAAACCACTATCTCATTTTTTTACCTATCAGTTTTTATTGAAGAATCTTTCCTCACATAAACTTTCTAATGCTTCTCCTTTTTTCTTTTTCTAGATTAATTCTTGACAAAGACCCTCCCTTTTTTTAAGTTCTTGATCCTCCAGCTAGCTAATTAAAAAGTGATGAATGATTATGTTGATATATTCAATGAAACTTGATCAACTTTTTGAAGGTGATGAATGGGACCATCAGAAGATTTCAACTGATAAATCCCCAAAGATGATCAAATTCTCAGGACAACAGAAAGCATCTAGTTATGTGCCGGAAAAATGGCCAATTTCTTGCATGGCCAATTTTTGGTCATCATCACTAGCTTCTTTTTGTTGTTCCTGATCATTCATAACCTCATCATCAGCTTTCACATCTTGCAAATTTGGGTCACCTTTTTGTACTTCTTGACCATTTTCTAGCATGGCCACGTTTTGAGAAGCTTCAATAGCTAAATTGATCATCAACTTTCAAATCTAGTAAATATGTGTCACATTTTATACTTCTTGTGAATTTTCTTGCATGGCCAATCTTTTAGCATCATCACTAGCTGCTTTCTGTTGTTCCTGACCATTTATAAGAATTTGATTAGTTGAATTAGCGAGCTAGAGGGTCAAGAATTTAACAAGAAAAAATAAAATAAAATAAAAAGAAATAGATAAAAGGGAGAAGCATCAAAGCTTTATGTCAGAAAAGATTCTTCGATACAAATTGAAAGGGAAAAAAATGAGAGAGTGGTTTTTGTGAAGTGTTTTGAGTAGAGATGATAGATATGAGAGGGTGGTATTGGCAACGTTACTTTTTAACTTGTATCCAAATAATCACTTAAATGGCTGTATTTAAACGTTAAAGTGACCAACCGCTTTTTTTCTTTTCTAGATTTTAAATTTTAGTCCTTTAATTTTTTATTTTATTTAAGTTGTTACTCCTTTCATTCAAATTTAAGTGTCTTAGTTTGACTAGGCACGGAGTGTATGAAATAAAGAGAGACTTTGAATATTGTGGACACAATTAAAGATGTGTGTAATGTATAAAAGTGTCATTTGTGGTTATAAACTTGTCATGCAAGATGTTTGAATTGTCAACTTACTAAATATAGAAAGAGACACTCTTTTTTGGGACCTAACAAAAAGGAAAGGGTAAATATCTCAAAAGGTCATTGAACTTTGAGAAATTATGTAGTAAAGTCATTGAACTTTGCTACATATCAATAAAATCACTCAACTTTGGCCTATTATCTCATAAAATCACTCAACTACATATATCATTAAAAAAAATTGACATGACAATATTAATTAATTATCTTGTGCCATGTAGACGTGGGTCTCACAACAAAATAAAATAAATTCATATCTTTATACCCACACCCACTCACCAACCCTTCATCCAAAACCCATTTTTCCACAATAATAGACAATGAATATTATAAAATATGGAAACTAAGATTTAGATATACGAAAAACTGTAAAGAAAAGTACTATAAACTGTAATTTTTTCACATAAGATAATTAAGAATGTTAAAAAGTTCACTTAGTTTATATTGTGAGAAGTATAAGTGAAAAACATCACTTTGATCTCTCTCTCTCACACACACAAATAAAAAGATACTTGATTTGTTTTGACAAGTGTCTAATTAAGTGCAGCATGGTGTTAAAAAAGATTATGAAAAAGGAGAACTTCTTGTGGGTTTCAAAAGTTCCATGTGAAAGCATCGACTCAAATGCTAAATTATTTAAGCGACACACAACAATTTTGAAACAAAAAAGAAGAGCACTAATCACAGCCGATTCATTGAAATTAAAATAATTTTAAACTATTTTAGTGCTTGATGTTTGTAAGGGCACGACAATAATCTATCTTATGATACAACAAATCATCTGTGTAACGAAGACATAATGTCAGTACAAAATTAAACAAATATGTATATAGATCTTGATGGTGAGAGCTTCATAATTAATCTACATTAATTTTAACACCAATAAAATTCGTTAATAGTGAAACCGATAAACATGAAAAGAGGGGAAAAAAAAAAAGATCAACTTAAAATTGCACATAGCTAGTCCGCCAAAAACTAAGAGGAGAGGATGCAAATAGTGACGATATGGCTTTGAAGTATAGGGAATACATGCAATGTATTTAATCAAAATAAGTTATTTTTTTCATCTAAAACAAAGAGTTATTAGCCCCACTGATTATACCAAATGTTGACTCATAGACACAGTTGGATTTAATCAAGGACTTGTAGGTTCGATAAAATCCAATGCTTTGAACGTTGATTTATATGTTTGTGAAAAAATAAGTTTAATAAATACAGATTTATATATTTCAAAATTCACTTTCTCATTTTATAATTTATGATGTTTAAATTATGAATTCGCCCATCTAAAGATATGGATTTATTTTATTTTATTGTGGATTTGGTCCATTTGGATGAAGCGTTGGTGAGTGGGTGTGGGTATAAAGATAGAGTTATTTTATTTTATTGTGGGGCCCACGTCTACATAGCACAAAATAGTTAATTAATATTGTCATGTCAGATTTTTTTAGTGACATATGTAGTTGAGTGATTTTATGAGATAATAGGCCAAAATTGAGTGATTTTATTGATATGTAGCAAAGTTCAATGACTTTACTACATAGTTTCTCAAAGTTCAATGACCTTTTGAGATATTTACCCAAAAAGGAAAGTAAGACATTAAATTGAGATGAAGGAAGTATTACATTTTGTTTTAAGATTAAGAAGATTGAGATATACTATTATCACTATTATTAAATGTACATTAAGAAGAATCACCATACATTGTCTTCTTTTGCTACTATATTTACAATACTACGAAGATACTCCTAGCCGCTCCCCCTTAAATACTAAGCTCGTAGAAACGTCAAACTCGTGACATGCACACTATTCACGCATCACTTGCACGTTTAAATAGAGCCATGTAATGATTATTTGGACACGAGAAAAAAAAAGTAACGGTGCTAATATGATCCTCTCATATCTATCATCTCTACTTAAAACACTTCACAAAACCGCTCTTTTTTTACCCTTTTAGTTTGTATCAAAGAATCTTTTCTCACATAAGCCTTTCAATGCTTCTTTTTTCCTTTTCCAGATTAACTCATGACAAAAATCCTCCTTTTTTTAAGTTCTTGATCCTTTCTTGATCCTCGAGATATCTAATTACAAAGTGATGAATGATTATGATGATATATTCAATGAACTTGATCAACTTTTTGAAAGTGATGAATGGGACCATCGGAAGATTTCTACGGATCAAATCCACAAAGATGATAATCAAATTCTCAAGAACAAAAGAAAGTAGCTAGTGATGATGCTGAAAAAATGGCAAATTTCTTGCATGGCCAAAATTTGAGCATTATCACTAGCTTTTTTCTGTTGTTCCTGATCATTCATAACCTCACCATCAGCTTTCACATCTTGCAAATCTTTGTCACCTTTTTGTACTTCTTGACCATTTTCTGGCATGACTACTTTATGAGAAGATTCAATAGCTAAATTTATCATCAACTTTCAAATCTAGCAAATTTATGACACCTTTCTGTACTTCTTGACCATTTTCTTATGGACATTTTTTTAGCATCATCACTAGCTTGCTTTTTGTTGTTCCTAATCATTCATAAGAATTTGATCATCATCTTTGTGAATTTGATCAGCTGAAACTTCTGATGGTTCCATTCATCATCTTCAAAAAGTGGACCAAGTTCATTGATTATATCATCACAACCATCCATCAATTTGTAATTAGCCAGCTAGAGGGTCAAGAACTTAAAAAGAAAAATTAAAATAAAAAGAAAACGATAAAAGGAGGAGCATAAAAGCTTCATGTGAGAAAAGATTCTTCGATACTAACTGAAAGTGAAAAAAAATGAGAGAGTGGTTTTCATGAAGTGTTTTAAGTAGAGATAATAGATATGAGAGGATGGTATAGGCACCATTACTTTTTGCTAATAACACTCAAATGGCTCTGTTTAAACGTGTAAGTGATCAACTACTTTTTTTTCTTTTCTAGATTTTAAATTTTAGTCCTTTTAAAAACTTTTATTTAAGTTGTTATTCCCTCCATTCCAATTTAAGTGTCTTAGTTTGACTCGGCACAGAGTTTAAGAATTAAAAGGAGACTTTTGAATCTTGTGTTCATAAATTAAAGACGTCCTTTGAATCTTGTGGTCATATACTTATCATGTAGGATTTTTGAATTGTCAACTTACTAAATATAAAAATAATCTTGTGGTCATACACTTATCATGTATGATTTTTGAATTATCAACTTACTAAATATAGAAAGAGATACTCTTTTTGGGACAGACGAAAAAGGAAAGTAAGACGCTATATTGGGATGGAGGGAATATTACATTTTCTTTTATGATTAAGAAGATTGAGATGTACTATTATCACTATTAATAAATGTACATTAAGAAGAATCACCATATATTGCCTTCTTTTCCTACTATACTTGCAATACTACGAAGATAGTATGAGACTATGACCCGCTCCCCCTTAAATACTAAGCTACTATTCACGCATCACTCGTGACATGCACATAAATTCACGCATCACTTACACATTTAAATAGAGCCATTTACATGATTATTTGGACACAAGCCAAAAAGTAACGGTCCAATACCATCCTCTCATATTTATCTTCTCTACTCACAACACTTAACAAAAACCACTCTCTGATTTTTTTCCCTTCCAGTTTGTATCAGAGAATCTTTTATTTTATTTTTTTCTTTTTAAGTTCTTGATCCTCTAGCTAGCTAATTACAAAGTGCTGGATGGTTATGATGATATATTCAATGAACTTGATCTACTTGTGGTAATTATTTAGCTAGAGAAGCTTAAAAGCTTTATGTGAGAAAAGATTCTTCGATACAAACTGAAAGGGAAAAAATGAGAGAGGCATTTTTGTGAAATGTTTTGAGTATAGATGATGATATTAGCACCATTACTTTTTTGCTTGTGTCCAAATAATCACAAAAAATGGCTCTATTTAAATTTTAAAGTGATCAACTATTTTTTTTTCTTTCTAGATTTTAAATTTTAGCCCTTTTAAAAGCTTAGGCTATTACTCCCTCCATTTAAATTTATTGCATTTTAACACTACATCTTTAGAGTTTATGAAATAAAGAGAGGCTTTGAATCTTTTGGACATAATTAAAGATGTGTATAATGTATAAAAGTGTCATTTGATTCTTATGGTTATAAACTTGTCATGTAAGATATTTAAATTGTCAACTCAATAAATAGAGAAAGAGAGACTCTTTTTGGTATAGACCACTGAGGAAAGTGAGAAACTAAATTGGGGCGGAGGGAGTATTATATTTTCTTTTAAGATTAAGAAGATTGAGAAGTACTATTATCATTATTATTACATGTCCATTAAGAAGAATCACCATATATTGCCTTCTTTTTGCTACTATATTTGCAATACTATCAAGATAGAATGAGTCGCTCCCCCTTGGACACGAAGCTCCTGGAAATGTCAAACTCTTGACATGCACACTATTCACACATCACTTGCACATTTAAATAGAGCCAATTAAGTGATTATTTGGACACAAGCAAAAAAGTAAAGGCTCTAATATGATCCTATCATATCTATTATCACTACTCAAAACACTTCACAAAAACTACTCTCTCATTTTTTCCCCTTTGAGTTTGTATCGGAGAATCCTTTCCCACATAAAGCTTTTATGCTTCTTCGTTTTTCTTTTTCTAGATAAATACTTGACAAAACCCCTCTTTTTATATTTTCTTTCTAAGTGATGGATGAATATGATGATATATTCAATGAACTTTGTCCACTTTTTTAAGGTGATGAATGGGACCATTGGAAGATTTCAATGGATCAAATCCACAAAAATGATGATTAAATTCTCAAGAACAACCGAAAGCAGCAAGTGATGATGCTAAATATGGCCAATTTCTTGCATGGCCAATTTTTAGCATCATCACTGTCTTCCTTCTGTTGTTTCTGATCATTCGTAACCTTATCATCAGCTTTCACATCTTGTAAATCTTGTGTCACCTTTTTGTGCTTCTTGACCATTTTCTAGCATGACCACTTTTGAGAAGCTTCAATAGCTAAATTGATCATCAACTTTGAAATCTAGCAAATCTGTGTCACCTTTTGTACTTCTTGACCATTTTCTTACATGGCCATTTTTTCAACATCATCACTAGCTGTTTTTTGTTGTACCTGGCCATTTATAAGAATTTGATTCATCATCTTTGTGGATTCGATCAGTTGAAATCATCCTATGGTTCCTTTCATCACCTTCAAAAAGTGGATCAAGTTCATTGAAATATTATCATAACCATCCATCACTTTGTAATTAGCTATCTAGAGGGTCAAGAACTCACAAAGAAAAAATAAAATAAAAAGAAAAATAAAAAAGGAGAAGCATCAAAGCTTTATGTGAGAAAAGATTCTTCAAAACAAACTGAAAGGGAAAAAAATGCAATAGTGGTTTTTATGAAGTGTTTTGAGTAGAGATGATAGATACGAGAGGATGGTATTGGCACCGTTACTTTTTAACTTGTGTCCAAATAATCACTTAAATGGCTCTATTTAAACGTTAAAGTGATCAACTACTTTTTTCTTTCTAAGTTTTAAAATTTAGTCCTTTTGAAAACATTAATTTAAATTGTTACTCCCTCCATTCAAATTTAAGTGTCTTAGTTTGACTAGGCACGGAGTTTATGAAATAAAGAGAGACTTTGAATCTTGTGGACAGAATTAAAGATGTGTATAATGTATAAAAGTGTCATTTGATCTTGTGGTTATTGTAGATATCGAAATTTTAATTGAACTAATCCATATAAAATTTGGATTAAATTCTAAGTTATTGACATGTTGACCAAGTCAAATTTTGGTTAATAAAGTCGGATTAATTATTTAAATCAAAATTACATGATTTGAATGAAATCCAAATTACATCTGGGTTAATCCATTAAGCTGCGCCTCTACAAGACAAGTCCAACCCACATCTTTCTAGTCCAAGGTCCACTAGAATTTATTGGAAACCAAAATACCCCCAAGCCCTAGCTCACACCTATATAAAGGGGACACATATCCCCTTTTGAAGACATCTTGAAAAGTGGCACAACATCTAAACTGGAGGCAAACGAGAGCAACGACATCTACATAAGTCTTCTCCAAAGGTCTTCAACAAAAAAGAGAGTTCAAGAGACGTCTTCCCTCAAGAACAATCCAAAGTGCTGCTCAAAGTTCTTCTAAGATTCAACACATCAACACAAGTCCATTCTACATTTGAGAAAGACGCTACATTGGCCCTCGAATCAAGGCAAACAACACGAAGATTAGAATCAAGGGATACATCCAGAGTTGTAATCACAAACTAATCAATAAAATGATTTTTTCTTATATTTGTCTTATGATTACAGTTATTTATTTTCTGCTAGCAAAATTGATCATGACGTATTTTTGTACCGATTGGGACCAATCGCCCTTCATCTCTTTATCCCCAAAATCAAATCTATAAATTCTCAGATCTACTACTGTGATGGCCTCGGAGAAAAGCTTTGATGTTTCATCCACAAATGTTATTGTTGTTGCTTGCCCAATGACTCGTAGCATGTTCAAAGCTGGTGGTTTGGAGGAATCGAAGTGTTTCATCTCCTTGGAGATGTTAGACAAAGCCAAACCGGCGATGGCAACTGCAAGATCTAAGGGCAAAACCTCACTTTTGTCGTCTAGAGAAGTTTCTCAAGCATGCTCTAACTTCTACGAGTCCTAAGACTTGGTGGATTCTTCAACTTCTAACGTGGTAAGTGCCATGATGACCAATGCGACCAACGCAGAGGAACAACTCATCGCGATAATGCAAACTATTGAGGCGTTGAAGAAATCTGTGAAGGACAAAGATCTTCAAATAGCCCAATTGATGAACAAGTTGGAACTCAGCTACTGCGAGTCAACTCCACATCCCAACACCACAAGAAAAAGAGGGTTGAATGCCACCAAGATGCCCAACTATTAAAGTGCAAATCAAGTTGATTCAAATACGTTGTCTTTCCAACAACTACAAGACATGATAACAAACACCATCAGGGCTCAATATAAAACCATCACAAAGCTCATTGTACTACTCTAAACCTTACACCAAGCGAATCAGCTGTCTACCTATGTCGATTGGATATCAACCACCGAAGCTGCAACAATTCAACGGCAAAGGAAACCCAAGACAACACGTCCCACATTTTGTGGAGACTTGTAGCAATCTTCCAGTACATATAGTGATCTTCTTGCCAACGCCTTGTTCGCTCGTTGAAGGGAAACACCTTTGATTGGTACACCGATCTCGAGCGAGAATCAATTGATAATTGGGAGCAACTTGAAAAGGAGTTCCTCAATCCCTTCTACATCACACGTCGAACGGTAAGCATGATAGAGTTAACAGCCACCAAGCAATGAAAGGACGAACCTATGATTGACTACATCCAACCGTGGAGAGCAACGAGTTTAGGCTTGCCCAAAGATCGTCTGCGAAATGTGCTGTTGTTGAAATGTGCATCAAAGAATGCATTGGGGCCTTGCATACATTCTCAGGACTTAAACCACAAACTTTTAAAGAATTAGCAACGCGAAACACATGACTTATGGGCTGAAAGCATCGCGACTCAGCTGAAAGGCTTCACATGTTTTTCGATCTGGGAAGGAAAACAAAGAATTCAGCGACCATCAAGGCACCAAGGCGAAGAAACCATAGTCGTAGGAACAACATCTATAAAAGTTCCAGCAAAACAAAATGAAGAAAAAGTTGCAACTCAACATCCTCCGTAGAAAAGTCATGATTCAACATTGAAGGAGTTAGAGGCAAAAGTGTGCCCTTTTCCAACTCGATGTCCCTTCAATTCTTGACGAGTTCTTTGAACAAGAAGGTCATTGAACTTCCTCCATCAAAACGACCCGACAAAGCCAACAAAGTCAACAATCCCAAGTATTGCAAATTTCATCGCATTATCAGTCATCCAACTGAAAAATGTTTCATCCTGAAAGAGAAGATTATGATGTTGTTTAGGGACGAAAAAATAATCATTGATGATGAAGATATAGTCGAGGCAAATCATGCTAGCTCTTATCTTCACAACAAGAAGAGGCGATGCTAGAAACTCAAAGAAGTAGGCATTTGTTGCGTCTCCAAAGATTGGAAAAGGAAAAGTCGTGCTACAATTTAGGAGCTTCGAACCAATTGAAGTTCTGGATTTGAAGAAATCTTTAAACACGTCCAAGGTGGATGGCCACTCCAACAAAAAGGATGGTGAAACTTGGACTTTAGCTGCTCACAAAAGACATAAGCATAAAAAAGCTTTGAAGCAACAAAGCCCAAAGGCAAAAGCAATAACAAATCATCTACAAACATGCAAAGGCATAAAGTCCGACATCAAGAGTTGGTGCAACAATGCTTCATCATGAAGGGTTGAAAATCCAGTTACACTATTGGAGTTCTTTCCCAAAATGCTCCTCGATGCACGAGCTTAAACTGCACATCACAATGCTCCTCGACACACGAGCCTAAACTACACGTTGCAACGCTCTTTTTCGTACGAGCTTAAACTGCACGTTTCAACACTTCATGATGCACGATTATAAACTGCATAAAAAAAACTCAAATAAAAGACTCTTTCTGAACTACGTAATGACCTGATCCTCTTCACCGAGATACGTAGGCAATTTAGAATTTCCTTCTAAGTGTAGTCACATGAGTAAAAAAAAAAAATTCATCCCTTCAACGCGGAGCCAAAGAAAAGTTGCTTGCATGAAGTTTTTGTTGGTGCTTTTCACATGCTTGGAGAATCTAAAGATAATCTTCTACAACTTTGGAGGATGGAGTGATTTTCCATGACGATCTTTTTACATCAACTTCTTCATAGTAGATGGATCTTTGTGCATCAATGGGTCTACTCACTATGTCTGGGGGCATATCTACTTAGTTCATGTACTTGCTTGTAAAAAAATAATAATAATAAGGTACTTCAATTGTCTCTCTCACCAAGTAGAAAAGGGATATGCACCATCGACTTTCTTTCCAAGGTTGAAAAGGGACTACTCCAAGTGTCAATCTCACTAAGCCGCAAGGATGAGATGCACCATGTAATTGTCCCACAAACATTGCAAGGAAATTCGAGGCTCCAAGTTATTTCTGTGAAAAATACTCAAAGGATGGTCATACAAAGTGGTTCTTCACCGATCACGTGGACGTCTTCTTGGTCTGATATCGAGACCATTTATGCTCCTTCATAACCTGTAAAAAAAAATCCACAACGATGACGCCACAATGCTTTAGCGCGGGATGACGGGAATTGTGACACACACTTCTCTACCAAATCTTGAAGGCTTAAACGTTTTATAAATTCTTTCGTCAAGTCGTTGGAAGGATAAAATGCTCTTTGTACGTCTTCATCAAAATGGCATCTAGTTCACTTGCCAAGTCGCATGGATGAGATGCACCATCTAGAAAAATCTTGCTCACCAAGGTTGAAAGGCTACTTTAGTCTCCTCCATCAACGTCGCAAGGAAGGTGGATACTCTAAGTGATCTCTCTGATGCCTCAGGAAAGGTGGACGCACCAAGTCTTTTTCCCAAGAGGAATGAAGTCCGTTCAAATACGTGACAACAAAGACGCCAAGTGATGTCTTCACAAAGTTACAGGGCTGCAAGGAAGGATGAAACACCAAGTGGTTCTTCGCCAAAGTAGAAAATCCACAATTCTCAGCAGAGTTGGACGGAGGGATGCAACAAGTTTCATCAAAATAGGACGGATGAACACTCCAAGTAGTTCCACGCTAATTAACAATGGATGAAGTTTGAAAGTCAACTGACATCGCGTGCATCTTCTCGGACTGATATAGAGACCGTTTACACCCTCGTGCAAACCTACAAAGAAGAAAGAAAACAAAAAAAATAGCATCCATGAATGTTGTTTGAAGTCAAAGTGCCAGATTATGCCACCAAGTTTGAAAATTTATTCCAGCCGATTCAGAAGGACTTTCATCTTGATTTTTGGTTATGTCGTATCCATCAATGTCTTGTTTCTACGGAATCAAGCCACTCATCATTTGGACACTCCAATCTCAAGCTATGGAGTTTTCCGTGAGACTGCACAGTGCTGAGAGAAGAACCGCCAGATCTGGAGACCATCTTCAAAAAATTATTCCCGTCAATTAAGAAGGAGTTCAGTGTTGATTTTTGGATATGTCGCAGTCCAACGACGGTGACAACCTCAAAATCAAGACTCTCATCATTCGTCTACTCCTACGCCAAGATACGGATGTTTTGGTGAGACTACATGAAACTGTCTGAAGAACCGCCTGATCTGGAGACCAAATTCAAAAATTAATTCCCATTAATCCAGAAAGAGTTCGATGGTGATTTTTGGATATGTTGTATCCTACGAGTGTAACATCTTTATAATCAAGCCTCATGTCATTTGGACGCACCTACACCGATATACATTAGTTTTGGTGACGGCGTGAAACCGTCGAAGAAATTGCGATATGGAGCTCAACTTTAAAAATTAATTCCCATCAAAACGGAAGGAGTTTTGTTTTGATTTTTGGATATGTTATAGCCTTGGATATCTACTTTCTACAAATTCAAGCCGCTTGTCATTTGGACACTCCAATATCAAAAGATGGAGTTTTTCGTGAGATTGCGCGAAGTTGTGAGATCATGGGCCAGAAGTGCATATCTTTCCAAAGTTCAATACAAGCTCTAAAAAAAAAGGATTTGCTGAAAGAGTAATAGAAGGTTTCATCTGATTGGATATCAAGGGCTTAAAGCAGATGTGACAATTCTTAATGCAAAGCATCTTCTGCAATAGAATTTCTTAGTCGGTTGAGTGAGGGCTTACCAAGATTAAGTTGGATGAGAATTTATTTTCTCCAAATTTGGCTTGGAGTGATTAATGTCTTCAAGAAAACAAAAGGAAAAAAATAGATACTTGATTGGTGTTCAACAAGGAAATGAAATCAAATCAGATTACTCAAAAAAGAGTGAAAGGAAGAGCAATATTTTCTTCAATTCATGTGCATTAAATTAGTTCCTTACCAAGTTTTCAATGGAATGATTATGGCTCTACATGGAAACATATGTGGAAGGATCTCTTTGCCATATGGAGTTATAATACAACTTTGGTATTTGAATATTGATCAAAAAAATTGAGGCAATAAATTTTTCCCCAAAATTGACGGAAGAGAGTTGTCTCTTTTTGGTTGTTCAAATTCAAGTAACATTAACTTTTGAGCCACATCTCAAGAAAAGTCACCGAAAACAAGTATCAAGGAAGTTTGCATGAAGACAAAAAAAAGGGTCTTCACGGGTACTTCAAGTCTCGTCTACAATTGCGGCAAGCCTACACCTCGACAAGTCTTGAATTAGGAGGCATCTGTAGACATCGAAATTTTAATTGAATTAATCCATACAAAATTTGGATTAAATTCTAAGTTATTGACATGTTGACCAAGTCAAATTTTGGTTAATAAAGTCGGATTAATTATTTAAGTCAAAATCACATGATTTGAATGAAATCCAAATTACAACTGGGTTAATCCATTAAGTTGGGCCTCTACAAGACAAGCCCAACCCACATCTTTCTAGCCCAAGGTCCGCTAGAATTTGTTGGAGACCAAAATACTCTCAAGCCCTAGCTCACACCTATATAAAGGGGTCACATATCCCCTTTTGAAGACATCTTGAAAAGTGGCACAACATCTTAACTGGAGGCAAAGGAGAGAAACGACATCTACATAAGTCTTCTCCAAAGGTCTTCAACAAAAAAGAGAGTTCAAGAGACGTCTTCCCTCAAGAACAATCCAAAGTGCTGCTCAAAGTTCTTCTAAGATTCAACACAACAACACAAGTCCATCCTACATTTGAGAAAGACGCTACATTGGCCCTCAAATCAAGGCGAACAACACCGAGATTAGAATTGAGGGATACATTCAGAGTTATACTCACAAACTAATCAATAAAATGATTTTTTTTCTTATTTATGATTGCAGTTATTTATTTTCTGCTAACAAAATTAATCGCGAACAGTTATAAACTTGTCATGTAGGACATTTGAGTTGTCAACTTACTAAATATAGAAAGAGACACTCTTTTTGGATTGACCGCTAAGAAAAATAAGACACTAAATTGGGGCGGAGGGAGTATTACATTTTCTTATAAGATTAAGAAGATTGAGAAGTACTATAATTATAACTATTATTACATGCATGTACATTGAGAAGAATCACCATATATTGCCTTCTTTCCTACTATATTTGCAATACTATGAAGATAGTATGAGCCGCTCCCCCTTACATACAAAGCTCCTGGAAACGTCAAACTCGTGACATGCACACTATTCACACATCATCACTAGTGACATGCACACTATTCACACATCACTTGCACGTTTCAATAGAGCTATTTAAGTGATTATTTGGACACAAGCAAAAAAGTAAAGGTGTATATATGATCCTGCCATATCTATCATCTCTACTCAAAACACTACACAAAAACTACTCTCTCATTTTTTTCCCTTTCAGTTTGTATAAGAGAATCTTTTCTCACATAAAGCTTTTATGCTTCTCTTTTTACTTTTTATAGATTAATACTTGACAAAAACCCTCTTTTTATATTTTTATTTTTTAAGTTCTTGATTCTCTAGCTAGCTAATTACAAAGTGATGGATGATTATGATGAAATATCCAATGAACTTGGCCCACCTTTTTAAGGTGATGAATGGGATCATCGGAAGATTTCAATTGATCAAATCCACAAAATGATGATTAAATTCTGAAGAGCAACAGAAAGTAGCTAGTGATGATGCTAAAAATGGCCAATTTCTTGCATGGCCAATTTTTGAGCATCATCACTATCTTCTTTCTGTTGTTTCTGATCATTCCTAACCTTATCATCAGCTTTCACATCTTGCAAATCTGTGTCACCTTTTTGTACTTCTTGACCATTTTCTAGCATGGCCACTGTTGACACCCAATTTTAGCCCTTCACATTTTTAAATTAACTAGTCAAGCTTCTTGAATTTCAAACAGAGTGAAGTACGTATCCATAAAAGTCAAAAATATTTTCTAAATTGTGTTAGTGCTATTCAGTTACATATATGTATATATGTATGTATGTATGTATTAAGTATTAATTATGTTCAAATAAGTGTTTAATTTGGTATCTATTTCAAATTGTCAATTTAAAGTCACTTATGGCATAATTACTATAATTAGTCTATTTTCGCAAATAAATATTGTACTTTGTTAGATCAGGAAGCTTGATTAATTAATTAAATGATTCATCTTAATTTCGGGTCAAATTGTTTAATTTGGTCATTTTATTACCGAAGAGGCAAGAGGTTCAAATTTAAGTTTTTCCCTTCGCCTAATACCCCGAGGTTGTGGGTTCGAACCCCAACTCCGTAAAAAAAAAATGCAAGGTAGAATTTTGCAAATCTGGTCATGCAAATTCTGCCTAGAATTTGCATGGGTAGAATTTGGAAAACTGGCCATGCGGGCCTTAAGGGAAAAAGTTAAAGACCACCAATTTGAGGGGCAAAAATTAAAGACCACCCCAGCGACGGACAATCCTGCAAATTGCCCCTTATTTTTTTCCGTGGATTGCCCTTCATTTGGGGTGGTCTTTAATTTTTTTCCTTCAAATTGGTGGTCTTTAAGTTTTGTCCTTCGCCTAATACCCCGAGGTTGTGGGTTCGAACCAAAAAAAAAATCGCAAGGCGGAATTTGGGTCTTAAGGGCAAAAGTTAAAGGCCACCAATTTGAGGGACAAAAATTAAAGACCACCCCCAGCGAAGGCCAATTTGCAAATTCTTGAGTTGTGGTTCCGATATGATTTCAAGATTTGGTTTTAAGGCCTAAAAAGTAGTTTCTGAGAATGCAAAAAGGGCAATTCGCAAGATTTCCCTTCTTTTGGGGTGGTGTTTAAATTTTGCCCCTCATATTTGTGGTCTTTAATTGTTGCCCCTCAAATTGATGGTCTTTAATTTTGCCCTTCACGTTGCAACCCTGAGCTTCGCACAGAAATCATGAGGTTCTGGGTTCGAACCCCTGCTCAAGTATAAAATTAAAAAAAAAAAAAATCGCAAAGATTGGGGCGCGTGTATGCCGGATCCGGCATACACTTCTTAAGGAATAACTATAGTTATGTTGGACCCGGTATAACTATAAGTTCCGCCTTATAAGGCAAAGTTTATGCCTTAAGGAAAAGTTTCACCTTAGGGGCATACTTTTAGTTATGCCTTAACTAAAAGTATGCCCTATAAGGCGGAACTTTTCCTTAAGGCATAACTAAAAGTTTGCCTTATAAGGCAAAGTCTATACCTTAAGGAAAAGTTCTGCCTTATGGGGCATACTTTTGATTATGCCTTAACTAAAAGTCTGCCCCATAAGGCATAACTAAACTATGCCTTAAAGAAAAGTTCTGCCTTATGAGGCAGACTTTTAGTTGTCCCGGGTCCGACATAACTATAGTTATTCCTTAAGAAGTGTATGCCGGATCCGGCATACACGTGCCCCAAGCCTTGTCTTGCGATTTTTTATTTTATTTATGCCTGAGCGGAGGTTTGAATCGTAACCTCAGGTATTCTCCCACCTTTTCAAGCGAAGGGCAACACTTAAAGATCACAAATATGAGGAACAAAATTTAAAGACCACAAATATGACGGGCAAAATTTAAAGACCACCCCAAAAGAAGGGCAATCCGCTCAAAAAAATGATGCAAAAATGGCAAAAGTTATATGTTCATGTTCGAGTTTTAAGTCAAATAAGCTGATATTTGATATCAAAGCCCAATTCGGGTGCAAAGGTTCAATGGATTTTCTGGAAACTAATTGAGGTCCAATGCCTCAAGTATACCTAATTAACTTAAAGATAATTCATGTCTTTATAGTTATCAAAGTGAATTCATAGATCTACAAGTTTAAGGAATTGGATCAAAAATTTAATTCAAGGTCTAAAACTCATGCACATTTTAAAAAAAAAAAAAACGGCAAACCATTTTGCAAACTAAAGTGCCAAAATGATTCTCTAAAAAAGAACACCCCTAAGCTCATCTTCCAAATAAAATATACTTCCTTTTTTTAATTAATTAGCCATTAATATGCTATTTTCAAACTTTATACATAAAAAACCTTAAACATATTTTACAAACAAGTTATACAAACTTTTAGCCATAAAATGTTAGGTCAGTAGGTAAACCGCATTGGGTGGATCCTTAATACTGAGGTGCTTAGCACCTTCCTTAGGGGATCACCGATTATTCCTTACCCGTTCTCTTGATTTTTTTTAAAGGTTTTCAAAAATTAACCTTTAAATTGGTTTCATAATTTATATTCAATAAATTAGGTGGCGAATCTATTTGTTCACAACAAAGAGGCTGAGTTATGAGAAGCTTTTATGCGCGAGCGTAAAAGCGGACCGTAACAACCACTTTTTGAGAAGCTTCAACAGCTAAATTGATCATCAACTTTCAAATCTAGCAAATCAGTGTCACCTTTTGTATGACCATTTTTTTAGCATCATCACTAGCTGCATTTTTTTTAGCATCATCACTACCTGCTTTCTGTTGTTCCTGACTATTTATAAGAATCTGATCATCATCTTTGTGGATTTGATCAGTTGAAACCTTCCAATGGTTCCTTTCATCACCTTCAAAAAGTGGATCAAGCTCATTCAATATATTATCATAACTATCCATCACTTTGTAATTAAGTAGCTAGAGGATATAGCGCATCTTACAGGGCGCCTTTCATCAAGTAAAGGCTCGTGATAACGCTCTTGTGGAACTAGACTCTCTTAAGATCGTGCGAAAGAGTTGGTGTTAATTTACCGACGAAAATATCACCCGTCTCTACCCAAGATTCCAGCATCACAATTCCATTTTTGTCTAAATTGCGGAGTAAATGGGCTTCTAAAATCAATTTAGATTCGAACCATTTAGTTTAGCTGTGTTGTAAGAGAGAGAGGAATGATATACTTTATTATTATTATCTAATTATATATAATTATTATGGATCAAGAACTTAACAAGAAAAAATAAAAAAGAAAATGAAAAAAAGGAGAAGCATGAAAGCTTTACGTGAGAAAAGATTCTTTGATACAAACTGAAAGGGAAAAAAATGAGAGAGTGGTTTTTGTAAAGTGTTTTGAGTAGAGATGATAGATATGAGAGGATGGTATTGGTACCATTACTTTTTTTGCTTGTGTCCAAATAATCACTTAAATGGCTCTATTTAAACGTTAAGTGATCAACTACTTTTTTTCTTTTTAGATTTTAAGTTTTAACCCTTTTAAAAACTTTTATTTAAGTTGTTACTCCCTCCATTCAAATTTTAAGTGTCTTAATTTGACTCGACACGGAATTTACGTGCACGCTATTCATACATCACTCGTGACACGCACACTATTCACGCGTCGTGTGGCATCCTTACCACTGAAGCAAAGCCCCGATGCCACGTTATGTCTTATTCCTTACGCACATTTTAGAGAGTAGAATGTCAATTGCACTCTCTCTTTTAGGAACATATTTATTTAGTAGTATTTGATTAAGTTGGAAACTTCTTGAGTCAGACCAGGCAAGTCTATGTTGTAGAGTTCTGCAGAAAGCTGCAGTTTTAGTCATTAAGAGTTACTTAGCATAAACTACCTAGATTCTGCTCTTCAGCTAATAGGCAGAGACGGACCTATAGTGGTGTTCCAGCGCTGTGGTTAAACCCGACATAAACTAGGTATAATTATATAAGAAATATATGAAATTTGCGTATAAATCTTAAAAAAGCACCTTGGAAACCAATAAGATAGCTGGGTGCTTTAGTTTCCGGGTGAAACCTAAAGGCTTAGGTGGCAAGAAACTTGTGTCCGAACCTACTGCTCAGCATTTCAATTTTGATAATGATAATATTAAATGCAGTTATCTTTTAGTTGCACCCACGACCCTTAAATCCTGGGTCCGCCACTACTAATAGTACCATTTATTTAATAAGAAGTCCAAAATATGTCACTTGCGCAAGTTATAGGAGCCCAAGACTTTTCTAACCCAAAAATAAATTTTTGAAACCAAACTAACCCGTTAAAAAAAAAAAAAAAAAGAACCAAAGTAGGCTTCACGCACAGAATCTGTGCGTGAAAGGACCAAAGTGTACATTTAAAGGTTTGGCCCACGTGAAACCCTCCCCCGGGGCACCCCAACATTTCTTTGGAAATCAAACTCAAAATTAAGGTTTTTTCCATACTTTGACCGAAAATTAGTCACGTTTCAAAACACCGGAATATAAATATTTTATATAGAACTTAATATTTTTTTTAGTGTACAATAATAACGACTCATTACATCAAGTATACATATACATTTAGATCATCGTTTTAGGGGTTGTAAAGTGCTTCGAAGTAAGTTTGAAAACTTGTTATACATATACATTTAGATCGTCGTTATAGGGTTCTAATTAATATAGGATGTCGCACGAGTTATTATTAATCAACAATAAATACTAAAATAACTAATTATCATTAAAAAAATAATACCCAAAGATATATATATAATATTAACATAAAATGTACCTTTTATTTACAAATACACAATCTCCGAAGGCCTAAGGATCCTCCTAACCCCACCACCCTTACTATCATCAGGAACCTCTCTCCTCCTCTTAATGACAGGATGATTTATGGCAAGATCATCTTTTCTTCCTTCTTCGTGCCTTCCGGTGAAAATATGCTTCTGTGGGAGACGGCGGCGGTCTCCACGAGTAGCCCTCGGCATATGCCTCGGAGATGACTCAATCGAAGGAGCCGGACCACGGGAGCGAAGAATGAACCGAAATAACATATAAACAATTTAATGTTTTATAAACTAAACATGAAATAACATATAAACAATTATTTAATAAATTATTTCTTTGTAAAAAAACAAACCTGTGTGTCGACGGCCTCCTGAGATGGCTGGTCAGAGGGCTCCTTAGCTGGCTCCTCAACGGTCTCCTGAGCGCTACCCGGAGCTGTAGCTGGAGGTGGAGACGGGTCAATCTGAACAAGAGGAGATGGGTCCACAGGCGCAGAAGAATGAACCTATAATACATGTAAATAATTTAGTTTAGATTAATAAAATAATTAATTAATACATTATTTTATTGTAAAAAAAAAAATAAACCTGTGTGTCGACGGGCTCCTGAGATGGCATGTGAGAAGGCTCCTGAGCGGCCCGCGGAGCCGAAGATGCAGATGGTGCCGTAGGCTTGGCTGTAGGATGAAGAAAGTAGTCATCGAAAATAATATCCAAGTTTATGCCCTCATCTCTCGAGTCTCCCGTATGTAGATCACAAGCGGCACCGTGGAAATGATGACCAAGGATGATAATGTGGGAACATTTCTGGCATATATCCAGGTCTCTGTGAAGTCGGCGGCCTGGAAGAAGAAGTCGACGGGATATCTGTAGCCGACGGAGCCTAACGGGCTATATCGTCAGGCTCATCTACTAGACCTCTGCCGGTTCGACCACCTATCGCCCTATCACCCTGCGGAACACCCAGTACAGGGCTGCGGAGCGGGCTGCGGAACATCCTCATCGACACGATGCCACTCTTGTGCCCGTGTCATACCAGTGTCGATAAGCTGAACTATCCGTGCTGCATATGCCACTATCTCGGGGTCGGTGGACTCCGTACGGGGAATGCTCTCATGGCGTATCATCAGAGTCATCAGTAGCTGCATATATTTGTAAATTTTAAGAATTGAATAAATTCGTAAAGTAATACATAATAAGACGATGGATTAAGTTTAAGACTAATAAAACTTACCAGCGCCTCACACGCTCCTGAGAGTGATGCATATCTTCAGCCATCAGGACGCGCGACGTCGGGGGTTGGCAATCGGAGCGAGTGATACGCATGTACCACGTCATGTACTCGCCGGACCAGGAGTGTCATGTCCGACACCCGCTAGTAGTCGTCATCCTCGCGTTCCATGCATCGACTTCTTGGTGCATACGCGCCCGCCATACCGCCTTGTCGATCGAACGCTCGTCCACAGTATAGTGGGTATGCTCCCGATGTGTAGCCGCGGGTATGTTTTGTACATACCCAAACTGGCGTAACACGCGGTCGGGCACGTGATGCTCAACGATGTCCATGTGGATCAATGGACACCGTGCCATCCACGTGTGTTCACCATACTACAAAAACGCCGTGGTGACCTGAAATCGATCATACGGCGTCCATATGAAAGCCTATAAAAGGAATTCAACTAGTTAACAATAAAAGACTAACAAAAATAACAAACTAATGTTAAATAAAAAAAAACTTACCTCGGGCGCCGGTATGCGGTCTAACTGATCCCTAAACGGGAGAATGACAGGGTGCATCTCCACACCTCTGGTACGGCCTCGCGACCATCTCCGCACGTATGGCATATCCTCGCACGACATAGTCGTCGGGAGGGTGAGGAGCTATAGGTGAAAAGGTCTCAACCTAGTCCACCCATATCTGGTCATAGTCATCAAAAAAATATTTATCGGTCGTCGTTTCGAAAAAATATATTTAGTGTTTTATTACACACGCTTAAATATATTACCAAAGAAAAGGGCTAAATGCGAGCGACCTCGAGCCTCGCCCATAGAGGCTCGATCAAATCCTACGTATATGTAAGCCGGGACGGCGGCACCCCAACCGTAACATCCCGGTGCCGGGTCTAGATCCTCGATAAGAGCGGATACCTCATGCTCATATCCGCGCCCGTCGTGTTCGGGAACATGATGCCTCCGAATATGATGAGAAGATATAAGCAAGCACGTCGGTCAACATCAACATGAGGTGTCGCCTCGCCAATCGGATGCTGCAAATGTACGAGGCGCAAGTGAGCATGGAGGGAGGACCGCAACAATCGACTTTGTCCGCGTATATCCCTCTGCTGAGGCACGAAACCAGTGAACCTAGTCAACTCACAGCGATCGGCGGCGTACTGCGCGACGCTCCACTCTCTATACAATGTACGTCCATCAATCTGTAGACCATAAATCACCTCAACATCTTGCAGGGTGATGGTAGCCTTGCCAATGCAGAGATAAAATGTATGGGTCTCCGGTCGCCAGCGCTCAATCATGGCCGTCACTAGAGCCCTATCGTGCACAAGCCGACCAACCTCGATGCACCGGTAGATATCGCCCTGACGTAGTATATCTATGACCCGAGGATATGGGGGAATCGCCTCTAGAATATCCCATGTTGACTCCCCCGAACGGGTACGGACCACTCTACTAGACGATCCCAGACATCCCATACACATCGGGACCTATGCTCATGCTGTAGATAAAGTACCCCTCTGTTGTCGAAGGGCCCCGGCTCCATGGAGGTGTCCTATCTATTTTAGGCATTTTAAATTAATCATTAATACATGAAGTAAGGATTAAAGTGGTATATTTTTTACACAAAAGTGGTATATTTTTTACGCATTTTAAATTAATCATTATTTTTTTAATTAATCTCTAATACGTAGTATTAGTTATGTAATTTTTTACAGAGAAATTATACAAAGGATTAAATCCTAAACTAAGGATTTTCAATTTCTAATTAGCAAATAAATAAATTAACAATTAAAGATATAAAGATTAATAATTAACAATTAGCTAGCAAACAATTAGCATATAATTAATAAATAAACAATTAACTAACTAATCAAATAATTAACAAATTATTAACAAATAATCAATTGGCTTAACAAAAAACTAAATAAATAATTAGCTAGTCTAACAATTGAAATAACTAATCTCACAATTGACAAATACTAAATAAACAATTAACAAATTAACAACAAATAAACAAATAAAAAAAATGAAAAAAGGGGCAGAAACAGCCTTTTGCGCACAAAAAAAGTGCGTAAAAGTTTTTTTTTTGTCCATATCCGCAAATAATACACAATAGTAATGCTTAGGTTAATAATGTAATCGAAAAATCATAGTAAAATACCTAGATTGAAGCTTTGATTTTGAGTTTTTGAATTGAATTATACGCCACTTTATTGCAAAGAAACTTGTTCCTAGACTTCAATATACCAAAAATATTGACTTTTGGGTTGGAAATAAACAAGAAAATGATATTTTTGATCGCGTGGGACCTCGGAAAGCGACCTTTAATGGCTGATTTTCTTTTTGTTTTTTGAATTGGGGGACCAGTGGTGGGGAAGAAGGAAGGGGTCGATTTATTTCAGGTCGTTACGCACAGATTCTGTGCGTAAAAGAACTTAAGTGTAAAACTATCCTTTGGTCCTTTTACGCACATAATACGTAGCGTGCCAAGTTTTATTTTGGTTCTTTTTTTTTTTTTTTTTAAATGGGTTATTTTGGTTCCAAAAATTTATTTTTGGGTTACTAAAGTCTTGGGTCCCAAGTTATAGTGGAGAAAAATTGAGGGTACACAATAGAAGTCATGTGTCAAATTTTTCACCTTTCCACGCCAAATTCCGATATTATATTTATATTAGTGTTTCTCCCCTACTCGTGCCTAACAACAAACAATAAATTTAGTGCAATCCCGTAGGTAAAGTATTAATTTTTGTACGTTAACAATATAATATTGAGTAATTTTTTAATATCGTCACGTTAATATGACTTACGCCATGGTTAACTCATTATAGTAAGCTTAAGCCTAACTTGGTAAAATAAAATAAAGTCAATAACTTGTTAATTAACACGTCAAAATGCATGTATAACTATAACATTGTGTATATAAGTTTTAAATCCTAATTTATATGCGGTTAATATTTCTACACGCCTACAGAACTTATGCATAATTATAGTTGTCACTGTGTGCTGTCTTACATTTAAAAAAAAAAAAAAAAAAAATTGTTGCCAAAAGGTTCTTTCACTTTCCGTAGGTAGATTTTCAAAATTCATGAATGCATTGTCCATATATTCGGGATATAATCCTCTCTTATGGTCTGCTTGATGGTAAATTTGAACGTTTATGTGACAGCTTTCTCTACCAAACTAATTCGACAACATTAGTTCAATAGCTCTTATATTATCACTGTTATTGGTTTTATATACATATAAAAGTCTAATTAATATGAAAAATTTCGTGTCCAGTTAATATGGCATATATAATATGACGCGAGAGAAGTACTTATGCAATGTCAGTATTCGTTATGCTTTTATTTGTTTCTTGTGATTATACGTTTTCTTTAATCATAAAATTATCCCCTTAGTGTAAGTTTTGGATCCATTTATGAATACGAAGGAAAATGTATGAAAATAATGAAGGCCTCTAGTTTAATCTTGCATTACATAGTACAATAACATACCGAACTAGCTGTCGAACTTGCATATGAAATTTTTGAGGATTTAAATTTATGAGTCTAAGTTATGTACACTGATGACATAAAGATTTTTTACATTATCAATATAATATAATTTTGCAATTCGGGTTTGATGAACATAGGCAAAAACTTTAATAGCAGACAAGGTCTTAAAATGCAAATGAAACTTATATCAAAATACATGCGTTGGATTTGCATATGTGTGAACCAAAAAGACTTGCTACGGAGTCTTGATAATTGGACTAATTAAGTAGACGGGTGACAAAAATTGTTAGTAGCTCCCTTCATATATAAGTTTTAGATATTCAATGGATCGGTTGATTGGTGATCAGTCAATCTAATGGGTTGGGTTTCAGACTTATATTGATTCCATGTTTAAAATGAGACTTGAACCCAAAAATTTAAAGAGTTTGGAGCCAAAAAAAAATTATGATACCTTGCTTGCTTTTTTCTTAGTTCAACATTTGTGCAGTACTTGGTAATTAATTTTATTCTTTGGGATTAAAGACTTAATTTAGCATTAGACCTTATATGTGACGTGATAATGCCATATGTATGTAGATGAGCACATGTGAAAGGAGCAATTGCTTGGTTGTGGAACAAGATTATTAAAATTTTACATTTATAATTGCTTGAACAAGAGATAATAGCATGTTGCATTTACCTTTTTTTTTTTTTTTTTTCCTTCTAATAGAGTCAAATTGTGAAGTTCAATTTGTTCTATCAAGACCTGAGCACATTCAAATAATAACCCAACGTAACTACAAAATGTTGCCAATGTGAGACACCGGTGAAATGGAAAACATTCTTGCAATGGAAAGGAAGAAGTCTTGCAACTTTTGTCGAAAGAATAACTCATGTATTACCATTGAAACAGACTCAATTAGTACTAAGAGATAAGCTTAGATGCATCACATAGTCTAAAGTCTAAACAAATGTGTATCGTTGTTTTTTTAATCTGTGAATGCAAATCATTCTTTAGTTTCACTTCCAAGAGCATATGCAATTTTCATTATTGTAAACATTGAACTTATTGGGCAAGGGGGAATTGTCTCTATTGTTCTTATATTCACTGCAAATGAATTAGCTCCAGTTGGTCACCAGTTAATTCTCAAAGTCAAAGTTTCTTTTTTATCTATGTTCTACGGACTCATCTCTTCTATCTCGAAAATACACGCAAATTGATATATTTCATAGATTTAAAGATGTCTTTTACGATTGCACGAAACGCGAACAAATTAACTAGTTTTATGTTAATTTGAGATTGTTGTAGAGATCATAAATTTTTTATTCCGGATTCGCCTTTGCTGGCAAGGGAAACAAGTGGTGTAAGAACCAAGATGTTGAATGAAAATTAATTTAGTGCTTCCAATGACAATAACAAATGCTCAAGAATCAAGAATTCATCACCCCCTCGTGAATCAAATAAACAATCACCTATTATTAAACCAAATTTTCCATCCCAAGGAGACAACAAATATGATACTAATAAAATTTCACAACAATTGAAATGAGTCAATGAACTAGGTGCCCACATAAACATGAGAAAAGCAGAGGACCACCATGACCATTTTGGTTATCTTGCTCAAATAACCCTTTTCTTGACTCATCATGAGGAGGAGGAGGAGCAATTTGGCCACCAATGAACAATGAATTATTGTTCACATGATTTGAATTATCTGATAATTGATTGAAATCATCAGGTCCATAACCATTATTATTGGGTCTTTCATTAGCAGCTTTTCTCTCTGCTTCAAGAAAATGGCCTAATGATGGGGCAGAATTAATATTGTTCATGCTCACTGCATCAGTACTTAATTTTGAGCAAAGTGAAAATAACCAAGTTCTTGACTTGTTACTATTACTCTTCTTGTCGTCCCTCATTTTGGGTTCAACTATTGTTCTTCTTCTTGTTGATCTTCTTGAAAACTCTAGAATGCTTGTAATTCCAATGAGGCTCCCTAGAGTAATGCTCTTGTCATGGAAGAAAGAAGCAGTAGACTGCAACAACCAGAGAAAAAAAGATTCTTTTTCAATTATGGGATATTGTCTTTATGGTCAATCCACTACTTGATTATGAATATTATCTAGATTAAAGAAAATAAAGAGATATAAAATGATAGTTCGGTGAACAAAGTATTTTGTATTCACACAAGATTGGAAAAGATCTTCAAGATCCGTTCCAGATTAGTTGTCATGCTTCGGTTATCAAGAGTCAAATTATGTAAATTTTGGCCAACATTTTAAAAGATATTTTTATCAAATTAACATTAGAAAAATTGTACAACTTGTAGTACACTATATAACTTTGAGTATCTAAATTTTGCTAGTAAAATATTGAATTTACGTACGTAATATAATTTAGTTTCAAAGGTTAGTCAAATTGACTATCGAGAAGCGAAACATAATAACTAACTTGGGAAGGAGAGCATATTGGAAGTCTATGCTAAGACAAATATCAGTGGCTAATTTCACGACAACAACTTTTATCGGATTCATTTGTAATTAGTACTTTCAACGCGAAACATAAATTTATGTATAAAAAACTACAAAAATTGAAGCAAAAAGTAGACATTAACCAATAATATTTAAAATAATAGATTCCAGGCTCCCATTCATCAAATGAAAGATATTTTGCTTAAAATATTGGAAGAAACTGTCTTTTTCTAAACCTGATATTGACTGGAGAACATAATAATTGTAAGGCCATGTGTAAAGAAAGGGCAAAGTGCTGCTTTTCCCCTTCCACTTTTGATAAGACATTGATCCCATAGCGACATCTACAAAACTTATACTAGTAGCACTATAACATGAAGATGCTGCACGCGTTGGGAAAAAACAAAACACACAAAAATAGCACCACTTATCGTGAGATAAATGAGTTCCTTTATTTTTAATTAAAAATTTTGAGTTTAAGCTCAAAAAATACTTTATTTCCTGTAGTATGTCTATTAATGGATGGTATAAATTAATCGGCCTAGTGAACTTCGCATACAAAATTGTTAAATCGAAAAAGAAAAAAAGGTAAACAAGCAATGGAACTTTTACATATTATCCTCTTAGCTCCATTATTGATGTATCCTCAACCGATCAGTCTATTCAAGGCCAATATTTCTCTCTTCTTACCATTATTTGTTCATATAGTATTTCTAATTTTGGTTATAAAGAATATTCTTCAAAATAAAATAATAAATAAAAAAAGAGTACAGACCTCAGTATCAAGGCCAGAAGAAGAATCAGTGGAAGAAGAAGGAGAACCAGTGATCAAAGTATTGAAAGAAATTGATCCATTAAACTCACGATTTCTCACATTCAATGGTTGCAGCCCAAGTGGCCACCCTTCTTCCTGCACCATCATCAAAACTCACATTTCAATAAAAACTTCCAAAATAAAAGGGTACGTAATAGCAAAAGCATAGAAGAAAATGGTTTTAAGGAATCCCATTTTGATGCTTATGAGGGGGAATAAGGAAAAAAGAGACCACTATGGCTACTACGACTTACAGTCTAGTGTTATCGGTGAAAGTTACTTATACAATAGGTGTCAGTTCGATTCTCATTGTCTTTGTTTTCCTCTCATCCCCATTTTTTCTCATGTAATAGGAAAAAATTAAGGACAAAGGAATACATACCTGTTGAGCCATGGATTTTCCTTGACAATTGGTTTGTAAGAGACTGATGGCTTTAATAAAGACTAATATTGGTGAGAATTATGGGGATAGTGAAGAGTGAGGTCACTTGGGAAAAAGAATAAAATGTCATCTCCACCAGCTTAGTTCATCCTCTTTCTCTGAACAAGAAAAGAAAAGTAAAAAGGACAAGAATTTTATACAAAAATGTGCTGGTAGTGAGAACTAATAATAATAGCATCTCCGAAGGAAAAGTAGCTTGATCTCACGCTGTCTCATGGGTCTGAGGGCCACTGTTAGTACAAATGTACAACGTGGTGATCCCTTAATTCCTTTTTATAATATGTTATTGTGCACGCCTCTTGAGCTTTGGTCCATACTTATATACTCTATCCGTTCACTTTTACTTGTCTATTCTATTAAAAATAAATTTTTAATTTGACTTGTCCACTTTAACATATCAAAAGAAAGACAAGCTTTTTTTTTCTTGTTTTACCCTTAACATTAATTACTTTTTTTCAAATTACTTTTCAAGTCTATTGAGAATATAGACCAATTAACATGGGAATTATGGTAAAATATGTACTTAATTTATTAGTTTTATAAGCGACGTGCAAAATAAAAAATGGATAAATAAAAATGAATGTGGGGAATATGTATTGAAAAATTCACTAAGTATATTACATAAATTAGGTTTAGCTTGTTATTGTCCTACAGTTCAAAATTCTTAAAAGTTAAATTCTAAATTCGTCTTTGTTCATCAAGTATCTATTACCTTCCCACCAGCACAAATATCGACTAATTCTGTCTACTAAAATTTAGACAGATGGGAAGAGATTACCTTTTTTATTATTGGTAAAATTTAAACTCTAATCTTCAAGATTTGAGTCAACTTTATTAATGGTTTGGCGCCCACACCCTTGCACTTTTAATATTATAGATCCCACATAGTTGTATTCCCTTCCCCATGTTAAGAAACTTTTTGGTTGAATCCAACAGTCACTAGCAAAGCATATAGTGTCATCATAATTAGATGTTTACATTTGCTGTCAAGGTATTGCTATCCTCCTTTTCCCCCCCAAATTAAGGCTAATTATGCTTTGCTAAACTCACATGGTCAAAGGTGACACAGTTATTAAAGTGAGATTTAACATTTATATTTATTATAGTTATATTGAAAGTGAGTCTAAGGCTGGCCCTGATAAACGGAAAAGAGAAAAAAAGAGCTTCTTGTTTGAATAGAATTTTGACAGAGTATGAGGTCAAGTAAAGCATCCAAGAAAATAATTGCCAATCATATGAGAAGAGAAAGGAAAAGGAGAAATGTAAATGGAAAAGTATTGGTCATCAGTCAGTACATTATTAAAAACATTTAGCTGTAAACAAGAATGGCCTCATTTTAGCAATCATACTTTGTGATTGAAATGGCAGAGCAAAATTGGGCAATTACATATGCAACCTTATGTTGCGTGCATCATATATCTGTACATTAGAGAACAAAAATTAAGAAAATGCAATGGCAAAAAAGAAGTAATGAACTAACTCTAAGAAAGCCAAGACATACACATTCGATTGAGAAATTAATTAACTAATATACTCATAAAAAACATATTACTGTAACAGAATACCGATTCAAATGGGACTAAGTGGCCTCGAACTGAAAGGTAAAAATTTACCGCACCCATGATTTATATCAAATCATTCAGATTTACCAATTAAGTAATTTAACAAGATGACAATATATATATATATATATATATACTAGTTATGTGATGCCCGTGCTTCCCGCCCAAACTGACATATAAAAGTAGATATTTTAACTAAAGAATATAATTTGTGTTAAACAAGTTGTACAACAACAACAACAACCACCATATACCATTGTAGAGTGGGTAGTTATATGAAAGCAAAATTTTCATTCCACTCCTTTAATATTTTAACTTCCATTTTGATGAAATTATTTAATTCAAATCAAATTTGAACTGTAATTTGACATTATAACTTATGTATCCTAATTTTAAGTTATTTAGTTCTAAATAAATAATCTATACATAGTTAATGAACTTTTAAAACAAATACATAATTTTCAAAACAGATCCGCTTCTCCTCTCTTAATCGGGGATTAGGGGTTCGAACATGGATATTAAAAAATCTTTGGAGGAAGCGGTCCCCCGAATAAAAGGCGCGATCAGTGCGAATTATTCTGATTAATTGGACTCAAATGCGGATATCGAGCACCAATCGGAAAATCAAAGAACGTGAAAATGAGTAGGAGGTTCGATAGCTTTTTGAAAAGTAGACTTTAAAACAAAAATAAAAAAATTGACTTAAATAAATAAGATTAGGACCTAAAAGTAATTAATTAAAAGTTTTAAAAAAATTTGAAAATTATTGTGAGGACTACAAAAGTCCCTGCGTTCGATAACTTTTGAAAAGAGACTTTAAAAATAAAAAACAAAAAAATTGACTTAAATAAATAAGACAGACATAAAAGTAATTAATTAAAAAGTTTTTAAAAAATTGAAAAATTATTGTGAGGACTACAAAAGTCCTCACATTTGCTCTTATATAATATAGTAATACACACACATTAAATTAACCATAATTAAATGAAAGAAGTTTATATGCATACGCATATCAAGCATTATTGATTGGGGTGAACATCTTGTTCGCATAAGTTTTTACTGGAACCTATGGTCTATACGTCATAAACTTTTCAAAGTCATTTTTAGTGAAGCTACTATGGGCCATAGATTGGTCACATTCTTCAAGAACGGCGAGGTCAACGGAGATCATTAATAAAAGTATCACCATCTCAATAATAATATACACAATACTCGAAATATACATCTAATTTAACAAGAGCTAGTGTCGGTGTGTCAGATAAAAAAAAAATATTCTACTGCTGTGCCGTTAGGTCCTTTTTGCCCAATGTCACATTGCCACTAAAGAAACAAGAATTGACATTTTGGGTCAAAAAGTGTAATTATGGCAAAGCTCATCTACTCGTAGACGATGAGGACAAGCTAACTGTCAATATATGGTATAAAATGCCAAATAGAAATGTCATTTCATAGTATCAAATTAGAAAAAGTATAGCAATAGAATTTATCAGCCCATGCCGCTGCCTTGTATATTATTGCACCCGGGTCAGCAAGATTGAAAGTTGGAGTCACGTCAAGGAGAGGATAAAGGGCAAAAAAAAAAAAAAAAAAAAAAAAAAAAAGACAAGTCAAAGTACATGGTTAGCTTTAGATGTTACAAGCACACTGGGAGTGTACTGTAGTACATACAACTTCTTTCTATACTTGTACTAGTTTCAATAGCTTTTCATATAACCAAACCTCAACTTAGGCCTTGAATGAACATTTTGTTAGAGGAGACTTGTATAATGAGTTAGCTCTTCTTATATGATGGAACGGCATATGAGTCATGTATAGAGCACGATATCAATTACGATTTGATTGTTCTACCGGTTACTACGTACTCTGGCTCAAACCAGGTCGATATTCTCCAATTCCAAGCAAGTCCTGTAAATGTTTAAACTCATTGAGTTGCCTAACAAACAAATTTACAATAGTATAGAATTGATGATTATTGAAAGGAATAAATAGTCCAAACAGCATAAACTGAATGGTGCAAGTAGACATGACTGGCAAGAACATGAACAGGGAATAGTTGCCACGGACGATGCATTTTCAGTATGCACAATGCATGTATGATTGTGGAAAAGAACACCATATTCTTCTTCATATCCCGCAATACTTTGTGCCATACAATCGGTTTGGAAACAGATGACTGTTCCACTTTCCGATAGGGAATGTAAAGGTCTGATCTTATGGGGATTTCACACTTTTTGTCAAACTCATGAGGCAGGTTTAGTTTTGTTGAGAAAATGGACCTTATATGTCTAACTCAATCGGACAAAATTAGCTCATGAGGTGAGAATTATCCCATACCCTATAAGGAGACAACTGCCCATTTCCTCCACCAACATGGAACACCTAACAACCGCCTCCAGTCTGGACATCCGGTGCATGGATAATATGACACAGGGTGGGGGGCAATATTGAGAAAACCAAGAAATATGAATGGCTCTGGTTCTAATAACATGTTGATAGAGTGGACGTGGACCTAACTCAAACCCAAAAACTAGTTCAAGAGGTAAGGATTGTACGAAATAAGGAGACATGGCTCATTTCCTATTGGCGGGACATTTAATATTGGAACACTGCTTGTACACTGCTTGTACAGAATAAAAGTATTGCAGGAATTTCATATTTGCTAGGATGAACGACAAAGAAATGAGCAAGACAGTGAAGATCATCTGAATCTTAGAAATAGAGTTGTGGTTAGCACATCAAAATCAAGTGACCTAACGCAATACAGCACTTAAGAACCAGAATACATGTAAATCCATCTGCAAATTTTATAAAGGCAAGTGGAAGCTACGAAAGAAACAAACAGCCATAAGTTTTAGTGCTGCATACACAAGTACCACTATGACAATATTAGGCCTTGATAGCACCACGAGGGCCCAAAAACTGAAGTAAGCCTCAAAGTAGTTTGTCTATGCACCTTATATGGAAGAAATAACACCAGAGACCCAACTCACAAAGAACAATGAATTCACCTAAAGTGCAAGCTGCATTTGCAGGCAATTGACAACAATAAAGCCTAAGATCATTAAAGAAATTGCTCCACCAACACAATGAGTAGTGAGCAACAGTGAACTAATAAAATGAATTAAACGAGGACAAGTAACTTATCTATTATAGGGTTCCTGGGGAAGGAGATCTATGTACCTGGCATGCTTTATTTTTTGCTCTGGTTTCTGCCGTGCTGGGAACATCATGATTTGGTTTAAGGAATTTCTTCTCCTGCCTTTCACATGAACCCCATCCATCTGAGAACCTACCACCCCTAGGAACAAAACCAAGAAAGTGAACAATGGTACAATACGAAAACAATCTAGCAGAGTAACACGCTAGAATAGTGAGTGAATCAAAAGACATACTGCATATATGCCCGAACTATAAACTCAGCACGCAGGACATTACGGTTCTCATCAAATTCGATGGTCTTGTCTTTAATTTCATATGATAGATTGAAGTAAAAGGATATCTTCCTCCAACCTGCGCAAATAGCCATTTATGCAGTAAAACGTAACTGAGAGTAGAACAAACCAATGACCTAAGCTTGTTAACATACCAGTTTTCTTGATGAAGGGATGTCTAGAAATCATAGTGTAGTCACTTTTCTCCAGAATCTGTAAAATGTTTAATTGCTTAAGGCCTGAAGAAATCACATTCTTATATACAGAAAATGTCATTACGAGACAACTGCAGTGATTGCTGATTGTAGACGTTAACAGAAACTGACAGGCAGTGTAGTTCTAGACTTCTAGTTATCTTGTAGGTGACTTGTAACAAGTTATTCTAGTAAAGGTGCAAACATTGCTCAGATTTTAGGAGATAGTCAAGTTTTGCCTACTCATTCAAAGATATTTTGCATGATAATTGGGTGATCCAATTTGAGCATAAAATGCTCATTCCTCATCAGTTCCTTAAAATTCTCTACTATCTTGTTCTCCATAGTTTCTCTTGGTTCAGCTTTCCTTCAATTACTATCAAGTACCAATGTTGTTTAAGAGGCTGAAGTACTTACATTACCACTAAAGAAAATTTGATATCACAAAACTATAAGAGAAGAGAGATACGTTTCTTCTGATGGCAAAAGAAACCTGATTTTCAATGAGGAAATTAGACAAGTCACTCACCAAGAAAACGAAATAATGGAAAAATGGGAATGAAACCTTACAAATCTACAAATAGCATACATCTTACGAGTATCCTCAATGCAAAATAGGTGAAGAGAAGGATCAAAAATTAGAAGACACTAGCACTTAGAGAGCTTTCTCATCAAGTTCATCGAAGTAGCTTGAACAGGAAGCAATGCTACTACTGCCAACTATATTGAGAAAGAGGCTATTATGCACTACCAATTTTACATGTGAATCAATAAACTAAGTGCACATAACAACAGGTAGTATGCCAAATTCAAATTAAATTTCAGACCGAACAGCACCATTTATGCCAAAACTCTCTAGCTGTACTGTTCTTCAGCAATTTCGATACATTTATATCTAAACAATTAGCTAAACTATTGATAAACGTACTATCTAGTGCTTGAAATTTACATGAATTATAACGAATATGATAAAATAAAGTGAAGAGTTAATAGCACTTTTGGTCCTTCAATTATTGATAAATTCTAAATTTAATCCTTAGTATATCTGACTAAGAGCATTTAACCTCTAATTAATTGAAATGTGCATTTTTGGTCCTTTTGCTTGTGAATATTCACTTACTGTAATTATTAGTCGTTCCACCACCTAATTACTCATAACTGTTACTCCATAATTGACGGCAATATAGTTCTAAAAGTAGCTCGACTTCTTACATAAAAAGACTAAACAAGTTAAGGCCCATTTGTTTTCATTAAGATTAAGACGTCTGAATCTGAATGCACATCTGAATGATTAAGATGTTGTCTCTAGGTCTGAATACTGAATGATTAAGACTGTTTGTTTTTCAACATCTAAATGTGCATAATGTATTCATTTAAACATAATAAATATACAATTCAAATAAAAATAACTAAATATCGAAAATAAATACAATAAAATAAATATTATTTGATAAAAAATGAAACATTTATGTTCACTAAGTAATGGTGGAGATGATTCATACGCGCGGTGGGTGGTGATGAGGCGGAGGGGTGGGTGGTGGGGTGGGGACGGGAGATAGGGGGTGGTGGGGTGGGGCGGGGGGTGGGAGGTGGGGGGGGTGGTGTGAAGGGTGGTGGAGCGTGGGGGTGGGTGGTGGGGGTGGGATTGGGGTTGGTCGGGTGGAGTAGTGGCTAGGGTGGGGTTGAGTGGAGGGTGGGTGGTGAGGTTGGGGTGGAGCTGGTGGTAAAAAAAAAATTCATACAAAAATACTTCTTAATGATATTAAGATTTGATGTAAGATCTTAATGATTAAGACCTATTAAGTCCCAATGTTGCTAGATTTTAACGCAAAACAACGCACTTAATTGGCATGATGGAACCATTCGTATTCAGACCTTAACAAGGCAAACAAATGAGGCCTGTGCTTCATCATACATCACAAGGACCAAAATTCAGAATATACCTATAATTTAGGAACCAAAAATGTCCTTATCCTAAAGTGAAAATTGATGAATTTACCGCCATAGCTGCATTTTGATACTCCTTGAACAGAGAAACGGATGGAAATTGACCAGCCAAGCTATGACTCATCATAGTCACCGGTGAACAATCCGAACCAAACGGACTGTTACAGCTGTGATCATACTCCATCACCTGAGCCACCGGTGAAGAATAATTCGTCACAGTAGGCGTGCGCTGCACGTGCTTTACTACCGCCATTTGATTCGGACTTGTTGTAACACAGTTAGTGTTTGTCCTGGAGATTTAGTAAGATGATATTATCTTATATCAAACAGCATCATTTATCATGCCAGAACTCTCTAGCTGTTGCAATTGTTGAGCTATTTGGATACACTTATATCTAACACAATTGGCTAAACTATTGATATACATAGTACTCCCTCTGTCCCAATTTATGTAATACTTTTCGCTCTCGAGATTCAAACTGCATGAACTTCAACTAATATTTTAAGATGTATTTTTTCACTAAATTGATATGCAAAAAGTTACAATTTATAGTATTTTTCATGTAGTTTTCACATATGTAAAATTTTAATCTTAAAATATTTAAGTTAATCTAATCCAAATTAGCTTCAAAGTTTAGTCAAATTGACTCTCAAAAAATGAAAAATATCACATAATTTGGGATTTTTTCATGTAGCTTTTGAATATATAAATTTTAATCTTAAAATATTTAAATTAATCTAATCCAAAGTAGCTTCAAAGTTTAGTCAAATTAACTCTCAAAAAGCGAAAAGTATCACATAAATTGAAACTTTTCATGTAGCATTTAAATATATAAATTTTAAATCTTAAAGTATTGAGGTAACCTAATCCAAATTTGCTTCAAAGTTTGACTCTCGAAAAACAAAAAATATCACATTAATCGGGACGAAGAGAGTATCTACTATTCTAGTGGTTGAATTTAAGTGAATAAGAACAAAAATGATCAAAATATCTCTCCGTTTAGTAACGCAGTTTAGTGTTTGACCTGGAGATTTTTTGTGGCCGGTGATTAAGTACTTCTCCGTCACGGTGATGGTTCTGGAAGTTTCTAGAAGAAGGATTAGATATACTAGGAAAAGGACGAGTTGGAGAGTGATTGTTGTTGTAAGGTAGAGGTTTCCAGTATTTGGCGACGGTGGTGGTGGAGGAAGAGGAGGCAGCAGCGGAATCGATAACCGCCCATAATGCGTCGTCGTCTAGGTCCTTGTCGTCAATGCCGTAATTGATCGGAGAATTCATTTTGGTTTTCTTTCTCGAGAAGTTTCTGCTGCTTCTGTGTGAACTTTGCTGATTGATTGGGAATGTGAGTTGAGGAATTATACCGCGTTGTGCCTGAATTCAAATTTGAAAGAGATGTTAAACGACACCGTTGTGAATACAACATGTGTTTTCTTTTCCTTTTACTTGCATTTTTCCAGCTTTAATTGTTTTTTTTTTTTTTGGTCCCAAAATTTATAGACTTCTTTTCTTGGAAATTTTCATGTGATTACGAGGTCACTGGAGTTCAAACTCGGTGATAGTATGATTAAAATTGTTTAGCAAAGTTTGTTGATAAATAGATACTCCCTCCAGTCCAAAATAATTGAAATTTTTCAAAATCAAGAAAGTATTTAGTTCTCTTTTTTCAAATTTATAACACCTCGATACACATTTTCATAAGAGTTTTAGGCAAAATACTCTTAATTTTTAGGAGTTAGTTAATTTCTTAATCCATATGCTCAAGCCTAAACACTCAATTATTTTGGACTGGAGGGAGTATATAATTCAGATTATTCAAATTTGACATATTTTATTTAGCGCACATTTTCAAGTTTTATCTAGTCAAAATTACTCCAATACTTATATTTCGATATCCTCGAACCCCTAACCAATCTCACCAAATACTCTTGAATTTTATCCACGTGTTACTTTTTAGTTCAAATTTCTACATAATTCATATGCTAAACCAAATCAATTTATACCACTTAAATACTTTTTTGACTATATTTATAGAGTGTGTGCAGTGCACTCGCGATGATGTGACAGAACGTTAATAGAAGATACATGTGGCATTTTGGCCACAATAATAATTAAAGGATGAATTATGAGAAAAGAAAACTAATTTAAAAAGAAAAAAAAAACAATCTACAATTTTTATTTATGTATCCAGCCATCCCCCATTCTTTTTCTCCATTTCATTTGATCCATTCACCGGAAACGGTGGAGTTTCGCCGGAAACAATGGGCTAGCCCCAAACTCATATATACCAAATCTCTTCATCCCGCTCCACACAATTCGAACTCAAAATTCCCATTCGTAACCGCAAAGGAAATTAGAAATCAACCATGGTACAATTAGAAACAATGGAAATCTATTTTGATATTTTTGTTCTTCTTGTGTTGTGGGTTATTTAAGATTTGAGTGCTTTGACAATTTCAAAGAAGATAACTTCAGAGTCGTACTAATATTGCCGAAAAAATGGATTTTCGCCGGAAAACTTTTTGACCCAATTCGATTTTTATTTTTCTGATGAACTTCTCTTCTGCGGTCTTAATGGAAATTTTTTCTATTAGTATTTGTTTTCTTCTTTTACTGGAATCTTGAAAAGAAAAAAGTACTAGTTCAACAAACAAAGAGGAGCTTTGAAAGAAGAAGAAGAGCTAAAGGATGTCGTTTGTTTTGGGTGTTGTAATTGGGATTATAGTTGGAGTTGGTATAATAGTTGGTTTTGTTAAATCTGAAAATGCAAGATCCAAACGTCGTTCTGAACTGGTTAGTCAAAAATGGGTTCTTCATTTCTGTTTATTTGAGTTAAGTGATCTTTTAGCTTGAATTCTCAGTGATTAAGAACAGAGGGTGTTCTTTTTAGCTTTCTACTTCATTTGCTAGTTCTTTTTTTTTTTCTTTTGGGAGAAGATGGGAACGGGGTGTGACGTGAGGCAGTGGAGAGGGGATTTGGCCGGTGAAGAATTGGGGAAGACAAGGGGATTTTTCCCCTTTTTTTTTTTAAATTCATATTTTGGCTTTTTTTATTTATTGACATGTCATTTTTTGATTGGCCCGAAAATATATAAATGCCCTTCACGCGCCTAGTTTGAGTGTAGTCCAAAAAAGTAGTTTAATGTCAAATTGGCGCTTCATGACTTTTATTTTAAAATAAGCAATCGTATATTTGATTTCATTTTAAATTTGTTAATTTTTTGTATCATCCTATTTATAAAAGACAAATGGTACTCTTTATTTACAAGCCTTACATAATTGAAATTATCTGGCTATGCTAGTGGAAGAAAAAATATATAAAAAATAAAGTGAAAAACTTTTCTTTAAAAATAAACATATAGACTACTGTATATTTTATTTCATTTTAAATTTGTTAATTTCTTGTATCATCCTATTTAGGTCAAATTTGTAAAAAAGAAAACTTGGCTAAATCCACCATTTTGGTTGCAATTTCTTTATTTAGCTAAAAAAAAGATAGATTTTTCACTAGAGGTTTTACGAATTTGGCTCGGAAAAAAGAAAATACTACATAATTGGAGCTCTATTATTTTGAATAAAAAAAATTATCTGGCTAAAAGTAGTGGAGCTCAAGAGAAAAAAATCAAAAGATATATACAATTAAATAAAGTGAATATTCTTGGAGGACAAATAATTATAAAGGTCAAGTTTGTGATGATAAAAACATAATTAATTCTCATAGGATTATATTGAATATGTTGTTGTTTGGGGGTAAAGGTATATGTTATCCAAATTATTACTCCAACAAATAACATATTTAGACCATTTTGTATAACTTAGGGACAAATTTAATCCTTTTTGGACCTTCGGCAACTTTTAATGCTAATTAATTCCGTTAGTAATTAAAAATAAGGAAAAATTTTGGTAGCATCTCATCCCTCACGTTTGTCTCCATCGCCCTTTTTCCTCAATGTTACGACTACCTCCCTCATTTTAACTTTTTTGTAACAACTCTTTATTCTATTTATTACTAATGAAAAAATAACATTCATGGACTGATTTGCCCTCCCTAAGATCATGCTCTTTGGATTAATTATTATTTTATTAATATCTCATTTCCGAGTAAACTGAAAACAAAAAATGCCAAATTGTTCTTCAGTCTTCTCTAAATAATGAGCATATATATATATATATATATATATATATATATATATATATATATTTAAAATAAATAATTTAAAGGTTCTCTTTTCCTATTCCTCTTCAACCCTCCCAAATCTTCTCATTATATTTTCTGCAAAAAAAAAAAAAAAAAAAAAAAAATATTACTAAGTGTTTCTTTAATAAATAAAGGTAATTTACTTGTAATTTTTTTGTAAGTAAGTATGTCAAGTGCTCCTCGTGTTTTTGCTTCTAGGAATTAAGTAGTATTCTGATGGACTGGATTTGGCAAATTGGGTTTAAGAGGTAAAGGTCTCTATACTGCCTCATCATTTTAAAGACATCTTTTTATCAAAAATTTATCTAGCACGTGTTGTTGGATTGCAATAAGACATTTATATTTTTAATAGATAAAATTTATTTTCAATTTATTTTCCTATATTTTCTTAATCAATCACAGAGTAGTTGGCAAGATACTTTCTCTAAAAAGTTAAAACATGAAGAAACAAAAAGCTCAAACGTTGGGAACGTATGGGTGAACAGCCCATGATAACAATTCCTAGGAAATAACTTTTTAAAGGAGAATTGATAAAATAATAATTAATCAAAAAACATGATCTTAGGGAGGACAAATCAGTCCACATATGTTATTTTTTCATTAATAATAAATAGAATAAAATAGTTGTTACATAAATGAAAAGAAGAACTTTAACTAAAGTTAAAATAAAGGAGGTATAGATTAATATTAATCATTTACAACGTGAGGGAAGGTTATGTTATTAGTTTAAATACAATGTTTGCTTTGATAACTTTAATTTTATTTTTATGTAAAGAAAGTCTATTTTATGAAAATGTCGTCCTATACAATACAACACAATATAAATGAGGTCTCTGAAATTTAAAAATAAATATGAGACAATTTTGTAATCGTAAGGGCCTAATTGACACTAAATATTAATGGAGGGTAAAATGTGGACAATTTGATATTCAAACTCTGTTCAATAGTTCAATGGAGGGCCATCGCTCCATTCATATTCGATTTGGTACAGACAACAGAAGCAAAATTTGCGGACACTTAACAGAACTAATCTGTAAATTGGGTAAAGCCCTTTTTTTGCGCAGCTATAATTTATGGGTATTGCATTAACTTCAGCACAAAATTTGATGAGTATTTTGCAGTTATCTTTCTTCAAATGTGCTGGTTTTATAGCATAATATTTGCTTCAATTAGGTTTCAATAAATCATTACTCAGTGTTTTCAAAGGCAAGCTTAAAGCGTGCTTAAGCCCTGAAGCGAAGCGTCTTTGAGCTCTTTGCCTCACTTCGTGGGGGCTTCAGTGTCGTCATCAAGGCTCTAGGGCATACTTTTTCTTGGCAATGAGTGTGATCCTGAAGAGGCGATACTAAACAATTGATATTTCATTTTGCTGTAATTTTTCTTCAATTTCTTTGTCCGTATATTTGTTATTCATCATGCTTATAGTTATTAGTCTCGGACGACAAATACCTATTTGTATTTTTTTTTTCTCAATTTACACATTTTTTCATTAAAGTCCTTGCATTATTTCTGCTTTGCCCTTTGCGCTTAAAGCCCCCACGGACCTTAGAGCTTTTTTACGCTTTATATAGCTGATCGAACTAATATGGTTTTGAGGTATAGTTGATTCATTGTTGATTGATCTGTTCTAAAGTAAGTAAATGTGCTAACAAAATCTCTCATGTATCCGTGATTGGTAACTGCTAACCTGTGAGAACTTTGTTGATAAAAAACAAACATTTGCACAATGCTAGTTAAAATGCTAACCGATGCAAAATGCAAGTTAAAATTCTCAATTTGTTGGAACATTGAACAATGTGATCTCTACTCGGTCTTCCTAATGTAGAAGGTATTAAAAGAAAAAATTACCTGTTTCTGCATTTACTTATCAACAGATAGAAGCTGATGGCTTCTGCCCTGTTCGGTCTAACTTGAGCTCGGCTAGGTCTTAAAACAACTAAGTATTATATAAAAAATTCAAAGCCCAAGTACAGAATATAATCGATTTGCTTCCTAACAACAATTTATGTTAGGTCTCTAAAGAGATTCGTCTGACGACTAGCTTTCAGAGGTAGCCCGAAATTTTGATAGACCCTGATCTCTCCTCCCAAACTTGCTGTCACAATTACCATGCCCCATGCTGTTGCTTGGATAACATTGTTACCGTGGCTGTTATTACCATCCTGAGTCCAAGAGGAGGACCAAGACTGTGATCGGGAGCTGCTGCACGCAGATATAGAAGGTGAATCACCAAACCTAGTTGATGAAGAACCTGATGCAAATGATTCTCCGGGACCAATACCAGAATCTGTCCGAGAGATTTGAGCTAAGTCTTCCTCTTCCCGACTGCTTTGGTCTCTCTCTAATGCATTACTTTTGTTGCGTGCTACATTTAGAGGTGGCAAATGCCTTTTACTATTTGCCACATCCGAGCTCTCTTTTGTAGGAGAACCAACAGTGGGATACTGGGGTGGGAGGAAACGTTTCGAATGCCTTTTCGAGTGCATCTCTACAAGTGGTGCCTCATTCTTTACACTACCTGGCCATGGGATGGCAACTGAAACATCTTTACATTGAAAGCGCTCGTGAGCTTGAACTGAGATTGAAGTTCTAGGTTTACCACTGGGGCTCTTAGGTTCTTCTCTCTTCCAGATGTAGACATGAGAGTCTTCGCTTGCACTTATGACATACTTCCCATCTGAACTAAACGAAGCTGCAATTTGGCTGCTTGTATTACGGAAACCTGATGCTACCACAAAATAGAACATTGGTTTAGAAGACACATGGATGTTGCTTGAATTCTCCAAGAGAGTATGTCAGAGAGATAATACCTCTAAACTTATAGATCATCTGTGACCCGTCAAAAATCCTGATACGAGAATCGGCTGAAGTTATAAGCACTTCTGCTGGATTCCATGGGGCAAACTGGAAATAAACGAGTTCAGCTTTCAATAGATCTTGAGGAAAGGAAGAACGTAGAAAAATACCTGTAAACCGGTGACCTTCTTGAGTTGAGAATTCTTCTTAGGTTGAATTTCAATATTGTCTTTTTGTTCCAGTTTGCATTCTGAATAATACACACACGTTGGAAATCAACAGCTGTTTTCCACTGGTAATTATTATCAATTTAATAAAAGATGGTATGTGATGCATTACTTACCAGAGGTAGTGTACATACGACAGCTGCCTTTATGTGAGCCTATTAAAGCACCCTTCAAGAATTTAAAAAAAGAAGAATTCATTGATACTATCAACATTATCCTTTAGAATTGTAGAAATACTCAACATTATACTTTGTTTCTCTTGTTTACTTTTTTTTTTTTTTTTTGGGGAGGAGGGGGGGAGGGGGGTTGAATTAGCTCTTGTTTCCCCTCCTTCTTCTCTACAGCCATAGTATGTGTATAGGGGTTAACGGAGGGGGAGAGGGGGTGTAATTTGGATACTGCTAGCTGATTTGGCTTGAAAATGTTCTTTAATGACACAATTAAGCCAACAAGGATGAACAAGCAACAGCAGGAGTTCATTTCAAATTGAACTTCTGCACCATTATTGTTTTTCTTAAAAAAGAAGAAAAGCAGAATGAAAAACAAAGAAGAAGTGCATATCAATTGAAGTATTATGGCACGTGCTTGGAGTAGGTTTTAGTCTAGTGAGAAGTTAATTGCGAATGCCCCAATATAATACCAGTAAAATAGACATATCTACCTGGCCATCAGGGGTGAAGCAAGTAGCAGTGACCATTTCATGAAGATCACTCCAATCTACAACTTTCCGATCAGGTATATTCCAAATCCGAACCTTTGCATCCAGAGAACCACTGATGAAGTAGTCATCATCCATTGGATTGATCTGTATGCAAGTTACTGCCAGACCATAAGCTCATCAGATGCAAGTGGCATGCAGGAATTATCATTTTAAGTCAATTTATATTGACTAGCTATAATGAAATTTGGCATCTCACCATAGTCATTGTGTGCAAACATTTTTAAGCAAGTCTGTGTTTCAACATCCCATAGCCTGACAGTCTTGTCTATCGAGGATGAAAGCAGTAGCTGCATCCAAGTTTCACATTGCATGTTATATATGCGTAAAAAGTTAGTAGATCTTATTCACTTTGTTTGCAGTAACATAACTTATGGGTGAGTTATTTAATGTCAAGTTTGTGCTAGTTAACTGAATGAAAGTAGAGGAAACTGACCTGAGATCTTGACCAAGACAAGTCCAAGACATCATCCTGGTGACCTTTAAGAGTGCATATTGGTTTCTCCGAAAGAGAAAAAACAGTTTCTGGTACATTGACATATTCCGGAATTGAGTTGCCCTTTTTCTTATGGGAGACCTTCCCCTTCTTCCTTCTTTCTGATGTCATATATCCTGTCTCCGGCATAGGAGGCCGGTCTGAATTGGATCTGGCAATTGGATGAACAGGAGAGCCAGCTGTTGGATGAACGGGTGAGGCACTTGCAAGGTTGTTCATAACTTCACATTCTTGCACTTCCCATATATGAATTAATGTATCTTCTCCTGCAGTTGCTAAATAATGTGCATCCGAGCTGAATCTTATGGTCCATATTGAACCCTCGTGAGCACGGATTTCCTGGCATAAGTGCAAAGCTGTGAATTCTTTGCATGACTTTCCATGCTGGCGGACTTTAATCCATTTGGAGGAGTTCTTATTTGGTTTTTGCTGTTCCTCAGGCACAGGTTGCTCTCGTTCTTTATCAATAATTTTTCCACTCATACTATGTGCTACTCCTTTTATGTTCTTCAAAAGAGCAACTCCCCTTCTCTTGCTATTTCTGAATCTCTTACTAAGATATGAATTTGGGCTTAGTTTCCTCTCGTCATCATGATTTCTTGATCCATTTACCCGGCGCATCAATTCCTTGACAACAGGAGAATATCCCACATGTTTCTCAAATTCATCCATGGTAAGCTGCTTTCCTGTTTGAATATCACTGAGTTTATTCCACATTCCCTGTTCATTGGACTCTTTGACAATGAACTCCTTTCCAGTGTCCAAGTTCTTTATCAAGAAGAACGAAGCAAAGCCCACATCGGCACTCCCATAGGACAATGTGGATGACATATCACTGCCATTTTGCATTAACGACCCATTTCTGTTCTTTTTTGGCGACATTCTAACGGAACCAGCTAATTGGAATACTCCTATACTTGGTGCCAAAACACCTGAAAAGGTCCTGGTGAGACGTTGTTTAGAGATGTCACCAATTAGCTCTTCTTTCCTTTTCTTGGTATTTACAGAAAAATATTGTATATCCCCATCTGATCTCGACCTAACCAGCGCAATTGGCTGTGAAGCTGAAGGTTGCTGTTCTTGGGAAAATTTTAATTCTTTTGCAGGAGAAGAATCAACCTTTGGTGGTTTGGAATCTTGAAATTTCTCCACTTTTCTTGAAATGGCACGTACAATCTTGGCACTTTTGAGCTTGAGGAGGTCCTTATTGCTGGACAACCCCATGCCTTGCAAGAGACGCTTGCGACGTTCCTTGATATCCCCAGGTTCAGCCATCCACATGCCATAGTCCGCGCTGCTAAAAGAATCAGAAACTGACTCAATCTCAATTCCTTGGAATTTCTTGATGGAGGCTGAGGAAAGGGTCGAGACAAAGGAGAGGCGGCTGTCCTCAAATTCATCGTCGTCGTCTGATCCTGAGGATCCCAAGTCAAGGGGAATGGCTGTGGAAAGCCGGTCACGGGACTCAAAGAAGTTGTCGTCATCATCATCTTCTCCAAGACCATCCCAGTTCATCGTTAACGTCCTCCGGTCCATTGTAGCACATTTCCAAGATGAAAAATCAATGGAATATCATCAAATGAAAGACTGCATAACAAAGAAACTCGGGTTGCCTTTTTTTCTTTATTTTTTTTCTTTCCTAATGTTTTGTTCTTGTTTGTTCTCTAAGGGGAATGGCAGAGAAAGGAGAGAGAAAGACAGAGAAGTGGAAGAGAGAAAAATAAGGTAAGAAAAGACTCTTGTGATTCACTCTTTGTGAAGAGGGAAAAGAAAACGGTTAATGAATTGTCCATTTGCACAACTCTTATTACATCTCCTCACGTTGGCATTTAGGTTCTCATGTCTTTGAATTTGTAGACTTTTTGGATTTAAATTCCTCACATTCTTTATTCCTACCCAATCATAAATCATTTATTAGTTTAATTTTTTTTTTTGGGGTATGATGTGCCTAGGATATATGGAGAATTGGAAGGATCGTGCATTCAGTTTTTTATTTTTTTAAAGCTTTTGAAGCAGCTTTATTTGTGCTATAATTCTGGCAACAAACTTGTTGGGAGTTATGTGGGCAATAATTGTATTAGCTTAATATAGCGGTCCAAGTGTTGAAGCCAGGGTTTGTACCACGAAGTTTAACATTTTTTCAAAAATAAATAAATGGAAAGGTCTAGATTATGACACTTTATTTTCCTTTTTTTTTTTTTTTGGTAAAGTTTATTACTCCCTCCGTTCCAAATGTGAGATTGTTTGACTGGACACGGAGTTTAAAAAGTAAAGAAAAACTTTTGTATCTTGTGTCTAAAATAAGCTAAAGATATTTGTGTGGTTATAGATCATCTCGTTAAGCGTAAAAGATAAAGTTTAAAGTTAAATTGTTGTCAAATAAAAAAAAATGTATCATTGTTTTTGACACAAACTAAAAAGGAAAGTGTAAATTGAGATAGAAGTAGTATTATTATTATTAAAGCTAAACGATATGTGGCGATTTTCGTTCCTCGAATATTATTACATGAAGTTGACCCCAAGCTAATTCATTTGGGTCGAATATTTATAATGAAAGTATTGCATATAATGTGATTAATAATAAAGAAATTATAATGCGGTAATTAATAATAAAAAATTATTTTACCTGAATTACTTACTTCAAAAAGTGAAAAATTGGTTAGTTGCCCGTTGACGAAAACTTGTACACATCAATTGAGTGTACGGCAATTGGAGGTATCTCGTTTTCTCAATTCTCAAGTAATAAAAGTGTTTCCATATATGGAAACAGAAATGTAATATGGTATGGCGGCAGCAATTGCTATCTCTTGAAATTTATTTCTTATTGCCAGACAAACCCGAATAGCACAAAAATCGATTAGAGCCAGTTTTTTTCCTCTTAAAGATTTGTAAAAAAAAGGTATTCCAAAATTAATTTATTAAAAGAATTAAATATTAGTAAATGTAAATTAGCCAAATTTTATTCTTTTACATTATTGATTAATAAGTTATAAAAAATTGTTAGAAAAATAAATAAATAAGGAAGATAAGTGTAATATCATAAACTATAACAAATTAATATTACGAAGAGAAAACTAATTACGAAGCGAAAACAAAGGGAGGTCTATGTTATCAATCACAACATACCCAATGTAATTCTACAAGTGAGGTATGTGAGAGGTGGGGTGTACGCAGACCTTATCTCTATTTTATGAGAGGCAGAGAAGTTGTTTCTGATGGACCTTCAGCTCAAGAGAATCGTTATAAAAAAGTTTGATAAATATAAGAGTAAAAGCTATAGTGAAAATAGCGTAGAAAGGAAAAGTAGTGACAACAAAATAGTAAAATTAACCCAAATAAAAGAAACAACAATAATAGTTGAATATAAGAAGTGTTTTACATGCCCAACTTGTAGAGCAGTCTATCCTTTGCATTGTTCTCCCCTTTTTGGACCGTCAAAGATAACATGCTGGAGGCTAATGTTTAAAATTTGTATCTTTTCTCAATTTTGTTGAATACTTATTGCAGGTTCTTTATTCGTTTGGTATAAAGTGGCAATTTATTGAAAAAGATGTAATTTTTCATGTGCTCCAAATCATTTTGCTTGCTGTTTTATTTCTCTCAAATTCTAAATTAAGACACTAGGGACTGTTGGGAAGAAACAAACAATAACCAAATTACACAACAAGGTAACAGCAGAAGAAATACCCAAGTCAAAACTTCTCACACTATTTGAATCAAGAGAAGACAATAAACACTAGCACAAGTGGAAATCCAGACAGCAACTATACCAACAACAAAATAGCAAAGCAAGCAAAAGTAAATCAATTGCAAGAGACACCAAATTTACGTGGTAAAACCCCTTCAAGGTGAAGAGAAAACCTCCACGGAACCTCCGGCCCACAAAAGCTTCACTATAATCAACAAGAGTTACAATAATGTTCTCCAAATGGCTACAACATCAACGCCAAACACGGAGCAACAATACATAAAAGATAGCACCAAAACTAGTGAAGAAAGAAGAGAAATCACCTAAAAAACCGAGCTACTATTCGTACTCGAAAACTGGAGCTACATACCACAAAATTCGATCTCCACCATTGAAATCGAAGAATTAGATTTTGGGAACCCCCAGTTCAAATTTGAGAACAATCCAACGGTTAACGAATCGAGAAACGCCATTTGAAGCAGACTGCTGTAGCAAAAAATTTCTGGACGAAAATCTGCACTTCTCTCTCACTTTTTCTCTCTATATGGCTGCTATGAAATCACTCTTGTGTTATTGAAAATAAGACCTAAGTTGATCCTATAGATATTGGAAAAAGTGGCCTGGTCCAAATTGGATTGTGTTTTATTAATCAAATTCCACATAGTTAGGGAAGACCCAAAACTCCAACAATTCTCCCTCTCCCGACTATGTGGAAGGGACCGCCATCACGGCGATCATGCAACACTCTTCAAACTTCCCTCTTGGCAAAGATTTAATCAACATATCTGAACCATTGTCGTCGGTGTGAATCTTCTCAAGTTCAAGCAACTTAGAATCCAACACATCTCTAATCCAATGGTATCTCACATCAATATGTTTCGACCGACGATGGAATGTAGAATTCTTGCCAAGATGAATAGCACTTTGACTGTCGCAATAAAGCACATACCTCTCTTGAGCAAAGCCAAGTTCCTCCATAAATCTCTTCATCCAAAGCAACTCTTTACAAGCTTCAACGGCAGCAATAAGCTCAACTTCTGTAGTAGATAAAGTAACACATTTTTGCAACCTAGATTGCCAAGACACAGCTCCCCCTGCATAAGTAATCAAGTAGCCCGAAGAAGACTTGCGAGTATCAATATCACCAACTATATCCCAATCGGTGTAACCACAGAGAATAGGCTTCCCTGTCCCAAAGCACAAACTCAGACTAGAAGTGCCATAAAGATATCTCATAATCCACTCCACAGCATTCCAATGCTCTCTTCCTGGATTAGAAAGAAAACGGCTAACAATACCAACAACATGAGCAATATCTAGTTTTGTACAAATTATTGCATACATTAGATTGCCAATGGCTGAAGCATAAGGAACTTTCTTCATACCTTCCTTCTCATTAGCCAAGAGTACAAACTCATTGGGAGAATAACGAGATGAATGTACTTTCTCTCTAATCGATCTTCTGAGAGAACTCTCTGGGGAATCAATAATAGCTAGTTGCTGGCCAGCCACATCATCTTCCACTGGAGCATCAACAACATTATCTTTGGTCATTCGGAACATGATCATTATCTTCATTATCAACTTAATCTTCATTATTTTGAAGATTTTCTTCAGGTGCAATAGTCAAAGGAACTGGATCAACATCAACTAAGCTCTCACTGCTCTGAGAATCAACCTTTTCAGTTTTATCAAAATCTTCAATTGTCTGGTCTTCAAAGAACACAACATCACGGCTTCTAACAAGTTTTTTCTCAATTGGATTATAGAAACGATAGCCAAATTCTTCTTGACCATAACCAATGAAGATACACTACCTAGTTTTAACTTCCAGCTTTGACCTCTCATCCTTAGGAACGTGCACAAAGGCCTTACATTCGAAGACTCTCAGATGAGCATAAGAGACATCCTTACCAAACCAAACTATGTGTGAAATCACCATCCAAAGCAACAAGAAGAGATAAATTGATAACATAGCGTAGTATTAAGTGCTTCTACCCAAAATGAACTGCAACTTAGCATCCGAAAGCAAACATCTAACCCTCTCAATTAGAGTTCTTTCATCCTCTCTCGCTAAACCATTTAACTGAGGAGTCTTTGGAGGAGTTTTCTGATGCCGAATACCCTGCTGTCTACAATAATTATCAAAAGGACCATGTATTCACCACTATTGTCTGAGCGGATGCATTTTAGTTTCTTCCTTGTCTGTCTCTCAAGCAAGGCCTGAAAAGTCTTGAACACATCAAGTACTTGATCCTTGGACTTCAAAGGAAATACCTAGAGTTCGCGAGAATGATCATCAATAAAAGTCACAAAGTAATGTGCACCACCACGAGAACTTACTTTAAAAGGACCACACAAATCAGAATGTACCAACTCCAGCAAATCAAGCTTTCTTAAAGGCGAATGGCTCTGAAAAGAAACTCTTTTCTATTTCCCGGCTAAGCAATGAATACATCTCTTTAACTTTGCTTGTTTCACTCCAAAAAGTAAATTTTTCTTAGCCAAGTTGCCAATCCCCTTCTCGCTTATATGACTCAGCCTTCTATGCCATAACTCTAATGAAGTATCATTCTCCATCAAATTTACCGAGTCACTACAAATGGAGCCCTAAAATAAGTATAAGTCAGACATCTTGTAACCTCGATCTACAACCATTGAACCTCTAAGAAGCTTTCACTGGCCACCACCGACGGTTTGATCATAACCCTCATCATTAAGCTTTCTTACAGAAATAAATTCAGGCGAACATCTGGAGCATGCTTGACATTGTTCAGAACCAACCTCGAACCGTTCTTACTTTTCAAGCAAACTGTGTCAATGCCAAATATCTCAACCTCACTATTATTGCCTATTCGTAACATTCCAAAATTACCAGGAGTATAAGAAGAGAATAATTCATTCTTTGGCGTGACATGAGAAGTGGCACCTGAATCCACAAACCAGGTAGACTCATCAGAAACAAGATTGATATCATTTCAACCACAAGCAACAAGAAGATCATTTTCATCAACAACAGCAACGCGATTTTCATTATCATTTTTTTTCTTTTGTTTTTTCTGGTCTCTCTTAAACTTGTAGCAATGTTTCTTGATGTGCCCTTTCAAGTGACAATAGTCACATGTAAGACTCTTGTACCTGGAGGATCTTGACTTGCCTCTCCTTTTGCCTCTGTCATTTTGACCTTTGAAATTGCTTCTCCCCCTGTCTTCAGTAACCAAAACATCGGAGTGTGAAGCTGAAGAAGACGAAGCTTGAGATCTTTTTCTTATCTCTTCATTCAAAACATCACTCTTTGCATATTCCATAGTTACACTATTATTGGGAGTAGAATTAGTCAAAGAAACTCGAAGAGTTTCCTAAGAGTCTGGCAGAGTACTAATAAGCCAAAGTCCCTGTATTTCTTCATCAAACTTGACACCCATTCCGACGGTACCGATCAAGGACACCCCGAAAATCATTTATATGATCAGAAATAGAACTGCCCTCTTTGTATCTAATATCCATCAATTGTTTAAGTAGGAACAACTTATCATTATTAGTCTTCGAAGCATAAAGTGTCTCGAGCTTTTCCCACAAGCTTTTAGCATTTGTCTCATTCACAATATGATTTCGAACATTATCTTCAACCCATTGCCTAATATAGCCACAAACCTATAAGTGCTCAAACTCTCAATCCTCAGCTTCAATGGACTCAGGTCTCTTAGAAGCAAACACAGGTAAATGCAATTTCTTGACAAACAGAAGGTCTTTCATCTTGCTTTTCCAAATATGGTAATTACTGCCATTTAAACAACACATCTTGCTCATATTTGCCTCCATCATTCAAATAGATAATCAATACAACTGAATATAACCACAAGCTTTGATACCACTTTGTTGGGAAGAAATAAGCAATAACCAAATTGCACGATAAGGTAACAACAGAAGAAATACCCAAGTCAAAACTTTTCACGCTATTGAATCAAGAGAAGACAATAAGAGTGGTTGGCTTCCCTTTCTAATTCTTCAGCGGACTCGATCAAAAAGAGTGGTTGGGCCTCTGGCCCAACAGGTTCAATGCAAAGGTGGCCCAAATGGCCCAGGTTGGATCACATAGCACAAAAGGGATAAAGATTAGTAAATGTCTAAATATTTTAGAATTAGTGTATAGACAGCTCGTGCTCAAATATGTTGAAAGTAAAAAAAACAGACAAATGTATATAACTAGGAAGACGGGAATAATTTGAGAAGAAAAATTAATCCAGGCCCAACTCAGATGAACAAAGAAACTAGAAGCCTGGATAGGCCCCTTCAGCAAAGTCAAGACATATTGAGCCAAGCACATATTACATTCAACACGTAAGAAAAAGGCCCAGCAGCAGGTAGAGAAAGAACAAGCCCAAAATAAAAAAATGATTGCAACAACCAATATCAATTTTTTTTTTATACAAATGATATAATTTAAATATACATGAATACATTCAACCTTATAATTGTGAGGATATAGAGTGAATGTCCTTTGTATACTTTGGCATATTACCCAATATTCATGGAAGAAAAATAATGCATTAGGAAGAGATGAGGGAAAAATTATTAAAGCCTCATTTTAAACTCATGTGAACCAATCAGTAACAGGATTAAAGCCCAGAACCAAAGAGCAAACAGGCAAGTTTATAAGGTAAGTCTCTTAAGCAAAAGTAAATGGACAAAATAAGACTAATGATACTACACCATCACCAGCCAACATATCATGATTTACACACCTATGGAGAGATAAAAACAACTCAAAAGGGAAAGCTCTTGCCCCTTTTGTTTCCTAATGCCGCACAAGATCCAAGGGGTTTCTAGGAACCCCAGGCATGGTAGACATTAGGGAGGGTTTGAGCTTCATCCCCAAGTGCTGTTTTGCCTCTCCACTTATGTGTTAGGCTCACAGTACTTTAGAAAATGAAGTGTGTAAAGGGGATCAACGAAAACAGCTTCCTAATTCATATGCCTAGGCAAGTATTTTATCAGATTTAGCTACATTATTTATTATCTATATCCTATCAAATTCAAACAGAACCTAAAATATTTCTATTACTCAGTCAAGTCAAAAGCAGGAGATGAACCATAGTTATGAATACAGATTCAATATCTCCAATAGTATCAGCACTTAGCTAATTCAAAGAGACATTCTCCAAACAAGCACCATAAAACATACTAGTGAAATTTAAGTAATAAATGATTAATATCCAAAGGGAAGCAATTAACAGTCATCACAGATCATCAAGCAAGTAGTAATTCCCAACATTTTGTTCATTTTTTCAACAAAGGCCAAGTTCTTTTAAAATCAATCTTCCATTTTGTCAACATGAGAAATTAGGACTGTTATATTTACTTAGTAAGCCTTAATATACTCCAGTGGACTACACATATATCCATCTACTTATCCTTTGTAAAGTACTAGCAAACACCTATGCCAAAACACAAATTCTCAGCACAAAGAAACAAACCAGAATCTAAAGCATATTTTGAAAATCTAGATAGATCAACTTCCATCCAAGACCCCCTTTTAAAACTCTTGTTAAGAGGAAAAAAAAAAGAATACAACTAAATAAAAGGCCAAGAACAAGGAAGAAAAGGAGAAGAGGACCAGACAAGCTAATACCAAATAATTCACCCTTAAAACAGTGTTCAAAAAGGAAGAATAAGAAGATTTTTGTTTTAAACAAAGTTCTTCATTAGTCTTCAAACCCTTTTTTTTTAAAAAAAAAAAATAGGACTTAATCTGAAAAGCCTTACATATTCATTTATTTTTAAAATGTTGAATGAATCAGACAAAGAGCACAGAACTGGACTCAGACAAGGAAAAAAAACATAGCAGCTATTCAGGAGCCGAGTTGAATCAAACATCAGGCAAGACCAATTCTTAAACATGATAAAATACTCCAAACTTATTAACTGAGACTCATAAAACACCCAAATAAGGTGATGAACTTTAAACATGGTATGACCAACAACTTTGAATCCATTAGATGTTTAAGCCTATCCACTACCCTTTTTTAATTACTTAGGTAATAACCTCACCCTCACTTAGTATCATGTGACAGTACCAAACCTTTTTGCTTTTTAGACTCAAATTGTATGCAATTCTTAAGCTTATGAAATAAAAATAATCCAGGCTCAACACCACAAACAATGCCATACTTAGTTACATTTGAAGCCAATAGAATCCACAAGCTAAGGTGTTTAACAGACTAGTCAAGGCATGTTGTTTCATTTAACAGTAGTGATGTGTAGACTTACTTAAATGCTATAATTTTCATGGTTGACTCTTATCCAAACAAAATTATTCTATAAAAAAAAAGAAGAAGCAAATTATAACACAAGTCATCATTTCCTAATCAAAGGGCATATTAGCTAATTAGTATAACCTAAATCCCAGCACATATGTGTCTAATAAGCTTAGACAGTTCATTAACAGGATACAAAAGGTGAATAGTACATGATTAAATAGGTCTTGAGCTTTATCATTCATGACTAGCTTAGAATTAAATAAACTCTACCAAGTTAAGAACTTTAGACTCAATAAACTCATAACTAAATAGCTTTGACCAACACAGATCATATCTCAGACCAAGAAAAAACCATAGCTTAACAAGATGACTTCAAGATAATGACTAAAACATATTGTCTTCGTAATTTAGTGATTAGTGATTCATAATCTAATCAAATGACTCATTAAGAAGCTCCTAAGGCCTACATAGTCAACAAGTAGGTGTACACAGGCAAAATAACTATAAAACCAGGTGAAACTACAACAAACTATTATTACAAGACCTAAAGCATTCTAAACAACCATAAACATCAAATGCTAACTCATACAAACAACTGAAATGTAAATAACTGAAAAAATAAAATAAATAGAAGAAGATTATCTCTTTGGTGCGCAACCCTAGTCAAGTATTTGGAATTGAAAGTTTTTACCTCCTTTTTCACCTCACAACCCAACTACAAAACAAAGAAAGGACTCAAATTTTTTTTAACTTAGGACTCAAGATCACAGTTTCAAAGCAATGTTGCCAAAACTAGAGAATCAAGTCCTTTTTTTTTGTGAATATATCATTATCTCCGAAAAAAGTCCTCCTCCTTTTGCTTGCAAAGTTGGTGTTCTATTTATAGAACCCCTAAATTATAAAAACCCTAGGTCCAAAAACAATGTGGGACTCTTCGAATTTTAGCAAAAGCATGTCATTACAAACCATATCAACGACTAAGAAAGCAAATACACAGATGAAGGTTCAGATTTAACCCCAAAAATTGTGATCTTATTAGTTCCTCATGAACCAATAGAAGTCTAAGATTCAAATTCACAAACGAACAAAAGTAATTAAAGATTCACAGAGTTTTTACCGTTGAATTGACTAAAAGCAAAACAAACAAGACAAAATATACCGTGTTTGGATGATATTTGATAGCAAAGAGGTAAAGCATTAAATGCCTTACTCAAAACGGCCATACCAGGCCTATTAAAGCAATGGTACGTCTAAAATTTTGCCACAAATGGCGAAGTGACGCAGTCGCGGGTCCACCGCCTCCATGGCGGCGCTAGGGTTACCAAAGAAAAAGGGGGAAGGGGAACGAGGCTTGTTTGGACAAGGAAATAAAAGGGAAGGGCTGTTGCCCTCTTTATTTGATAGCTGGGCCGGGTCTGGCCCTGTTGGGCTGGACTCGGTCCAAAAAAGAAGAAGAAGGGCAGGCTCGATTTCACACACACACACAAACACACACACACACATATATCGTATATTTTATATACGAATATATTAATGAATATCTATTGACGTGTATATATATATGTATGTAGTATACATATGAATATGTATTAAAGAACACACACACACACACACACACACACATATATATATATATATAAAGGACAAAAAATGCAAATTAATGAGTAGGTAAAAAGATTTAAAGGGATTGATTCATTTTAATTGAAATTAACAACCAATTAATTTAAAAACACAACTGATTTTCACAAAATGTTGGATTTACAAGTATGGCCTTAATTGAATTAAAACATGAATTTGTTATTTCAATTAAGGCCCTATTTGACTAACTAATTGATTATTTCAATTGTAGCCATAATTAATCATATAATAAGTAATTCACAAATATAACCATAATTATTCGCCTAAATTAATTATAATTAATTTGAGAATTACTCATATAAATGGAGTATGCAGAAATAAAACTTTGGGGGTAAAAATGATTATTTATTTCAATCAAATCAATTTTCTTGAATTAAAATGGGGTAAATATTTGCTGATTAATTTTTGATAATTGCACAATTAAATAAATAGCTATTTTACACTATTTTCTGGTTGAAATTAGTAAAATGCATCATTAATTGCTGTGAAATAATTTTCAAATGATTTATTATAGAAATCATTTTACCAAACAATAAAGGTAAAATATTATCTGCATAGTTTATAAAATCATTCTGATTTTCTAAAAAAAACATATATTACCCCATTTGATATTGAAGTTCCTTTGATCAATTAGAATAAATTATGGGAGGTCAAAAATTAGGTGTCAACAGGTGGCACTTAGACTTCGCGAGTTACACTGGGTTGTGCTACCGAGATGTCGATATTTTCATCCGGAGTACATGTGTACACGGCATTTGCATGGCATTGCATTGCATCCATACATTATTGTATTGCATTACATCATGGCTCACATTGAGATGTTTTGGTGTTGTACTTGTGATGTTGGATTCAAACTTGATATATTGAGACTTGGCACATTTGGGATTAGATGCTCTACTTAGGCGATGACGCATACTTGGCTTTGATTATGTTTGATTTATACTTGTTGATTTATCTGTCTATCTTGATTTATTATCTAAATTGTGTTAGCTATTCTTAGTCAGCCGATGATGCCTACTAATACCGTTGTATTATACTGACCTGTACTTGCTGCATTCCTTTATGAATACAGAGTATCAGGTTGGGTCTACTTCTATCTCTCGTGGCTGTTTGTCATCTTCAGCATTGTTGCAAGTCTCCAGGGTGAGCACGGACGTTCGCTGCCTTGAAGACTCTTCTAGCACGGATGTTCACTGCCTTGAAGACTCTTCTCATTTTATGTCTTATTTTTGCTATTCTGAGACATAGACGGATTTATGTAATATTATTCCAGACTTGTATCTTTTCGTTAGAAGCTCTTGTATGACTTAGACTAGACTCTGGGGGTATTACTTATTCGGCACTATTTCTATTATATATAATATTGTGAGACTTACGTAATTATTCTCTTCCGCCTGATCGATTATTTATTTAAATCTTTATTTATCGTTGGGTTGAGGGTTCGCTTATCGAGGTGGGAAAGGTAAGTGCTCGCACGACTTATGTCAAATTGGGTCGTGACAAGTTGGTATCAGAGTCCTAGGTTACCCTGTCTATAATACAAGAGCGTGTCTAGTAGAGCCTCGTGGATCGGTACGATGAGCTCCGTACTTATCTGCAAGGGGCTATAGGACATCTAGAAAATCTCAGTTTCTTTCATTCTTTCATGCTAATTTATTCTAACTGGTATCTAAAAAGATCAAATTGGTATCTGACTCTTATCTAATCTCTCACAGATGGTGAGGACTCGAGCTACTATGGCTTGAGATCAGGTGCCAGAGCCCGCAGCTACAGCTGGCAGCCGAGGGCGAGCGACAACCAGACGTGTAGCCCAAAGTGGACTCTACTAGAAAGTCAAGATGTTGTATAGGCAACTAGCCTTAGAGTAGTGTATTGAACTAAAGGACAGGAGCGCCCTATAATCATTGACGAAGAGGAAGGCTTGGAAAGGGATCAAACATATTGAGGAGGAAAAGACGATACCGCTCTTATTAGTTTAATAGTTTACCCAAGAGTTACTCAATGAATCGGTTGATTGGAATTGCGGGATGGATAGATGTTACAGATGATGAATCAATTTATTTTAGAGGGCGGGGGCAGGGATCCTGCGGTAGGATAGCGGCGAAAGAGGTCTCCGTCTCCCGAGCCTGAGTATCAGCCGAATCGAGGACAGGCTACAGAGGATGGAGTGGCCCCAGCACGAACACAGCCTGAGGTTACTTCTGATCAGGTCATGCATGATACTATGGCCAAAGTTTTACTTCACCTTGATACCCAGCAGGCGGCAGCTGGTGTTACTATCCCGGCGGGGCTTCGCAGACCAGAGTTGGGGCGCAGACCCCTGAGCATGGACCTACGCGGGTAGCACACCCCGCTGCAGCTATGGCTCCTCACATTGATGTGATACCCGCTCCTGATGATGATATTAGGCCCATGGAGGGTACTGTTATGGCCACGCTAGATCAGGAACTTATTGGGAGATTCAGGAAGTTAGAGCCGCCGAGGTTTTTTGGTACTTCTTCTGAGGATGCTTATGAGTTCATTCTAGATATGCACGAGTTGCTACACCGGATGGGGATCGTGGAGACCTACGAGGTTAATTATGTGTTCTACCAGTTTCACGGTGACGCAAAGACGCGGTGGAGGTATTTCATAGCTTGCAGACCTGACGGTTCCCCTCCCCTGATTTGGACTCAGTTCTACCGGGCCTTCCTTGAGAAGTATGTGCCCCGGTCTTTGAGAGAGGCGTGTAGGGAGGAGTTTTTACATCTTGAGCAGAGGGGCATGTCTTTGGAGTCCTATGTGACCCACTTTCTATATCTGGCCCGCTATTCTACTCCTTTGATCCCTACTGAGGCCGATAGGATCAGGCGTTTTGTTGGGGGACTAGTGGGCTCGTCGCATTCCTTGTCTTCGACGATGGAGTCTATGGGGCTTCCTTCCGATCTATTATCGAGCATGCTTCTATGGTTGAGGGCTCTAAGAGCCCGTTTGGATACATTTGCTTATAGCTTAAAAGCCGTTTTGGTGACTTATAGGCGAAAAAATAAGTTGGGGTAGTCCGGTTTTTTTTTGGTAGTTCCTTATAAGTCGCTTTAGATAAACTAAGTTAAATGGGTCCAATTATTTTTTTAAGCTTATTTTAAGCAAAAAATGACTTTAAAATTTGTGACCAAACACTCAAAAAGCCGAAACACGGCTTATAAGCCAACTTATAAGCCAATCCAAACGGGCTCTAAGGCTCGTACATTTGGTAGTGGTGACAAGAGACCGTGTCAGTCTGGTAGTTTTGGTAGTTCCAGTTGGAGGGGTGCCGATAAGTTTTTGAGGCTGCATCAGTTATACTCCAGCCGTCCTGTGCATTCAGCTTTACAGGCTTCCCCTGAGAGTTCCTGAGAGCTCGTTTTCCAGACCAGTAGACAGGGCGGGTCTTCAGCTTCAGTGTATCAGCCTTCGTCTCCTTTTACCTATTATTTTTGTGGAGAGATGGGGCATGTTGCTAGGAGATGTCCCCAACCCAGGAGGGATTATCAGCCGTCGAGGACTCCGACATCATCTGGTGGTCGAGGTGGTGTTTCTCAGAGGGGCGGTGCTCAGTCAGGCTACGGTGGTTCTCATGGCTCTAGAGGTGGATCCCAGTCAGCTAGGTGGTTCCCAGAGTGCGAGAGGGGGATCTCAGACTGGGCATGGTGGAGCCCATTGTTACTCATTTTCGGGTAGGCCCGAGGCAGAGGCCTCAGATGCTATGATTTCAGGTACCATTTCTGTCCGTCATAGAGCAGCATCTGTGTTATTTGATCCTGGATCCACCTATTCGTATGTATCTGCATTTCATGCCGTTAGTTGAGATTTGCCTTGTGATAGCATAGATATACCTGTTCATGTGTCTACTCCGATCGGAGATTCTGTGATTGTTGATCGAGTCTACGGATCTTGTTTGGTTACTTTTATGGGGTATGACACTCAGGGGCGGATGTACCAAGAGCCCCGGGTGTTCACCCGAACACCCTGGATAAAAAATTACAGTGTATATTTAGGGTAAATTTTATATATTTATGTACATATATTAACTTCTGAACACCCTGAACATATATTACAGTGTATATTTAGGTTCAATTATTTTTTCGAACACCCTGAGTGAAAATCCTGAATCCGCCAATGATGATACTTGGGTAGATTTGATGATTCTCGATATGGTGGACTTTGATATTATATTAGGGATGTCCTGGCTTTCTCCTTATCACGCGATCTTGGACTGTTACGTCAAGACAGTCACCTTAGCCATGCCGAGCATTCATAGGCTCGAGTGAAGGGGTACTCCTAGTCCCGCTCTGAAGAAGATCATTTCTTTCCTTCGGGCGAAGAAGTTAGTAATTAAGGGGTGTTTAGCCTATTTGGCTCATGTTCTTAATACGACGGTTGCATCTCCACCCCTTGAGTCTATATCTATTATAAGCGAGTTCGCGGAGGTATTCCCGTCAGATCTGCCGGGTATGCCACCCGATCGCGACATTGATTTCTTTATTGACTTGGATCCGGGCACTCACCCTATTTCTATTCCGCCATATCGGATGGCACCTGTTGAGTTGAGAGAGCTTAAGGAGCAGTTACATGATTTATTGAGCAAGGGGTTCATTAGACCGAGTGTCTCCTCTTGGGGTGCTCCTGTGTTATTTGTAAAGAAGAAAGATGGGACCATGAGGATGTGCATTGATTATCGCCAGCTGAACAAGGTTACTATTCGAAACAAGTGCCATATGCCTCGTATTGATGATCTATTTGACCAGCTTCAGGGTGCTTCGGTGTTGTCGAAGATTGATTTCCGTTCAGGCTACCACCAGTTGAAGATCAGGGTGGAGGATATTCCAAAGATAACATTTCGGATGAGATATGGCCACTATGAGTTTCTAATGATGTCTTTTGGGCTTACTAATGCCCCGGCTGAATTTATGACTTTGATGAATGGCATCTTTAGGCCATTCCTTGATTCCTTCGTAATAGTGTTCATTGATGATATCTTGGTCTATTCCAAGAGTAGAGAGGAGCATGAGAGCCATCTTCGTTCTGTTCTTGGGTTGTTAAAGAAGCATAGTCTGTGTCACGACCCAACCCCGTAGGCCGCGACTAGTGCCCGAACTGGGCACTCGTACACACCCAATAACCAGAATCAGCATACAAGTACTTATATATATACAAAGATCATACGTAGTCTCAGATTGTCGCATACACAAATATATATCACAGAAGCCAGCAAGGCTATCATAAGGCGCAACGTCCCAGAATATATACAAACGCAAGCCGACAAGGCTGCCACGGCGAATGGGACCGCCCAAAACATAAAACATGCGAACACAACCGAACAACAATATGCACAACCCACATATATGTCTACAGACCTCTAAGAGTAATCACAGAATCATATGACGGGACAGGGCCCCGCCGTACCCCTGAATAGACATATGCATATACAACGGAAGAGTCTGTACCAAAATATAGGCTCCGGAACAAAGGAGCACTCCAAGATAGCAGAATAGGTGTCCTAAGCTGGCGGATCACCAAAGTGGGCGTCTGTACCTGCGGGCATGAAACGCAGCCCCCGAAGAAAGGAGGTCGACGGAATATGTACCGAGTATGCAAAGTATGAAATACAAAAGGGATCATAACCGGAACGAGAAGTACAGTAAATAAGTACAATATCCAAAATACCAAAATATATAGTTTCAAAACGCAAATCATGTATGGGGCTCAGGGAACATGGTCGCCACCCCGTCATTTGGCGCCATAGCACATCATACTCCAGAAGATTTCATATCTCCGTAACCCGGCATATCTCCATAACACATCATAACACCATAACACATCATAACACCAGAATATAAACGGTGTTATGATGTGTTACCCTCTAGCGAGGGGCTCGGCGAACCATAACACATCATACTCCGAATATATCATAGTGCGCACGACGACATAACCGGCCGGGACTCGGCGAAAGATATAACAACGGGATGCACGAGCGAGTCGTGAGTAACCATATGTATAAAAATCATCATTTCGACTCTCTCTGAGATAAGTAAGTAGTCGACGTTCGAGGGTTAAGACGATAATCATGCTAAGTCCTTTCTAATGTCGTTAGAACTAAACAAGGGAAAGTCTCGGGGACCACGGACAAGTATCAAACCAATCCGAGCCCGCCTGTGAAAGTTAGAGACATTATACGCTATAGAATCCTCTACGAACGTATCGAAGCGATCCGAGCCCGTCTATGAAAGTTAGAGGCCTTATTCAACATAAGATCTTTTAGGAACAAAAACTCTTTATGCAACATTTGAAATCCAATCATATAAAAACATAAGAACCATAGTTCGACTACATTAAGAAAGCCAACATTAAGAAGTGAATAAGAATCGTATACAAGCTCGGATCTTAAGAATGGAGTTACCCCAAGGCTCGTATCATAGCCTACTTACAACTAAGACATGCCAAAAGAAAGAAAGGTTAGGCTTTACTTACCTCGTCCGCTTCCTAAGCTAAGCCAAACTTAAGTCTCGGGCTTCCCAAGATCTACAACAACGTCATTAGATACTAACATTAGTTATAGGCACTTAGGAATCCAATCCCAAACTAGCACTTTATCTACAGAAATTCGGGCAGCATTTCCCCTATAAATTCAACAACCCCGAGAATTCAACTCGGCCAATTCATCAACAACAATACCAACAACCATAATAACAACATCAACAATCAATTCAACTACATACGTTCAAGCCAACATCAACGCTCACATGTTCAAGTACTAATCCGAAGCCATTCAAACAAGATTCAAGAACACTTCTAACAATCCGCACAATATTCAAAACAACCCAACCAATATACAACTTTACCCGAAACCTCCCCAAACCCGAGAACAACAACAACAACATATTCCTCTCTTCCAAATTCATGAATTACACCAACAATCCACACGTTAACAATGTCATTCTCATAAATATAAAAACTACATTCAAATCACGTTGGCTTCTAAAACGGCCCACAACAATTACAACTTCAACTAGAATCATTAAACTCTCACTTTCATCATAGAATCCATAACAACAACGACCAAAATACTAAATAAATTAGTTCATTCCTTGCCATACAAAATGACCCATATTCGGCCACCACCCCAACACACAACTTTCATGATTTTCATTCATTTCTACATACACAAACCATCCATAACATATGAAAAAGAAGATTAACCTTACCTTTTTCCACTAAACTCCACAACTTGGCTAGGGTTGTAAATGGTAGAAACGAATGGTTTGTTGATTCCAACAACTACTCCACGTTAACAAGGACCTTCCAATTGGTTGAATTGGTAGAAGAAAATATTTTTTTGATCAATATTTTTGGACCTCAATTTTCGGTCACCATGGCCGAATGGCTCCTCTTGTTTTTCTCCAAGGTTCTCCAAATTTCTAAGTGTTGAAAGGATGATGAATATGTCTAATAAGTCATCTAATATACACTTATATAACTCATCCATGTGTCCCATGCCCCCACACATGGCTTGGATTAATTAAAATTAGCCAAGCCATGGGTGGGAACCCACACTAATTCACACGGCCACATGGCCTTTTATTTCATGAATTGTCAACTTTCCAAAATTAACTTTTAACCCCAAATTTTGCTTAATATTCGACACCAATAAAATCATAAGCAACTTATGCCTTAAAATAAAATCGAAGGTCAAAAGTCTCTACCTCATATCCCGGAATAGTCTTGTCCTTAACTTATTATGGTTAGCTCGGATTGTCCCAATGTACAAAATACGAGATATAACAGTCTGTTTGCTAAGTTTTCTAAGTGTGAGTTCTGGTTAGAGTCTGTAGCATTCTTGGGCCTTGTTGTGTCTAAGGATGGGATTATGGTTGACCGCTGCAGAAGATTGAGGCCGTGAGGGTCCGGTGCCCACTACTATTACTGAGATTCGTAGTTTTGTGGGTTTGGCCAGCTATTACCGTCGCTTTGTGAAGGATTTTGCTGCTATTGCTTTATCTTTGACCAGATTGACTCAGAAGGATGTTCCCTTCCAGTGGTCAGATGATTGTGAGCAGAGCTTTCAAAAGCTCAAGCTTCTTTTAACTACAGCCCCGATCTTAGCATTACCCATGGAGGGTAAGGACTTCGCTGTCTATTGTGATACCTCCCTTATGGGTTTGGGTGCTGTGTTGATGCAGGAAGGTATGGTGACAGCTTATGCTTCCCGTCAGTTGAAGATTCATGAGAAAAATTACCCTACCCATGATTTGGAGTTGTTGACCGTGGTCTTCGCTTTGATGATTTAGAGGCGTTATTTATACGGTGTTCATTGTGAGGTTTTCACCGATCATCGTAGTCTTAAGCATGTGTTTACCCAGAAAAATCTTAATTCCAAGCAGCGCCGATGGATGGAGATCCTGAAGGACTATGACTCTCTATTTTTTATCATCCGGGGCAAGCTAATGTGGTGGCTGATGCCTTGAGTCGCAAGGCAGTGAGTATGTGGATTTTAGCTCGATTGATTGTTTCCAAGCATCCATCGGCCATGGAGGTTCGACTACGGTTTCAGCTTCGCCTTGATATTTGACTCCGGTGCGGGATTTTAGCTTGTGTAGAGCCGAGGTCGTCCTTATTGGATCAGATCAGGACTCATTAGTTTGAGGATGCTCAGTTGAGAAAGATTCAAGATAGATCCTTGAGGGGTGAGGCCAAGGAGGTCGTGATTGATTCTGAGGGCATTTTGAGGATTAGAGGACGCATGTGCGTTCCTTGTGTTGATGATTTGATTCAGTTAATCTTGTCTGAGGCTCATAGCTCTCGCTATTTCATTCATTCGGGGGCGGCTAAGATGTACCGTGATTTGAGACAACACTATTAGTGGCGTCGGATGAAGAGAGATATAGTTGATTTCGTGGCTAAATGTGGTAATTCTCAGCAGGTTAAGTATGAGCAGCAGTGACCCGATGGTGTGCTTCAGAGGATACCCATTCCAGAGTGAAAGTGAGAGAGGATTACTATGGATTTTGTTGTGGGTCTTCTAAAGACCTTGGGCAAGTTTGACTTTATTTGGGTGATAGTTGATTGGTTGACTAAGTTCGCTCACTTTGTTCGAGTTCAAGTTTCCTCTACCGCAGAGAAGTTAGTCAAGTTGTACATTCGGGATATTATGAGATTGCACGGGGTCCCTATTTCTGTTGTATCTGACCGGGGTACTATCTTCACTTCCCGATTTTGGAGGGCTTTCCTGAGGAGTTGGGTACCCGATTGGATTTCAGTATAGCTTTTCATCCCCAGACCAATGGCTAGTCCGGGAGGACTATCCAGGTGCTCAAGGACATGTTGAGAGCGTGTGTTATTGATTTTGGTGGTCATTGGGATCAACACTTGCCATTGGTAGAGTTTGCGTACAACAACAGTTATCATTTGAGTATTGGCATGGCGCCTTTTGTGGCTTTGTATGGTAGGAAGTGTAGATCTTCGGTTGGCTGGTTTGATGGGTTCAAGGCTCGACCTCGGGAGTACGGATACGTCGTGAGAGAGTCCTTGACAGAGCGAGAGTTATTCGAGGCCAAGCTTTTGGCAGCTCAGAGTCGGCAAAAGATGTATACAAACCGGAAGGTCCGAGGTTTGGAGTTCGCTGTTAGTGACCAGGTTCTATTGAAGGTTTCACCCATGAAGGGTGTTATGAAGTTTGGTGAGAGGGACAAGTTGAGCCCCAGGTATATTGGTCCCTTTGAGATTGTTGCCTATGTGGGTGATGTAGCTTATGAGTTGGCATTGCCGCCAGGCTTGGCTGGAGTTCATCCGGTATTTCATATTTTGATGTTGAAGAAGTACCATGCCGACGGTACTTACATTGTTCGATGGGATTCTGTATTACTTGATAAGAATTTGACTTATGAGGAGGAGCCTATCGCGATCTTAGATAGGCAGGTTCGGAAGTTGAGGTCGAAAGAGATTGTTTCTGTGAAGGTGCAATGGTAGCGCCGTCCTGTTGAGGAGGATACTTGGGAGACCGAGTCCGACATGCGTAGCCGATATCCCCAGTTATTTACTGATTCAAGTATTTTCCTCGCTTCCATCCTCTTCTTCGCTCGAGGATGAGTAACGGTTCAATTGGTATCTGATGTAAAGACCCGTTTGGTCATTATAGTCTTTTCGGCATTTTCGCTCTTTTTCGAGCATTGATTAGCTCACTTTTGATCAGAGGGGACCGTTGACACGCTTCTCGAGGTGTCTATATTGGATTCCGGCAAAATTTTGTGAAATATGGGCTTAAAGTGAAAAAGAGTTGACCCAAAGTTGACTTTTAGATAAACGAACCTTTTTCAAAAATTCGTCGATTCTGAGAGGTCCGAATGGTCGTTTAGAACTTGTGTGTATATCTGGTTCGGTTCCTAATGCACTCGGATGTATTTTGGAACTTGGAATTAAGGTATCAGGGGTTGACTCGGTTAACGAGACCTCTGTTGGGAATTTCGAGGCCACGAGCGCGTTCATAGTGTGTTTTTATGTGTGTCTATGTGAGCAGATGGCCTCGGGAATTAGTCAGAAAATCGGATTGAATTGTGAACTTGGGTGGATTTTTTGGTGTCTGGTGCCCGCTTTGGCGGCACCAGCGGTAGCGGTACCGCTGGAGCGGTCCAAGCCAATTAGGCTGGACCGCTGGAGCGGCTCCGCTGGGGCGGTCCCAGCGTTGCCAAAGCGGGTGACGGGCAATGAGTATTATTAATGAAGTGTTAAAAGCCTTTAGTCCCTCATTTATTACCATTACGAAAATATAACTCTTGGGATCTGTTCTTGGAGACTTTTAGTGAAGATTCTTGGTGGTAAGTTTCCCTAATCCTTTTACTATTTCATTAATCCTAATCATCATATATTACCCCTTCTCTTAATAACCCCTTGGTAATAGAAGATGAAAGTGGGTTTTGATGAGCATTCTATCTAGGCTTATTAATGATGAAATTGATGGGGTTTATGCTAGATTTTGATGAATCTAAGGTTGTTAATCATTTATATTCCACTATTAAAGTTGAATTATTGAATCAAAGAGTTAGGGTTTATACCCAAAATTGGGAGTTTTTCTCCAAATTCAAAATTAGGTCAATCCTTGAGTTAAATTAGCAATTAGTGATTGGGTTATGATCACCTAGTGCTTAATTTGATGTTTTTCTCCCGAATTTCCCGTTTTGACCTTGTGGGCCCCGTTTCCCCAAATTCTAGGGTTGGATTTGACCTGAATTGAAAGATAGCAATATTAATATCATTCTTCATGATTTCTAATCTAGATTTCAATTATCCCTAGATCTTATTGATCTTGAGGCTCAGCGGAAGGGGAAGGCGAAAGAGTGATTTGTTAGTGTTTGTTGTTCGGCCATCCAGGTAGGTTATGACTTACCCTTGGTGAGACTTCGTATAGCGAAGCATATATTTAGATTATATTGTCGGAGAAAGCATGTAAACCTTCGGGTATGAAGTTGGGTTGGATATTGTCTTAGGTTGGGCCCTATTGCGTGATTAGGGCTAGCCACCCCATTGTGTTGTAATTTGATTGATCTATTGTGTTGGCCTGATGCCATGTGTTGTTAGTAGATACTGGAATCTATTGTTCCATCTTGATTACGATATTGATGGCGTACCACTATTGGTACTTGTGACTTGATATATTGTTGGCGCACCCACTGTTGGTACTTGTGACTGATATATTATTGGCGTACCCCTTGTTGGTACTTGTGATATTGAGCATGATTATTGACATTGATACATGCATTGCACTCACTCTCATTCTTCATGATATACTGTTGAGATACTGATGATATTTGATGAAACATTGTGATGAGCTTGGCTCGATTTTTAATTAGAGTGATGTGAGAGTTCGATATCCAATGTTAGTTCCAGAATCGTGAATTGAAAGAGTGCATGGACTCCGTGGGTCCACCAGAGTGGTGCCGGTGAGAACCTTCCGTGGGAAAAGATTCGGGGTCCCGTCTGTCTATTGGGAAAAGATCCGGGACGGGTGGCACTTAGACTTCGCGAGTCACACTGGGTTGTGCTACCGAGATATCGATATTTCCGTCCGGAGCACATGTGTACACAACATTTGCATGTCATTGCATTGCATCCATACATTATTGCATTGCATTGCATCATGGCTTACACTGAGATGTTTTGGTGTTGTACTTGTGATGTTGGATTCAGACTTGATATATTGAGACTTAGCACATTTGGGATTAGATGCTCTACTTATGCGATGACGCATACTTGGCTTCGATTATGTTTGATTTATACTTGTTGGTTTATCTGTCTATCTTGCTTTATTATCTAAATTGTGTCGGCCTATGCTTAGTCTACCACGATGCCTGTATCGTTGTATTGTACCGACTCGCACTTGCCGCATTCCTTTATGAATGCGAGCATCGGGTAAGGGTCTACTTCTCTCTTGTGGTCGATTGTCATCTTCGACATTGTTGCGAGTTTCCGTGGTGAGCACGGACGTTCGTTGCCCTTGAAGACTCTTCCTATTTTATGTCTTATTTTTGCTATTCTGAGACATAGAAGGATTTATGTAATATTATTCCAGACTTGTATCTTTTCATTAGAAGCTCTTGTGTCACTTAGACTAAACTCTGGGGGTATTTCTTATTCCGCACTATTTCTATTATATATAATATTGTGAGACTTACGTAATTATTCTCTTCCACTGGATCGATTATTTATTTATGTCTTTATTTATCGTTGGGTTGAGGGTTCGCTTACCGAGGTGGGGAAGGTAAGTGCCCGCACGACTTATGTCAAATTGGGTTGTGACAGGCCGGGTACGTTTCACACCGAGTCCTATTATGGCCGGGTACGTTTCACACCGAGTCCTATTATGGCCGGGTACGTTTCACACCGAGTCCTATTATGGCCGGGTACGTTTCACACCGAGTCCTATTATGGCCGGGTACATTTCACACCGAGTCCTATTATGGCCGGGTACGTTTCACACCGAGTCCTATTATGGCCGGGTACGTTTCACACCGAGTCCTATTATGGCCGGGTGCGTTTCACACCGAGTCCTGTTAAGGCCGGGTACGTTATGATGATAATGTTATTTTTACTTGTGTATATATATGTATATTCATGATTTTAAACTACAGCATGCATTGCATATGGTTCTTCTTCTACTATATTTCCTTGTTTAGTTGTTGTACTCCTACCTTACATACTCAGCACTTTTATCCGTACTCACGTCCTATTTCACGGGACGCTGCATTTCGTACTGCAAGTCCTGACAGGCAGATAGGAGGACCTTGTCATGCCCCGAACCATGGCGGGGCGTATTTCTTACGTGTCCGAGCGAACCTCATGGCTTGCTTGTATACGGGCATATATATCTATATGATGCTATTTAAATAAATCATGAAAATTACGGAATAAAGTCTTGAAATTATCTCTAGCATAAAAATTCATGAAAACGTAATAGTCTCAAAACATGAAAACATCGATTATTATGAAATTAAACATGTCCGAATACTAACTACCAGGACATGGCCACGGACTACCATAAACCTCCATACTAATATAGATCGTTGGGCGGGCTCATCAATGAGCCGAGGAAGTGATCCTACTACGTTGTGTGTATGCTCGAAAATTACCGGGAAGGCAAAAGGGACGTTAGTACCGGTGAATAGTACTAGTATGTAAAACCCTCCGAAAATGAAGAACATGGCACAACATAGGTATAGAACATGAACTGAAACTGAATGTAACTTGAACATGAGCATGAAACGTAACATGAGCATGAAACGTGAGTAAAGCCTGAAAACAGTAATTCAATGAAAATACATGTATATAAAACTTCTTGTAACGTGGGGAATGCTATAGTGTAACCGACAACATGATCTCGGTACTTGCGCCTACCGTGAGAACCTCACACCTTTCGGGGGATATGAGATTTAAGTAATAATAGCATGTAAGGATCAACCGTATAATGAAGGTGTTGCTACGACAACCCCTTATCCTCTAAGTGGCAACGTAGTTTGAGTGCTATCCGAGCCTTCTCGGTTAACTAAGCAATCCCAAAAACATGAACATGATGTAGTTGGCTAAGAAGCCCATGATTTTCGTGAAATAACTTGTAACATGGTTTCATGAAATATCTTGTAATGTGGTTTCATAAAATAACTTGTTGTAGTCTTGCAAACATGTTCTTGATTCACGAGTAATAACAATAGTTCATAATTTATATATATAATTGACTTGAAAACTTGCTTGTAACTTGCTACATAAAATCATAAAATTTCATATAAACAAAATGAGAATACATGAGGAAGAATTCATGATTCATGGATTAAGCTAGGGTTCCTAATAACCGTAATGGAAGATTAGGAATACAATGACGAATATAGATACCAAATTCATGTACATCAATACATAACTATGGGCTACCAATATTGGGTTTAACTAGGGTTTGTACTTCATGAATATCATGTATGGGGAAGAATAGAGATATGTGGATGGAAGTTCTACATACCTTAATCGCTCCAAAATTGAATTAAAGACTTGAGCTTTGAAGAGGATTTCTAAAAATCTTGAATTCTTGAACCTCGAGATGGGTTTACTCAAGTTAGAAAAGATTAGGGACTTGAATTCAACCTAAAATCATGATAAAACTTACCTTGTAGGGTGAGGCTTGGGACTTGTTCTTCTTGACTTTAGGGTAATCTTTCGTGAATGGGTGTCGGGGAAATAAACCCCAAACCTTAAATATAACTTAAAACGCGTAAACCCGACCTTTTGACCCGAAACTGACCTGTTTCGATGGTTCCCGATGCGGTTGCATCGCGCAACATTCTGAAGCTAAAAACTCAGAGTTTCGCGATCTCCGCGAAGCGGGGCCATCGCGCGCTCTCGCGCGCCCTCACGCGCCCCGAGAAGCGACGGGTGTCGATTTTGTACAGTGTTCGGTAAAATGGGCATAACTTCTTGTACGTAACTCCGTTTGGGCTGGGCGACCTACCGTTGGAAAGCTATTTCAAAGATCTACAACTTTCATTGAGGAAGGTTCCTCAAATTCCCAACGGATTTGCACGAAATTTGACTGGAAGTCAGACGTATCGAAACTTAGCCGATTCTATAGGATTTCAAGTGCTTTACTATTAGCCATATTGAGATGATCATATCTCCTTGATCCGATCTCGATTGGCTTGGTCCTATATCGTTAGAAAGGTATTTCTATACTTTCATTAAGGGTACTTTCCCAAATTTCAAACCGATCAAGGAGTTATTGTTTCGGGCGTATCAACCATTTTCGCAAAACGTTCAAACCTTCGCTTTTTCGCTAAAACTCTAATGCTACGAGTCTAAACTTAGTTCCAAGATGTAGGGTGTTACACCTCTTACACCTTAGCAATGCAAGTTTCACTTGATCCGAGCTTGCTTGTCTTTGGGTATATCACTATATACATGCATTATATATGGCTTTTGGGTATGGCGGGGCCCTGTCCCGACCGATACGTTATGTATGCACTCTTAAAGGCTCTTGGACATGTGTCATATATATAGATGTTATGTGTGGCCTCGTCGGCCTTAGGTTTGGTACTGATGTGGTTGTAGCGGACTTGCCGGCCATGTGATCTTGGTAGACTTAGTGGCAGCCCTGTCGGCTTGCGTGTATATATATATATATATATATATATATATATATATATATATATATATATATATATATATATATATATATATATATATGTTATATGACTTTTCGTATTGTTATACAGTAAGGTATGTTGAATGTACGCCAGGTGGTGCTTAGCTGGTGAAGCCAGGTGCCCGTCATGCCCCTCGGTTTGGGGTGTGACAAGTATGTAATTGCAAACATTTATTTATAAAAGGAACACAGAGATATATGATTTATTAATATGGCACCTTACGATATTCTCATATCTTTTTTATGAATTATGGTTTGCTCATTTGGTAAGATTATATAAGAGTTGAGAAGTTTTGATAATTTTCACTTTTCACAGTATAAGGGTTTTCATGTTTATGAGAGAAAATACAACATAAGAAATTCAAATGCATGTCCAAACAAAATTTCAACTTCAAATCAACATGATTTCAAAGTATGATCTGAAATCATGTCTAAACGGCCCTAACTTTATTATTCCTCTAGATTTGTATTAAATTCATTAACAGTTAGGGGTTGCAAAATTAGCCAAATCCAAATAACCTGCTCAACCCTTTCAAGTTTTAGTGGGTTCCGATTAGAGTGTTTTTTTTATAATGAATTAACTTAGATTATAACCAAATTAATGTAAAAACTTTACGGGGCAATTTGTTTTGACATCGACACTTAACCTGTACTTGCTTTTTTTTTTTTTTGCACATATAGGCACTCCAGGTATGCGGTGTCTAAAGTTAGCTTTGACAAAATCAAACTTCAGACACAATATCTCAAGTTATAGATGACTGAAGTCCAGTCATTTTGCCTAAAGTTCAGGAAAAAAAATGATTGGACTTAGTCATTTTTTGCCCGTGTTCAGCCATTTCTAGGTTCATCCACATATGGCCGAAGTTAGGCAATATGACTGAACTTTGTCTATGCCTTTGAAGTTCAAGAAAAAATGCCTAAATTGTAACAAAAATGACTGAACTTTAGCAAGTGAATTCCCTAAATGGTCACTCATGTTTTAGGAATTGCCTCCTAAAATCACTTTTGTTTCTTTTAGGACTAAAGTATCACTCAACAATCCCTATTTTACTCAGAATATACCAAACACCACAAAATCCTCCTTCTCTCCTAAGTGTCATGCCATGTCACATTAAAATTCCAATTTTTTAACAATAAACTTATTTAACTCATAGAAACCCAACCCAACTCATGTCACCAATTTAGACCCAATTAAAAAACATTCAAAGAGATGATTTTATACCCGATAAAAAGACAAAATACTTTTCTGAAATATTAATACCTATAAATAACGATAAAGCATAAACAAAAAGCCTAAACTTTCTGTACAAATTTGAGTAAAAGTACGTTTACCCATTTTCTGGTCTAAAAGTGCGAGTTCATGGACCTAATGTTATGAACCAATGAATCGTAGATATATTTAGCATAATATATTTTGGTGTAAAACACATAAGTATTAGATATAAAAAATATATAAAGAAAAAGCGCTAAACTTTGAAATCAACATCAAATGAAGGTAAGTGAGAGTTCAAACGTTAGTAGATAAAATTATTTAATTTGCACCTGTAAATTGTAATGACTGAACACAAAGTTCAATAGTCTTTGAACGATTACAACTGCTATTAGACCCGATTATTAAAATATTATGCATTCATATTTTGGAATGTTGAAACATGGTGTACAAATTTTTTTATTTTTATTTTTATTCAATATTAGATGTTTAACTCTAAGATTTTTGTATGCTACGAGTTGTCCTAACAATTTTTTTTTCCTGGAAGTTGGACAAATATTAACTATAATTTGTTGATTTTGAGCTAGCTAGTTTGGTTGTTGAAGTTTGCAAGAATTTTTAGAGAAGTTGCGGAAACTTCTGTTCGCTGTCCAAAATCCCCCAGCTACCGTAAAATAATGGGTATAAAATCAGGTATCAAAACTTTGTCTCTTCCCATGGTTTCATCCGATATAAAATCAGGTATAACATCGCTTCTTTGGATATATTTTGGTCTAAATCGGATATAAGACATGGGTTGGGTTGGGTTAAACGGGTTTCTATGAGTTAAATAAGTTTGCTGTTAAAAAAAATATAATTTTAATGTGACATGGCATGCCACTTAGGAGAGAAGGAGAGTTTTGTGGTGTTTAGTATATTCTAAGGAAAATAGGGATAGTTGGGTGATACTTTAGTCCTAAAAGAAACAAAAGTGAGTTTAGAAGGCAATTCCTAAAACATGAGTGACCATTTTGGGAATTAACTCAACTTTAGCTATATGAAACTTCAGACACAATTTTTGAAGTAGACTTTCTTAGATTATAATTTAGACAGCATATGTTTGAAGTTGTTTCAAAATGGATACACGTACAAAAATATTTAAAAAGCAGACACATGTTATAAGGTGGCGACAAAATAAAGTATCCGAGCACTTTAACCCCAAATAAACGAGTCCGCGACTTTTGTAGGACAAAAAAAAAAAAAAGTTGAACCAAACTAATACAAAAAAAAAAAATAACATAAATAGGATTCACGCACTAATTTAGTGCGTGAAAGGACCAACCGAAAAATAAAGTTGGCCTTTCACGCACAAAATTTGTGCGTGAATGAAAACATTTTGTCGACTTCTTTCTCTCTTTCCTTGCACCACTTCACCATTCCCTTCTTTTTCTTCTTCTTATTAATTGCTTTTCCTCCTCTTTTTATTTTTTTATTTTTTATGGTGAACAAATAAATGGGTCCTTTTTTTTTTAAGTTGAAATCAAAGAATATTGAGAACACATATAGATTTTTTGACGGTACATCTTTTATTCTTTTTTAATTTTTCTTTTGTTTTTCTATTATTATTCTCGCTAGGATCTTGGTTGTTTGATTTATCTCTCTCGTTTCACCGTGTATAGTTCATTTTGGGGTCCCCCCCGGAACCCAAATGACTCAATAAAAAATCAAGTGAACCAAAATACCCCAACAAAAAAAAAGTTACATCGCTTTATTTTACAACGCTAAAGAATTTTTTTTTTGCATAGTGCAGTATTTTACTGCGCTATAGCTAGCACTGAAGAAAAAAATTTGGTAAACTTTTTTTTTTTTGAAAAAACTTAGTGTTTTTTTCATACTTTGACCAACGATTAGTCGTGTGTCAAGACTCCGAAACGTTAATATTTTATATAGAACCTGATATTTTTTTCTGCGTACAATAATGTAGGCCCAATACATCAAGGATGCATAAACGTTCGGATAGTCATTTTAGGGGTTGAAAAGGTGCTCGAAGTAAGTTTTGTTTGAAAAAATTTAGTGTTTTTTTTCATACTTTGACCAACGATTAGTCGTGTGTCAAAATTCCGAAACGTCAATATTTTATATAGAACCTGATAGTTTTTTCTGCTTACAATAATGTAGGCTCAATACATCAAGGATACATAGACGTTTAGTTAGTCATTTTAAAAATGTGCCCGAAGTAAGTTTTGTTGAAAAAAACTTAAGTGTTTTTTCCATACTGTTGACCTTGTCAAGACTCCGAAACTATAGATGATATTTTTTTTGCGTACAATAATGTAGGCTAATTACATCAAGGATACATAGACGTTCGGATAGTCATTTTAGGGGTTGAAAGGTGCCCGAAGTAAGTTTTGTTTGAAAAAATTAGTGTTTTTTTCATACTTTGACCAACGATTAGTGTGTCAAGATTAAAATTAATATTTTATATTGATATTTTTTTAGTTACAATAATAATACATCAAGGATGCATAAACGTTCGGATAGTCATTTTAGGGGTTGAAAAGGTGCTCGAAGTAGGTTTTGTTTGAAAAAAAACTTAGTGTTTTTTTCATACTTTGACCAACGATTAGTCGTGTGTCAAGATTAAACGTCAATATTTTATATAGAACTTTGATATTTTTACGGTACAATAATGTAGGCCCAATACATATAGACGTTCGGTTAGTCATTTTAGGGGTTGAAAAGGTGAGTTTTGTTTGAAGAAAACTTAGTGTTTTTTCCATACTTTGACCAACGATTAGTCGTGTGTCAAGACTCCGAAACGTCAATATTTTATATAGAACCGATATTTTTTTCGCGTACAATAATGTATACATCAAGGATACATAGACGTTCGGATAGTCATTTTAGGGGTTGAAAAGGTGCCGAAAGTTTTGTTTGAAAAAACTTAGTGTTTTTTTCATACTTTGACCAACGATTAGTGGTGTGTCAAGACCCGAAACGTCAATATTTTATATAGAACTCCGATATTTTTTCTACAATAATGTAGGCCCAATACATCAAGGATACATAGACGTTCGGTTAGTCATTTTAGGGGTTGAAAAGGTATCGAAGTAAGTTTTGTTTGAAAGAACTTAGTGTTTTTTCCATACTTTGATCAAACGCAAAGTTATGACCATCTAAAGTTTGACCACTTTACAACTAGTTTTTCACCTTATATTTTTTAGAATTAGATTTATATTCAAAATAAAGTTATGTCTTGATTAAAAAATAACACGCTTAAATCAAAACCTTAAAAAATAAAATTTGCTAAACAAAACTTACTTCGGGCACCTTTTCAGCCTCTAAAAATGACTATACGAACGTCTATGTATCCTTGATGTGTGGGCCTACATTATTGTACGCGAGAAAAAAAAATATCGTGTTCTATATAAAATATTAACGTTGTGTAAGTCTTGACACACGACTAATCGTTGGTCAAAGTATGGAAAAAACACTAAGTTTTTTCAAACAAAACTTTTCGGGCACCTTTTCAACCCCTAAAATGACTAACCGAACGTCTGTATCCTTGATGTATTGGGCCTATGCCTTGTGCGAAAAAAATATCGGTTCTATATAAAATATTGACGTTTCGGATATTACCACGCTAATCGTTGGTCAAAGTATGAAAAAAACACTAAGTTTTTTCAAACAAAACTTACTTCGAGCACCTTTTCAACCCCTAAAATGACCCCGAACGTTTTACATTCATTTTATTTTACATTTTTATTAAAAAATATTGTTCTTATAAAATATTAACGTTTCGTAGTCTTGACACACGACTAATCGTTGGTCAAAGTATGAAAAAACGCTAAGTTTTTCAAAAAAAAAAAAAAGTTTACCAAATTTTTTTCTTCGGTGCTAGCTATAGCGCAATAAAATCCACGCTATGCAAAAAAAAAAAATTCTTTAGCGTTGTGAAATGCGTTCGGTCGTTCCGTGCTTTTTTGTAACTTTTTGTTGGGCGTATTTTGGTTCACTTGATTTTTTATTGAGTCATTTTGGTTACGACCCCAAAATGAACTATACACAAGTGGAAACGAGAGAAAGATAAATCAAACGGATTAGATAGACCAAGATCTAGCGAATAATAATAGAAAAACAAAAAGAATAAAACACTAAAAGAATAAAAGATGCACCGTCAAAAAATCTATATGTGTTACTCAATATTCTTTGATTCTCGTTAAAAAAAAAAGGACCCATTTATTTGTTCACCATAAAAAAAAAAAAAAAAAAATGCAGGAGGAAAAGTAATTAATAAGAAGAAGAAAATGAAGAGAATGGTTGAAGTGGTGCAAGGAAAGAGAGGAAAGAAGTCGACAAAATGCGGTATAGTTATTCACGCACAAATTTTGTGCGTGAAATCCGTGACTTTATTTTTCGGATATCCCGTATCTAAATTAGTGCGTGAATCCTATTTATGTTATTTTTTTTTTTTTTTGTATTAGGGCTAACTTTTTTTTTTGTCCACTGGTGGCCTGGATTAAAATAAACGCACCACAAATCGACAGCCCTAATGGACCCTTGATAATGTCCAATCTTGACTTATAAAAATGCTCAATCTTAGCCTATGATGTTTGGAAAGCAAAAGGGTAATATTATCAAATAACCCTTTAATTAGTGTTATTAATTAATATTTTTAAGGGGTATATCACAACCGAAGAAATTGGAGGGAGTATATATCTTATGATGAGTTGGGTGAATAAAAACAAATGTCATGAATATTTCACCAACTCAAAATAACTTGAGTTGGTTGGTCCTTTCCACACTTTAATGAGGAGTCCGCAACTTAAATGACTCAAAAAGTGAGATTTTGTATCAAAATAACGCAGTAAAAAGAAAGGTTATCAAACTATCCTTTGTGCACTAATTTAGTGCGCAATAGGACCAAATTGTAAATTTTCAGTTAAGTCATCCAAAATAAGTGCGCAAGGTGCCCTTCCCCAACCCGATCGGTCCCCCCTCTTTTTTTTTTTTTTTTTTTTTTTTTAAAGCGCCATTACCAACCAAAAACCGAGGTCAAATTAAAAAACATCATTTTCGTTATTTTTTTTTTAAGTTGTTTATATGTATATTCGAAGTCGGAACAAGTTTAAAGCTTGAATTTCGGAATAAAGCAATATGAATTCGATTTCAAAAACTCAAAAACAACCTTTAATCTAGGTATTTTACTATGAATTTTCTATTACATTGTTAAATATATTATTATCCTAAGCTTGATTAATGTTGGTTTTGGAAAAAAAATGAATTACGCCCAAAAAAATAGCGCAATAGGGGCTGTCCAGTGCTCGATCAGCACCCCCTTTTTTAAATTTTTTTTTTGGTTAATTATTTGATAATGATATGTTAATATTTAATTATTTTTTAATTGTTTGATTAGATAATTGTTAATTATTTGATAATGACATGTTAATCTTTAATTTTTTTGTTAATGATTTGTTAATTGTTTGATTATAGGAAAATATACTAATCTCCTAATAATATCTTTAGTTTTTAATTTATTTATTTGTAAAATTGTTTAATCCGTGTTACTTATTAATGTGCTAATTAGTTATCTAATTTTATGTGTTACTCTAATTTTATTTGCTAATTAGTTATCTAATTTTATTTGCTAATTAGTTATCTAATTTATATGTTAATGTGATAATTAGTGGTCTAATTAATTATCAATTGTTAATTAGAAATAGTTAAACCTTAATATCCTTAATATTATATTTGTTAGTTAATTGTAGTTAATCCTCAGTTTAGGATTGAACATCCTTAGTTTAAGATTAAAATATATTAGTTAGTTAATTGTAGTTAATATAATAATTAATTAACAATTATTAATTCACAAATTTAGATAGTTAATATAATTTCCTGTTAAAGGATTAGTTAGTTAGTTAGTATAATTTTTTGATAAAGGATTACATAATTAATATTACATGTTAATGATTAATTAAAAATTATTAATACAGATACGACACCTCCATGGATCCCAACCCTCTTCATCCGGGGCCCTTCGATGCATCAGTACTTTATCTGCAGGCTAATCATAGGTCCCAGCTATTATGGGTTGGAGAGATACATTCTAGTGCGTTGTTCCATCCCCGTAGGATAGAACATGCGTGAGATCTTTTGGGCACTCGGCCCCCATATCGTCGCATATTAGATATACTTTATTGGGGTGGTGTCTACCATTGCGTCGCTGTTGGTCGGGTACAGTATGATAGGGCTCTTGTGGCGGTCATGATTGAGCGATGGCGACTGGAAACCCAAACATTTCATCTCCATACTGGTGAGGCCACTATCACGCTTGAGGATGTGGAGGTCATATATAGTCTACAGGTAGATAGATGCCCATTATATATTGAGGAGCCTCAGCAGCCCAGATGGCATCGGCAGGAGTTGACTAGGCTCACTGGTTTCCTGCCGGAGGACGGTGATTTCTGGGGAACGACTCAGGCTTCGTCGGTTTCCCTCTTGCCCCTTGCGCCTCATTAAAAAGACATCCGGCGTCCCTATTACGGAGGACACATCTCAGGTGGATGTCGATCGTCGTACCCGTTTGTACTTACTCATCATATTCGGGGGCATCTTGTTCCCGAACACATCGGGTTCCCATATGAGCTTACGGTATTTGCTATATATGGATGATCTGGGCGAGTTAGGATGTTATAGTTGTTCTCTTTGCTATTCTATTTTAAAAAGTATCGCTCACTATGTCCTTGCGTAAGGAAGTCGGTAGATCTTGCGCGCTCCTCCAGATAATATATTTAAAAGTGTGTAATTTTATTCTAAATATAGCTTTTTGAAACGACAATTAATAATTTTTTTTTTAATAACACTTTCAGATATGGGTGTGGTCTAAGATGAGGCCTTTCGGCCGTAGCGCACGCCTCGGACTTATTGCGAGGGCATTAATGAGAGAGATGGACGGGAGCGTAATCGAGATGTGGATATGCACCGCGGACTTCTTCCGTTCGGGGTCTAGATCGTATGACGGCGGATAGTAGGCTATTATTTTTTTTTTTTTTTTTTTTTACTATTTTTGTCTTGTATTTTTTACTAATTCATTTTTTTGTTTTTTATTAGTATGATCGGATTTTGGATCGATTCTTTGGCGTTTAGTACTGGTGAGCTCTGGAGGTCGCGGTGTCCGTTGATACACATGGATATCGTTGAGGATCACGCGAATCTGCATTTTACGATAGTTCGGGCATGTATAGAATATACCTGAGCGGGCGACGTTAATTGGGAGCACGACCTTATATACGGGGACGAGCGTGCGGTCGTCGATGGTGCATTCCTGGCCTTTATGTAGGCGCAGCTCCATCGTTGGGAGCATAGGATGGGGTCGCTGGCGGTGGTCAGACATACGACTCCTATCCTCGAGTACATGGAGTGGTACCGGCAGATCACACGCAGCCTGATTGGCAACCCCGCGACGCGTCATGCAGAGGACAGAGGATATATAGCACTCGCGGGAGGGAATGAGGTATTGGCAAGTTTACCCCACTTAAACTTAATTAATCGTCTTATATATTACGTTACAAATTGATTCAATCCTTAATATTTGACAACAAATGCAGCCACGGACAGTACAAATGATGCGCTGGGAGAGCATGGCCCATATGGATTCCCCGAGATAGCGGGATACGTGGCCGGATGGTTCTAGCCTATAGTTCTTTTGCAACGATCACGGAAACTCGGATGTATCCGTGAGCATGTTTCGGATATCCGTGTCGTGTTTGTAGCACGTGGTCGTGGTCGTCTTTGTGAAATGCAAATTAATAGAGGTGGTGGGGCTAGAGGGGCCTGGGGGTGGGGCCGAGAGGGTGGTGGGCGAGGTGGTAGGGACAGGGGGCGAGTGGCGGGGTGGTGGCGGTGGAGGCCTCCGTATAGTAGATTCGACGAGCATGCTTCTTTCCGCTCCCGGCCCGGCGAAAATCCGTGTGTTCCGGATTCTCCGTCGACTTATCGACCGTCGACACCATCATATACTCGGAAGAGCTTTTCGAGTGGCCATCACCAAAGCATACCATGCGCGCACCACCAGGTTCGTTATCCTCAAGGGAGAGCGACGATTCGTGATGCGGGGTGGGAAGAGGGTGGAGTACGACTTCACGTTTACCGGACTTTGGGAGCCAAGATGATAAGTGTTTGAAATAATTATTTTAACAAATTAAAATACTTATACTAATTATTATATACTTTTTCATTTCTTAGGATCCGGCTACGGCACCATCTACATCTTGCGGGGCCCGCTCGGGAGCTCGTTCGGGGAGCCGGCTCGAGAACCTTCGATCATCCATCTCGGGGCGTCACACAACGGGTTTGATTTTTTACAAAAAGATAATGTATTAATTAGATCTAAATTATAATTAGGTTTTTAAATGTTTATATGTTATTTCAGGTTTAGTTTTGAATAAATCTAAACTAAATTGTTTATATGTTATTTTAGGTTCATTCTTCTGCACTTGTGGACCATCTCTAACCGGTGCCATCTCTCTCGCTCAGAGGCTCGCTCGGGAGAATGAAAACTCAACTTGGGGCCCTCTCATCATCCATCTCAAGAGAGTTCGTCGACACACGAAGTTTGATTTTTTACAAAAAAGATAATGTATTAATTAAATCTAAATTATAATTAGGTTTTTAATTGTTTATATGTTATTTTAGGTTTAGTTTAGAATAAATCTAAATTAAATTGTTTATATGTTATTTTAGGTTCATTCTTTTACTGACTTATGGACCGTCTAGGAGAGATTGACCCATCTTTCGATCTTGATGAGATTCCGACCATACAAATCCGGCCCCAGAAGAAGCATGTTATGCTGAAGGGCGCAAGGAAGAGAAGGACGGATGATCATAACATAGAGAATCCTATTATTAAGAGGAAGAGGGGCGATGGAGATGATGGTGAAGATGGTGGGGGTGGTGGTGATCGCCTTAGGCCTAGCGTTAGTCTAAAGGCTCCCACATATGGGACCTAGAGATTGTGTATATGTACATTTTATGTTAATATTATATTTTTACTAGTATTATTGTCTTAATGATAATTAGTTATCTTAGTCTTTATTATCGTTTATTAATAACTCGTGCGACGTCCTAAATTAATTATGAAAAAAATCTCAACCTATTCGAAATAAAGTAATGCCTTGACTAAATAATAAAACGCTTAAATCAAAACCTTATAAATAAAACATTTAAACCTAAAGATAACAAGTTTCCAAACAAACAATACTTACTTTGGAGCCCTTTACAACCCCTAAAATGATCCAAACGTTTACGTATACTTGATGTATTGAGCCTACATTATAGTTCGCAGAAAAAGATATCAGGTTCTATATAAAATATTAATATTCCGACATTTTGAAACATGACTAATCTTTGGTCAAAGTATGGAAAAAACGTGAAATTTCAAAAGTTTGAAATTACATAAGTGTGGGTTTTTTTATTGAAGACCTTTTGCGCACTTATTTAGTGCGCAATAGGACTTAACTGAAAGGGTAGTTTGATAACTTTTTTTTTACTGCGTTGTTTTGGTACCCAATCTCATTTTTTGGGTCATTTAAGTTGCGGACTCCTTTAATGAGTCACACAATTAACGTAGGATAACAGTACGCTTCCATTGGTTGCTTGACTGAACTTTGGAAATATATCATGGTGAGAGTTCGAAAAGAACATTTCTCCTTCCCCTACCCCCTATGTAATAAAAAAACAATTAAAAAAAAAAAAAAAGAGTCCCAATTCACGTTTACTTTTGTCCACCGCGGTCAATTCAAGCACACCATTTCCTACTCCTCTCCTTCACGTCTACATTACTTCAAAACCTTTCCACACTCAAATTAATCATATCAATAATTAATTACTTTTAAAAAATATATATGTTTTCTCTCTTTCAATTTATATGACGTTCTCTTTAATATGTACAAAAAAGATTGTCATGACCTTGCTATATTTAATAAAGATTTAATTTTAGGATTTTCATTTTACCAGTAATGAGATAATTTATGACCACACAAATTTTTAATTAAGTCTTTTTCAAAACCACATATTTCAAAAGTCTAACATTTTTTATTTTAAAAATGTTAATTAAATAGTACTATTATAAATTAGGACGAAGAGAATATTAATTAATCAAATTGACTCGATAAGTGAAAAAAGTGTGAAAACGATCGGGACACACAGAGTATATCTAATTATTCTCCCATGCTTCTAATCTTATTTTGTTCTTCTTATGACAGTGAAATGCTTCTTTGAATTAGTCACTGCTCAGTACCTCGACCACTTGTTAGACACTCATTATTCTCTCTGTCCCAAATAATTTAAATGAATCTCATTTCTATCTAATTTGCCAAAAAAAAAAAAAAATTAATTTATATTTGAAAACAGTTAATGAGATGATTTATATCTACGTAAAAGTTTATAACTTGTTTTAAATTACAAGTTCCAAATATTTTTATTTCTTTCTTAAATGCCGTAATATTACGTCGAAACTATTCAATAGTATACTTCTTCTGTCCAAAATTAGTTGTCATGTTCTGTTTCTCAAGAGACAATTTGACTAGTCTTTGTAGCTAAATTAGTTTATATCAACTCAATACTTTGCAGTTTCAATTTAGATACTCAAAAACTATTTGTAAAGTACTACATGTTACTTCTATCATAACAATTTAATAAAAAAAATTAAAATGTTGGGCAAAATTTAAGTAGTTCAACTCTCCATGATAAGGGACTGAGGGGCGTACTACGTTTCTTTCTATGCTTATTAAAACGCGTCTACTAGCTAGAAATATCTTCGTATATATCCTTGTATGTGTGGTTGTGACTTGGTCTTCCTTAAAATGCAAATTATTATTTTTCCAGTATAAAAGGGTGGAGACTGGTCAGTGGACTTAACATTTCACTCCAGCTCATACTCCTTATTACCTTCTTAATTTGCAGTTTCTTTCTCCACTGAAAATGAGCTCCAATTCTCTTATGCTAACCCAACTCATCATCATCATGTTGATTTTTTTCATGGCTAAAATAACCCACTCAACCAAAGTAAAAACTTACCTGCACCCTCATTCAACTGCCTCAAAGGGCTGCGAGAATCACTGTTGGAATGTAAGTATTCCATACCCATTTGGGACGAAAGAGGGTTGCTATTTAAGCGAAAAATTCTACATCCATTGTAACACCACATATTCTCCCCCTCAAGCCTTTTTAAGGAAGGGCAATATTCAAGTCACGGAAGTATCCGTGCAAGGTTACGTTCGAGTGTTGCTGAACGTGGCCAAAGAATGTTACGATACCAATGGTACGTTTATGTATGGAAATCCATCGAAAACCTGGCTAAGCACATACTCGATATATAACAGCAGTATGAATAAATTCATAGCAGTTGGTTGCGACACTTATGCAACCATTGAAGGTGACTATCTTGGCGGGTCATACAAAACCGGGTGCCTATCTTCCTGTGCTAATATGAGCCAACTCTGGACCACGAAGGGTTCTTGCTTTGGCGTTGGTTGTTGCCAAATTCCCATTCCCAGAGGGATAAGGAGCATGGACATTACCCTTCATAGTTCAAATAGGTAATGCAAAATAATTGTTTGACCATCTCGTTTAAAACAAAGCTTAAACTATTAGATATGGTATAGTTAGAGCCCATTCGAGTTAGCTAATTAAAAGTACGTACCTGGTAAGTATATAGCAAGTGCTAAAAGTTGATTTTATGAATTAGCAATTATATGTGTAAGGATAGAATTGTTAGTAAAGATAATAATTTCTTGTATCTAAATATAAAAATGTTTTGATAAGTAGTACAGTACTTAGTTTTTATGTTGAAATGACCAAGACGTCCTTAGAGCTGTAACAAAAAATATAAACTTTCAAGTATTTTTACATAAGAAAGAACAAATGTCGAAGATAGAATGGAGAGAAAATTAAAATTATGTTTTTGGAAGAGTATTTCAAAGATTACGAAATATAGTAGGGGTAAAATTTTAAAATATTTCGTTAAAGCAAAAGTGTTTATAATCTGTAAAATGATCATAATTAGGATGACCGACTTATGACTTTATATTGTTTGGGCTTATATGGTCTTTCAATGTTGACCAATCTAGTAAATAAGCTAAAAACGACTCGTAAACTAGTTTGACCAGCTAATAAGCTGAGCAAACACCCTCTTAACTTTTTACTTAACTATATTCTCAAACACACACCCCTCAGGTACGGGTGTGACTTGTTTGTTCTAGGCCGCCAAACACGTTGAAATTATTTTTGAAACTAACCCAAGATCTGGTCTGCTGTAATATTAGTTGAATTAATTTATCCATATATAAATGACATTAAATTATTTATTTCTAAACATTGTTTCTTAAATGTTAATAAAAATATATTTACATACTTAATTATATCCTCAACAGTTACAAAGATGTGCACGGCGATATAGATAGGTGCAGCTTTGCTTTCGTAACTGGGGAAAGGGCATTCAAACTCACCCCTGATATTTACACAAAGCTAAAAAAGGAGGAGGTGATTCCATCTGTACTTGAGTGGTTCATTGGAAATATATCATGTGAAGAGGCTAAAAAAAACTTGAGTTATGCTTGCAAAAGCGTTAATTCTCACTGTTATGAGTCCTTTACTGGTTCTGGCCTTTTGTCCGGATATCGTTGTTCTTGCGATGAAGGGTTCAATGGCAATCCATACATAAAAGGGGGTTGCAAAGGTATGTAACTACGTATACACTTTCCGTCCTAATTTATGTGAGGTGTTTAACAAATTTAAGAAGGAAAGGACGAATAATTTTGATATGTATGATCTTATATTTAATGATATGAAATTCTTGTAGCTATAAAATCATCATGTCGTTAAAAGTAATACTTATTAAAATGTATTTTTCTTCGAATCAGACTAAATAGAAAAGTGTATCATATAAAATAGTGCTATCAATTATTTTCTTTCTAGTCCTTGATCATTCTTGCGTTTGTAGTATTCTTTGAGTTAATACCTAAATAACCCCACTAAACTGTCCATGTTTTGCAAGTTTAAAATTTTCAATTTTGTGGTTTTGGTGTTACTGTGTTACCTTCTTAAACTATAACATTTACTAGCTAAAATCGTCATGCAGTGTCAAGTGGCATGAAGAAATAAAAATTAATTAATTTTAGAAAATGAATTTAAAATGCCATAGGAATGTTCTTTTTGGCTCTTTCTAGCTCATAGACACTGCAAAGAGAGTGAAGTCACTCTTCATGCCACTTGAGACTGCAAGAACATTTTAAATAGAAAATATTATAATTAAAGGGATAACAACAATACCGTATGAAACTTGATAATTTACGAAAGGTTCTTTTTGGTATTAAATCTTGCTCTTCTGGTCTTAATTATTTCCATTTACTTATTCATGATCAGATATAGATGAATGTCAAACTCCTGATCATCACCACTGTAAGGAAAACAGTGTATGTAATAACACATATGGAAATTACACGTGTACTTGCCTTGATGGATTCCACGGTGACGGCAGAGAAGGTTGCACTCCAAATCCAGTACATGATCGAATTGGAAATGAAGTGAACAAGCTTTTGGCAGGTTACTATAATAAATACTAACTCAAGTCCAATATTTTACTTTGGTTACTAAAAATAATTGGTTCAAAATATATACTTGTCATTTTAAAAAATTTGTTGTCAACTATCTGTTTTACCTCTTGGTTCTTTCTCCCATTTTTTTTTTCTTTTTCTCTTATCCTTTTTTTTTCTTCTTTTATAAAGTAAATTGACTATCGGTGCAAATTACACTTGACGCTTAGCTTTATTTCGCAAACAATGCAAAAGAAGGGGGGAGACGAATTTGAATTTTCGTGTTCGGTGTTTAAATTAAATCAGGCAACACATCTGAATTTATAGCCGATTAGGTGTGCATTTTTTTGAAAAGACATGTGCCTTTTCGGAAAATACTTGCATTTACGAGAAAAAAACGCGAGGACAAAAACCTTCATTTTTTCACACCACCAACCATTCTCTTGGTTCTCTTCCATAATGAAAATAATTAGTGTACCATGTTCTTATCTTCAGCTTCGCTTTTTGGTGACCCTTGAAAATAATCATGCGTTAGACTTTTTGTTTTTTTTTGCAATACACGGTGAAATATTACCATAACAATAAAAATAAAGAATTACAAACTCAGAGCATCCAGGGCCTTAATCACCTTCTAGGAAGGGTGTTGAAAGCCACTAGATCTCAAGTAAAAACCACACCTAACGGACCTTTTTCATGCATTTATAGAAAAACTTTGATTAAATAATACACTCTTTTTTCTTCTACTAATATATTATGTTTATTCAATTCTAAAAAGGTGGTGCTATTGGTACTACGATTCTGCTAGTGACTGGTGGTTGGTTATACTTTGCATTAATCCAGAGAAGAAAAATGGCCATGAAAAAGATAAAGTTCTTTAAAGAAAATGGTGGAGTAATGTTACTAGAGCAACTCGTTCGACAAGGAAAATCTACTACAGCTGTGAGGATTTTCACAAGCGAGGAACTAAAAGAAGCAACTAACAACTATGATGAAAGCAGAATTGTAGGTCAAGGAGGTTTTGGCATAGTATATAAAGGTTATTTGCCAAACAACGATATTGTCGACATAGCCATCAAGAAGTCTAAAAAAATTGACGGGACACAAACTGAGGAATTTGTTAATGAAGTGATTGTTCTTTCGCAAATAAATCACAGGTAAGGGGTATCAAATGGGTGGGTTGGGCTGAATTTGGACATGTCAAAATGGGTTGAGTTAATAAATGGACGGGTTATTGATCCGCCCAAAAGTCATTTGAGCTGAAATGGGCTAAAAAGCGGTTCATAACTCAACCCAACCAATTCGTACTAATATTTAATTTCTTTGTTTGTTCTTTTATAATTTCTTAAGTACCTAATGAAACTATTTTTTGTTTATTATGACTATGTATAACTTATCAAATAAAAAAATGTCTTTTTGAAAATATTTTAACATGATCCTTCATGCGTCAATTTGGATTGCATATCCGCCCAATTTTTTATGGGTTAAGCTAATAAATGATTAGGTCAATGATCATCCCAAGTTTAAACGAATTGAGCAGGTCATATTTTCATGAGCTAATTTTGTCACCTCTAATCACGCAGGAATGCAGTTAAACTCTTGGGTTGTTGCTTCGAGACAGAAGTCCCGTTTCTCGTTTATGAATATATTGATAATGGGACTCTTTACGATCATTTACATGATAAGTTCAAGATATTGTCCCTACAGACCCGTTTGAGAATAGCAACGGGTACCGCTGAGGTGCTCTCCTATTTGCACTCCGCGGCTTCTACCTCAATTATCCATCGCGATGTTAAGTCCACCAACATACTCCTTGACAGTACCTATACCGCGAAAGTGTCTGATTTCGGTGCATCTCGGTTGGTTCCTCTTGATGAAACTACTTTTTCTACTATGGTGCGCGGGACATTGGGATACTTGGATCCTGAGTACATGCAAACGAGTCAACTAACTGACAGAAGTGATGTTTATAGTTTTGGAGTTGTTCTCGCGGAGCTTCTCACGGGTGAGAAGGCAATATCATTCGATAGATCGGAGGAAGAGAGAAGTCTAGCGAATCATTTCCTCTTGTCCATAGAGGGGAATCATTTGCTCGATGTTCTCGATTGCCACATTTTGTCCGATAGAAACACGGAACATATAGTTAGAGGAGTGGCTATGCTCGCGAAAAGGTGCTTGAATGTGAAAGGTAAGGATAGACCTACCATGAAGGAAGTGGCAACGGAGTTGCAAGGATTACTTCAGATAATTTCGTCAAATCATGACTCGGAAGAGTACTGCTGCCAAGTTGCTGATGAGAAGCTAACAAGCTATAGATTTAGCAATGATTTCATCATGCCTGATGATTGTGATAGTGAAGAGCTAAAGATGCTGCCATCAAAATAAGGCAGAATACATCAATAACTCCCTTAAATTTGTTAGTGAATTTTCATTTAAACATTTGAACTATGGTTTGTTTTAATTGAGCACTATTAGTAATTTTCTATTTATGGACTCACATATTAATATATTTTACATAGATATGATATCATTAAAGAAACCCATTTTATGATCTAATAAAGAATTATTATATGGACCTACCTAGAAAATATATGTTATTTCTTTTCATTTATTTTTGAGAAAATATATGAAAAGGTACCTTAAATTTGAAAAAGCACTTCTGTCCTTTTTAAATAGAGAGGGTCCCTAAACCAGAAGAGACGCTACTTTTCTTTTCTCTCCGTCTCAGTAAAGAACAACCAAAAAGTGCACTCTTCAAGGCTTAGGAGATCTTATCTCCTTCAATCAATTCTTGCAATGAAACAAGGTTAGTGCTCTTAATGTTCTTCATCATCGTCTATTTGATTTACTTGCAATCCTTTGTTGTTAATTAAGTTTTCCAACAAGTGGTATCAGTGCACGGTCTTGTTAAATCATTAGTCGTGTATTTAATATACATTTTTTTTTGGGTCATATTCGGATGAGTGTTTTCCCAAAGTTCTGTTGGCAAATTCTGCGTGTATTTTAGGGAGGATTTTTTCTGGTTTTTAAAAGAGTATTTTGGACTGTTTTCCAAATTTTGTTAATGATTTCTGTCAAGATTTTGGGTGCCACAAAGAATACTTTATCCTAATGGGTATTCTGCGTTCTTTTCCATCTTATGCATTATTGAGATTTCGGAACTTAAAATCTGTAGACTTCTTGCTACTTTAAATTTTCTAAATTGCTATCCCTCAAGTTGGTGTTGATTTTTCCAGTACTTTGAGGAGTCTTATGGTGCAAGAATTCTTTGCACATTTAACTCTTCTTTAAATGTGTTTTTTTTTTTCTTGATTAACAAGAAAAAGGTTGGTTAATGGATTGAATTATTATATCTTCTACGGGTAACAGATTTGATTCCTATAGTGTTAAAAGATTTTTTTAATCAAGACAAAATATATTCTCTAAAAATTTGGTTATCCTTCTAATCTCGTACTGGGCAAGTGTTGTGTTCTGTTTTTCAGTATTTTTTAAAAAAGTTTTTGTACACTGGTTTGGTTCGTAATTATGTGGAGATTTCTGTAATTTTCATTTTTTTCTTTTCTTCGACACGTTCAAAAGAAAAGAATTAGTTATTTGTTGTGTAATAAATTTGAACCACACAACATGTTATTGTGCTTCTTGTTTCAAATGAATAGACTAAATTAATACGTTTCCAAAGTAACCTCTATTAGATGAAATTTATTTACTTTGAACATGTAAGCATGTTTTGTCTATGCGAAATAATTAGCCTAAAGAAAAATTATTTTGGCCAGATTTGGATAGTCATGAATATGTGATACATTTAGTAATCTCATGTTGATAATGTGTTGGTCCAAAGAAAGGCACATTGCTAGGCCGGTTTAGTAATCAATGTTCATGAATTATGTATAAGAGTATCACTTACAAATTATTATTTTTGTCCAAAGACTAAATGATAATTTTGTGCTAGGTATCTTGAGATGGGCCCACTTCTATGTATATGTGTTTGATAAATGTACAATTTTAAATTTATTTATTATGGATAAGTTATCTTCACATATACATGGTTTATTTGAATGATTAATTGTGAGCATTAGGTTTATTTGAATTATTAATTGTGAGCATTACTTATTTTATTTTATAGTTTCTTCTATATCTGCCAATATGAACAACATTCTTGTGCTTAATGGCACGAACTTCAAGAAATGGAAAGAGCACATTATGATTGTGCTTAATTGCATGGATCTTGACCTTGTGTTAAGATTTGATCGCCCTGCGGACTTGAATGAAAAAAGTACTAATGAACAAAAGGCCGCATATGAGAAGTGGAAGCGATCAAATCGCATGACCTTGATGATGATGCAACACTCAATTCCGGAATCCTAAAGGGGCGATATAACAGAGGATAAAAATGCCAAGACTTTCCTAAAGGAAATTGCAGACCGATTCGCTGCTAACGAAAAGGTTGAAACAAGTACTATATTTAATAAGCTTGTTTCAATGCGATATAAGGGCAAAGGGAACATATGGGAATACATTATGGAAATGTCTAATCTTGTTACAAAACTCAGGGCTTTCAAGCTTGAATTATCTGATGACATGAGGGGGCCTTCCGCTGCACCATAACACTAATTTGACTTTCTATTATATTAGTAAAGCGCTACCGTGCTGCTTCGACTCGATCGGATCACGGGATAACTTGTCCGAGCTGCTAGTTTTTTCCTGAATTAGCTGGACTACACTTCGGGAAAGACCAATCGCAAAGAGAAATTCAAAGAGATTCCCGCCTCCGGGCAGGGGTTCCGCACCTAGTATTGATCTCTCTTCCTGCACAATTTAGTCAATTCAAAATTTCATATAATACCCAAAAGGAAAAATGGACTTTGAATGAGTTGATAGTTCAATGTGTGCAAGAAGAGGATAGACTGAAACAAGAGAGGATTGAAAATGCTCATTTGGCATCTACTTCTGGAACTAAAAATGCCTCACATAAGTGAAAAAGGAGTAAACATAAAGAAACTGCAGACGAAGGAACATCACAACCTAAGGATCGAAAAACAAGGACTCGAAGTTACTTTTTGTTGTACTTGGTCACATAAAGAAAGATTGTTCCAAGTACGGCCTTTGGCTTAAAAAGAAAGGTAAACTTCTCAAATTTGTTTGTTCAGAAGTTAATTTGGCTATGGTACCTACTGGCACCCGGTGGATAGATACGGGTGCAACTACTCACATAAGTGTCACTATTGAGGACCGTCTAAGGAGCCAAATGCCAATTGATACTAAAAAATACATCTATATGGGCAATAGCAATTAGGCAGCTGTGGAGGCTAGTGGCGTCTTTAGAATTTTATTAGATACTAGTGTTTATTTTGAATTAGAGGAAACTTTTGTTGTACCGTCATTTAGACGGAACTTAATTTCTATTTCTTGTTTGGACGAATTCGGATATATTTGTTCTTTTGGAAATGGAATTTGTAGTATTTCTCTAAATTCTAATGTTGTTGGAACTGGTACTCTGAGTGATAAATTATATAAATTAGACAATAAATCCTCTTGCAACAATGAAAACTGCATTCAAGTAAGCGTAGAATCAATGTTATGGCACAAGCGATTGGGTCACATTTCAAAACAAAGAATTTAAAGGATTGTGTCAGAAGGTTGATTCCCTTAATTTATGTACTTTAAAATCTATATAGAATGCATAAAGGATGCTTATAGGATTAAAGAACCTTTAGAGTTGATACATACAGATATTTGCGGTCATTCCTTACGGCTTCCTGGAATGGCCAATAATATTTTATCAACTTTATAGATGATTACTCTTGTTATGGCTACCTATATTTAATTCATGAGAAGTTACAATCTTTGGACGTTTTCAAAATTTTCAATGCTGAAGTTGAAAATCAATTAGGCAAGAAAATCAAAGCTGTCAAAGCTGATTGTGGAGGAGAACATTATGGCAGATACGATGGATCAGGTGAACAACGTCCAGGCCCTTTTGTGAAATATTTGACAGAGTGTGGAATTGTTCCTCAATACACTATGCCGAGAACTTCGAGTCAAAAGGGTGTAGCAAAGAGACGAAACCGAACTCTTAAGGATATGGTGAGAAGTATGATTAGCCATTCTTCTTTGACTGATTCGCTTTCCAGCTGAGGCTAGGACTTACAAGCCTAATCAAAAGAAATTAGATTCAAGGACTATTAGCTGCTACTTTGTAGGTTACTCAGAAAGGTCGAGAGGTTTCAAGTTTTACGACCCCTCGAATAGATCCTTTTTCGAAACAGGGAATGCCAAATTTATGAAGGATGTTGATTATGGTGGGAGCAATCAAAACAAACAAATTGTGTTTGAAGAGGAGTTTGTTAATATTCCTTCTACAATTGTTGTTGAAAGCGACTGGGTTTTAACCTGTAAATCAGGACTATGTAGAAAACACAACGATATCACCTTCTTCTCAAGTTGATAATCACAACAACCTCAAGTTGAAGTGCCTAAAAGAAAATGTATCAGAGAAAGGAGAAATGCAATTTCAGATGACGATGTTGTTTATCTCCAAGAACATGATTTTGGTGTAGGATTAGAAGATGATCCTATGGCTGTTAGTCAAGAAAAATCATGTTGAAACTCTGCTAAATGAGTTGCCCTAAAGATCAAACTGATTGGTTGTAAATGGATTTTCCAAACCAAATGTGATTCGAAAGGTAACATCGAAAGATATAAAGCACGCCTAGTTTCCAAGGTATTCACTCAAAAGGAAGGCATAGATTTTAAAGAGACTTTTTTGCCAGTTTCATCAAAAGACTCATTTAGAATCATTATGGCACTTGTTGCTTATTATGACTTAGAGCTACATCAAATGGACGTAAAGACCGTATTTCTCAATGGAGACATTGAAGAGATAATATACATGGTGCAACCAGATAACTTTGAGTCCAAAGATTCAAAACACCTTGTATGCAAACTTAAGAAGTCCATTTACAATTTAAAAGAGGCATCCCGTCAATGGTACTGGAAGTTTGATCGGGTGATAACCACTTTTGGTTTTAAGGAAGACACCGTTGATCAATACATATACTTCAAGTTCAATGGGATCAAATTTATTATCCTTGTGCTATATGTTGATGATATTCTAGTGGAAGGCAAGCAGTGATATAAGTTTATTGCATGAAACCAAGAAATTTCTATCCAGTAAAATTGAAATGAAAGATCTTAGTGAGGCGACCTTTGTTCTGGGTATACAGAATCACAGAGATCGTACCAGAGGCATTCTTGGACTATGGCAAAAGACTTATATTGATAAGGTTCTGTAACACCTCGTACCTTTAAACTAAGCTTTGACCATGATCCTAGACTTAGAAAACCAGATAAAGAATGTGGCAATTGGAATTTCCTCTTCAGTTATAAGATGGTGGTTTACGCCTATGAACAGTGATCGTATTTCAGTATACGGCTCGTATTTCAAGTCGTAAACTGGTACCAAAGATTTTTTAGCATTCTAGAATTTAACATTTGGAGGCTACATTGTTAAAAACGAGACCGTATTTCAAAATACGGCCCGTATTTAAAATTTTATTTAGAAACTGGGAAAACTTCCTTGATTAAAGTTATAGATCTTTGAAATACCTTTCCGACGGTATATTATGGGGGTCAAACGGACATCCGTGCAAAGAGTTATGGCCATTTTACTGAAGAGACGCAATGCAGTCCATACGAAATACGGACCGTATTTCAAAATACAGTCTTTCAAAATACGGCCAGTATTTAATTGGGCGTAAAATTCAATTTTCCAGAACAGTATATATTCGTTCATATCAGTTGAAATCATTATTTTTCATTCCTTCAAGCCCTAGAACGACCTCCTACCCTCTCCTATCATCAAGAACACCAAGGTAAGCCTACTCTAATTATTCCAAGTCAATTCTAATACATATCCTTGTAATCTAAACAAGAAATCATCATTCCCTAAACTATGGTTTTCAATAAACCCATCTCAAGGTTCAAGAACTCAAGATTTTGGAAATCTTCTTCAAAGTTAAAGTATTTAATTCAAGTTTGCAACATTACCGGGTATGTAGAGTTACTATCTACGTGGGAATATCATTGTTTCTTCCCCACGCCTCATAATCCATAAATTATGATTCTTTACTAAAACTAGGGTTTCTATACGATGCTCATGATAACCCTAGGTCCAGGTCCATGATTATACTATGTATGAATTGTTATAATTCCATCATTGAGTTCTTAATATTTCTTTATGATTATTGAGAATCCGTCCATAATCCATGAAAACCCATATATCTCATTCCATGGGTTCATGCATGCTAGTTTATGATATATTATGCTATTTTCAAGAAAATACTATACATGTTTTACAAGTTCATGTAAGCAAGCTATAATTCATGATATCCATGTACAAGCAAGTTATATTTGTTACACCTCGCATTTTGTGCGTATTCGGAAAAATCGGAAATAAGTCGGAATGGTAGGAATTGAGGTTCCGATGGGATCTTACTTAGTGTGCATGTGAAGTTAAGGAAACATTGACGTGGAAATATCGGAAAAGACTAAGGGCAAAATTGGAATGTCGGAAAATGGTTTCATGAATCACCAAAAATATGGGCTAAGTAATTGGGCTTGGAAATGGAAAAAAATAATAAAAGAGAACAAGAGGCCCAAAGGGGAAGGGTGGCCGGCCATGTATGGCTTGGCCCAACCCATGAATTATGTCATGTGACAAGCCATGTGCTTAGTTAATTATAAGAGAAGCTAAAGATTCAAGAAAATTCAAGAACAAATGAGAAGAGAAAACTTCGAGAGAGAAAGAAGAGGCCATTCGGCCAACCTTCCAAATTTTCACCTTTGGAAATCTTTGTCCAAAAATTATTTTCTTGCTATATTCCTACTAATTCAAGGTCCCTCTACAATGTGGTGCAATTATTTCGGAAGATAACCCATTGGTTTCGTCGTTTGGATGAATTGGCATGAAGAAACTCGAGGGAAAAGGTAAGAATTAATCCTTTGTTGTTATGTTATGAAGGTTTGTTTGTGTTGTGGGATGTAGTAATGGTGGAAATTATGAAAATATGGAAGTTTGCATGGTGGTAGTGAATGCATGCATGTGGCCGAAATTGTGTAGTGTAGTTATGTTGGATTTTATGTTGTATTTTAGTTGTGGTTATTGTGGAGTTTGTATTAGAAATGAAAGTTGAATAAAATTGGATGAAGTTGGAATTTTACATGTTGGCCGTGGCATATGTAGTGGTGAATTAGTGATGGATTTATTTTGTTTAATATGTTAGTTGAGTTGCTGTGATCATTATAATGTAAATGAAGCATTTATGGGTTAAGTTGGTATGAAAGTGGAATGTGGAGAATTATGTCGTATTGGTGTGATTCTATGATATTAAGATAATTAAGTTGTTAAGGTGTGAATTATGATGATTATTGATGAACTTGGAAGATGGAAATATGATATGAATATGTAAGTTAAAGATTAGAAGATTTGGATAAATTATGACTTTGGTGAAAAGTTGTATATTTTGTATAGCTTGAGTATATGTTGTAGAAATGATATGAAATGCTTCCGAATGGCATTGTAACGATTTTAGTTAGTAATGAATGTGAATATGATGGTATTGATTTGGACATATGAAGTCGGAATGGAAGTTATGGCATTATGTTGGAAAGTTGATTAGATGTGTTACATTGTGATTTGTAGTGATTATTGTTGTTGTTGATGCTCTTGGGTTGTTGTTGATTGTCTTAAGCCGAGTTTAATTCTCGGGTGTCGTATTTATAGGGGAGGTGCCGCCCAAATTTTTATAGACGAGCATTGGGCAAGAATAGACTTTCTAAGTCCCATGAATAGTAACCGGTAAGAATGACCATTTGCAGATTTTGACGAAACAAAGATCGGAGTTTTGGCAAGCGTAAAAGGCGAGAAAGGTATGTAAAGCTACCCCTATTCTTTCCTTGGCACGCCCTAGATGTACTAGGCTTGAATTCGAACCTTGGGGGCAACTCCACTCTTCGGAATCCGCATTCGAAAATTTACCCTTTTCTTTCAATAGAATTGAATTAGTTAGGTTGTGAATGACTAGAAGTGATTTAAACCTCCCCAACTTTTGTAAGTAAAATCCGATTACCTTAAAATCCTCGTAAACGATATTGTGAAGCTGAACATATGAAATTTACGTCCGCCACCTCAATTGACCGAGGCGGGCCCCTACTCTGATTTTACTCTTTTGTACTTACGGTTTGTCTTCGAGCGGCTTTAAGGAATGTTTTAGCTACTAAACAAAAATCATTTTAAATATTCCATTAAGTCCTATGAAACGTTTTGATATGTACTTTGACTCCGAGTGTTCTGCCCTGACATAATCTGTGATGTCCGAAAGGTACGTACTATGACTCCGTCCGATTTCATTAATCTGATTTGTCATTTGATCCGCCTCATCGAGTCTCCGGATATATAAATGTTATTTTTATTGCATTAGTTTCTCACTACTCCACTCGTGGATGCCTCAATGTTTCCTCCACCGAGCCCGGCCGGATATGTTCTCAGCGCTTTCCTCCGCATTGTTCGCCGTGCCTCGGTGTGAGGGCGGACATGTACATGGGTCCGAAGTATGATGTGCCATGTACATATATTTGAGATCCCGATTATGTGATGTGATGTGGCCACTTGGTATGTTATGATCCGTTTCGGAGATATTCCTACTCCTCGAAGTATGATGTGTCATGGCGCCCGCGAAGGGCGCGCTCGTTCTGTTCACCGAGTCCCATAGCGGGCCGGCTTTGCATATGTTTTCTGCATGCATTACTTATGATTTCTGATATGCATTTTGATTACCTATACACTTCGTTAGTTTCCGCACATTCTGTTCTGATTTTAATGTTACTTATTACGCTCTCGCTTTTACATATTCAAGACATTTTAAAACTGACCCCCTTTCTTCGGGGGCTGCGTTTCGTGCCACGCAGGTACAGATGTTTGGTTCGCTGATTCGCTCGCCTAGGTTTTCTGCACAGATGTTGAAGTGCTCCTTTGTCCGGAGCCCGTATTTTGGTATAAAATTTTCTGCCGCATATGTACGTATGTATTCTGGGTACGGAGGGGCCCTGTCCCGTCATATGATTATGTTTTTTGTGCCGTGAGGTACGTAGACATGTGGTGTGGGTTACGTATATGTTCGTGAGTTTTGCGTACGTTCGGGGGCCGATCTATATGTTGTGACGGCCTTATCGGCCTTCGTGCGTCATATCCACCTGACATCATTAAATTATTATTTCTGCTTATTTGTAATATTTCGCTAATTTAGGTTTAAGTACGTATGAGTGCCCAACCAGGGCACGTGTCGCGGCATACGGAGTTGGGTCGTGACAATATTCATGAAAACCATGGGCAGCAAGTGCCACTTATTTTACATGTTCAAGTTTTTGGGAGTTGCTTTAATTACCGAGAAGGCTTCGGATAACGAAACTACGTAGCCACCGTAGGATGAGGATCGCTCCACCCATGTCCCGGATGATCTCTCATAATGACCGGATCCTTTCATATTTTATCAAATCTCATGTTCCACGGCAAGGGCGAGTGTTCCGCGGCGGGGACGCAAGAACCGCAGTTACATGGATCGGTTATAAGTTATTGCCCTCCCTACTTATGATATTTTTTATCATGTATATATATATATATTCATGTTTATGACCAGGTTTCAGTTCCTATCATTATTATTTCAGGTTCCATGTTATTTCATTCAGTTGCTTTACATACCAGTATATTTAACGTGCTGACGTCCCCTTTTATTGCCCGGGGGCCTGCATTTCACGATGCTGGTACATATTTACAGGACGCCGCATCTGCTCAGTAGGATTTGGTCGTATCAGCTCATTGGTGAGCCCCATCTCATTCGGGGTTTTGTCAGTTATCTTTTTTTTACTAGTCATGCATTTAAAGGTATCTTTGTGGGGCCTTATCCGCGAAGTATGTTTTCCATCAAGATTCACGATTACGGCTTTCATAGACTAGTCGATTTAGTTATGTTAGACATGCAAGGTGTTTAGCCATCTTTGGCTCAACTCATGTTATTTCGCATTTATGATTTAAATAAGTATTTCATTAAATTATTATGACATTTCATGTTTTATAAAAGCTCATCATGTTCATGCTATATTTCCGCTCATGTATGCCTCATGATGATTCGACGAAGCCATGTGGTTCGCTACCACATTCAATATGGCGCGAGTGCGTGTTTCACCCGGTGCCATGGTTCGGGGCGTGACAAAGCTTAGTATCAGAGCCTAGGTTCAAGTGTCTTAGGGAGTCTATGAAATCGTGTCCAGTGGGATCACTTTTATATGTGTGTGCGCGCCACACATATAAACAGTTGACCACCAAGACATTTAAGATTGTCTCACTTCTTTCAATTCTAGATCGTGCAATAGAGCTATGTTCTCAGAAATCACTCGGACTCGTGTGTTGTTTCCCGTTCTACTGAATATGCCACGTCTCAATGGATGAGGAAGATGTAAATCTAATCATTATCGATGTGTTGCTTTCAGATGGAGTCATCGGGAATTATTCGATTCGTGCCATGAAGCTTAGAGCAGTAAGTAACATTCTTTTTCCATCGAATTCTGAACGTATCAAATGTGTAAGCGGCAAGAAGGAAATTCGAGACCCAAGACTTGCCAAATAGTGCATGGTGTATTTATCACGTGTTAGTACCATTTGAAAGACAAATTTCCGTATGGTAGCACACGTAGGTTATATACCCTATAGAGTAAGTTTATTTGGACTCTTTGACCATGGAGCTATAGTATAAGGGTGATGGTTCATATTTAAGATCCCACAAGGTAACATGTTATGAAGTTAACCGCAGCAGGCATAAACTTCCACGGTAGTTTTGAGCAGGAAATAGCCTAAAAGCCAACCACCTGTAATACTAGAAAGTCTCGACTTTTCTAGGATATATTATTTTTTGGCCATATGATGCGTGCACATGACTAGGAAGGGACCGATGCGATAAGAAACCACGAGTGACGATATTGAATTTTTTTTTTAGGTTAGTTTTAAATTATTTCGGCTTATTATCAGACCTAGAAGTATGGCGTTAGTAAGTTACTACGAAGCGAGATATTACTATGAGATAAAAGATATGACAATTCCCTCTTAGGTTATGTGATTAAATATTTATCCCTGATGTGTATAGTATGATATAATTTTGAAAGTATATAGGGAGTTTGGGGTTAGTTGTTACAATTCCTTATTTGAGACAGATAAAATTTCCCTAAGTGTGATCCATGTGTATAGTTCAGAAAGATAGTATACAACCCCAGAATAGAGTCAGATAAGGAGGAAAAGTTAGAAATAACCTTATGCTTCACTTTAGTACTCAGAGAAGAATTAGAGAATATGATGCTAGCAAGTGGTTAACAGAAGCATAGTAAGTAAGTTTGAATAGATACAGTGAATTAGAAATTTTCAGCAAAGTTAGTAGAAGTACGATTTGAGTTACTTAGTCAAGTTAGCACTATTAAGTGGGTAACGTTCGAATACACCGAAGGCGTGTTAGAACCCAAAAGGGTTTAAGTTAAATTTGAGGTATAAAATTGGTGAAAGAAGAAAACCATCTAAGCAATAAGAGAACAAGCTACGGAAGAGCTTTAAGAGTTATGAAAGAGTTTTCCTCAAACCGACAAAGCTAGTATGCCGATTATGTACATTAGAAACTCGTTCATTTAAGTAATCCAGTTTTCCCAGTAAGTAAGACTTTCTTGAGGTAAGCCGAAGAAATGGGTCGTCAGTATTTTAGAGGAAATTGGCGGAACCACTAGATGACCACTTATCGCTAACTTAAGAGATACACAGGCTTTAAACGTCAGCTTTTGAACGAAGGGGGAGATCATGCGATAAGGTGCCGATATAAACTATGTGTTTTGTAAGTTGATAGGTGTTAAGTGTTATATCCGGCATTTTTGTATATTTGGAAAGTTCGGAATAATCTTTGCTTGTAAGAAATAAGGCCATATTTGGATTCTTCTAGTATCAACGTGTCGGTTATGGAAATATTGGTGCGGAATTTTCGAGGAAGGTTAAGGACAAAAATCGGAATTTTGGAAATTGGTTTCATGAAATTATAAAATTTAGCCAAGTTGTTGGGCCAAAAAAAAAAAAAAAAATCAAGGCCCAATGTGAGAGGGTGGCGGCCATACCATGGCCCAAGCCCATGGACTCTTATTAATTTCC
>NC_081346.1:67617040-67689117 GCF_029784015.1 Lycium ferocissimum | reverse complement strand
TTTTTTTTTTTTTCGAGCCAGTTACCCTATCATTATTTTTATGTTCCATGTTATTTCATTCGATTGTTTTTACATACCAGTACATTTAATGTCTTGATGTCCCCTTTATTGACCGGAGAGACCATTTCACGATGCGAGTACGTATTTACGAGGATGCAATACGTCCGCTCCGTGGGATTTGGTCATATCGGCTCATTGGTGAGCCCATCTCATTCGGGGTTTTAGTCGGTTATCTTTATTTTACTAGTCATGCATTTAAGGTATCTTTGGGGGCATTGTCCCGACAAGTACGTTTTCTAGTCAAGATTCACGATTAGAGCTTTCATAGACTAGTCAGTTTAGTTATGTTAGACATGCAAGATGTTTAGCCATCTTTGGCTCAACTCATGTTATTTCCGCATTTATGATTTAAACAAGTATTTCATTAAATTATTATGACATTTCATGTTTTATAAAAGCTCATCACGTTCATGCTATATTTAAAGCTCATGTATGCCTCGTGATGATTCGAGCGAAGCACGTGATTCGCTCGGTCGGCAGATAGGTATGATCTATCCCGAAGTGCCGTGTTTCGCCCAGGCCATGATTCGGGGCGTGACAGGTTCTCAATAGATTTGGAATGCAAAATTGTGCACCAGGAGATACACCTATGGTAAAGGGTGATAGATTTAGTTTGCGTCAATGTCCAAAGTTGGACATAGAAAAGAAAGAGATGGACAAAATCCCATATGCATCAGCAGTGGGAAGTCTCATGTATGCATAAGTTTGTACAAGTCCAAATTTAGCGTACATAGTGGGAATGTTGGGTAGATATTTAAGTAACCCCGGAATAGATCATTGGAAAGCACTAAAGATTACATGCTCACTTATCGGAAGTCGGATCACTTGGAGATTGTGGGGTATTCCAATTCAGATATTGTTGGATGTCTTGATAGTAGGAGATCCACATCGGGATATGTTTTCATGAAGGCTGGAGGAGCTACTTCTTGTAAGAGTGTCAAACAAACAATAATAGCTTCTTCTACTATGGAAGCTGAATTTATAGCCTGATATGAAGCATCAAGTCAAGGAATACGGCTACGAATTTTGTCACTGGACTGCAGATAGTCAGTGGAATAGAAAGACCATTGAAAATCTATTGTGCTAATAAATCTGCTGAGTTATATTCGAAGAAAAACCGAAGTTCGTCAAAGTCAAAGCACATAGACATTAAATTTCTAGTTGTGAAAGAAAGAGTTCAGAGTCATCTTTGTCGATAGAACATATCAGTACAAATTCAATGATTGCGGATCCGCTCACTAAGGGTTTGCCACCTAAAGTATTTCATGAGCACGTTGCTCATATGGGTGTTGTTAGACTCTCTGATGAGACAGTTTAGTGGAAGTTTGTTATTTTATTTATGTTTTTTTTTTGACATGTTGAAGTTTATTTTTTGTACAGATTAAAGTTTTATGAAATTTATGAATTTCATATGTTAATTGATAACTCTAAAAATAAAGATATTAACTTTGTACTGCGGTATTGCATGAGGTATAAGAAAGTGACATTGGACTATTCAAGTCATAAAGTAGGACCAGTTGAAGATAGACATGATTTAGATGATTTTACATGTAATTTTCGCGTTTGATCTATGTCATTGATTTTGCTAATATATGTGATCATTGATGGGTTTAGTTATGAATATATGTTACGAAAACCGCTTTGATCCTGTATTGGTATTATCGATGGACCAGATTATTTTGACATATTTCAATTAAATAGTTTGTGCACACTAAAGTTTTATCCATGTATGATTGTTTAGAAATATATGTGGCTGAGAGATTGTTAGTAATTTTCTACTTATGGACTCACATATTGATATATTTTACATACATATGTTATCATTAAAGAAGCCCATTTTATGATCTAATAAAGAATTATATAGGCCTACCTAGAAAATATTTGTTATTTTTGTTTTCATTTATTTATATATGAAAAGGTACCTTAAATCTGAAAAGGAACTTCATGCTTTTAAATAGAGAGGGTCCCTAAACCAGAAGAGACGCTACTTTTCTTTTCTCTCCATCTCAGTAAAGAACAACCAAAAAGTGCACTCTTTAAGGCTTAGAAGATCTTGTCTCCTTCAATCAATATTGCAATGGAACAAGGTTAGTGCTCTTATTGTTCTTTATCATCGTCTATTTGATTTACTTGTGATCTTGTGTTGTTAATTAAGTTTTCCAACAAGCACATGATAAAAATGTTTGTATTAGACACTTCTCACTCATATTTTTTTGAAAAGTTTCTGCATATGTTAAGTAAATAAGTTAATCATAAAACACACATAAAAAAAATTACAAAATTTTGAGTCGTAAATGTTAATAGGATCAATTTATCATATGTTCAGATGCTCAATTGAATATGATGTAGCTTGGGTGTCTAAATGAAATTTACTAAAAAGTTTAAGAGGCTATTGATGTATTCTGCCAAGAAACAATGTTATTAGCTTTTGGCAGATCAAGTGCTGTGAAGGGATAACTGCAGCAACTCAGAGATTAGCAGTAACTTTAGTAGGCGTTTGGACATGTGATTTCATCTCATGAGATGAAATCAGCATTTGGACATGCGATTTCATCTCATGAGATGAAATCCCAAATCATCCAAAAAGGCATGATTTGGGATTTGAAATCATGATTTCAAATTTTTTAAATGTAAGACTTGACTCATAAGTTTATATTTTATGAAAAAAGGCCCATAAAATTTTTAAATGTAACAATGTCGGTTCGTCTTCTCGGTCATTTGATCGGGAAATGCATGCTCGACGTGAAGAGATTGTTCGTACCATGTAGGGGATTGTATTAAAAGTAGTTACATTACTATTCATGTTAAATATTCTTTTTTATTGAACTAAAGTTTGATTGATTGATGTTGTATTTTTTAGAAAGGTCTTCTAGTAGCGTTTAATTTTGTTATGAATTATGACCAGCTCATTTGGTAAGATTGTATAATAATTGGGGAAGTTTTAATAGTTTTCACAACTTGTTGGGTTTTTATATCTATAAGAAAAAATGCAACTTAAGAAATCCAAATTGCATGTCCAAACATGATTTCATCTCATGATTTCAAATCATATCCAAACGGCTCCTTAGAGAATTTAGCTTATTGGAACTTTTCTATTATTTAATGATGTAGTGTGTCTAGCCGTCGATCATTTGTATAATTAGTTGCGCTAACGTACGAGTGTGAGAGTTGAAGTGATACCAAATGGACTAAGATTCAATAAATCTTTCTTCTTCTTCTTCTTCTTCTTCTTCTTCTTCTTCCTCTCTCTCTCTCTCTCTCTCTCTCTTTTTGTCTGTGTGTGGAATTGAGCTTTGTCTCCAAATGAACAGTACAAATATCATTTAAACTAAAATTGAAAAAATAATTGCTGTAAAAAAACTACACACGAACTAATATACTCAACTAATTAGCTAATCACGAGTCATACAGCCTAATAACAAACTCCTTTTGTAAAATCAACGGAAAAGGCTCAAATATGCCATCGAACTATTGGAAATGGCTCATTTATACCATTCGTCAATAGTTTGGCTCATTTATGCCATCGAACTATCGGAAATGGCTCAATTATGCCACTCATCAATAGTTTGGTTAATTTATGCCATCGCCGTTACCAAAATAACTCATTCATGCCATTTTTCATTAACGCTGATTTTACAATACCAGATATGATACGTGACCTCCAACTAGATAGTTGTGGGTGGGTCGGGTGTGTGGGTCAGATTTTTTATTAATTTGGGATGGAATTTAAAATTAGGCTAATTTAATTATGCAACATAGACCTCTTATTAGAGGCCACGTGTCATATTTGGTATTGTAAATATACAAAGAAATTAAGAGGTTCAACACATAGTATATATACATAAAAAAAAGTTCTTTTTACGTATTTACACAGTGTATTTTTTTGGCGAAGGGTGTCGGTTGACACCCCTTGGATGCATGTGGCTCCACCACTGCTAACGGCGATGGCATAAATGAGCCAAACTATTAATAAGTAGCATAAATGAACCATTTCCGATAGTTTGATGGCATACATGAGCCAAACTATTGATGAGTGGCATAAATGAGTCATTTCCGATAGTTCGATGGCATATTTAAGCCTTTTCCATAAAATCAATATTCTTCTGTCTCATTTTACGTGAAGGTGTAACTATTTGGAGAGTCAAACAGTTTTTTTACTAAAATTTTCTCTTTTTTTTTTTTTTTTTTTTTTTTTTTTGAAAGTTTTGAATCATTAGCTCCACACCTCTTCCCCCAGCGAAGCACGAATGTTGGGGGCCTTGAAGGATCTATAAAAGTCCCACTATGAATTCCTATCCATCCCATTAATAAAGTACAAATAAATAATATATTCCAAATCTTACTTTTAAAGCATACGCATTGATAAAAAAATTTGGCTATGGACCTTCTATGTTGATTTGTAGTACTTTTCATACAATTTTCAAACATGTATACTTTATTTTAATAAATTTGAAGAATAAAATCTAAATTGATAGTTAATTAAATGTTTTGACCCTCATACTCTGAGCACTTCACATAAATTGAGACAAAGGAAATAACATACATGGGAAAAGAGACCAGCTTTTGATATTTCCTATGTAACTTCGTTAAGCAGGTTTGTATTTTAACATTAGCATTTTGTGCCATTTTCTTACTTTCTGGCAACTATATAAGTTTTTGATGATAATAGTTTGATATGAAAACTTGAGTAATGCAAGTAGATTTTCTTTTTTATCTTTTGAAGCACTTGCTCCTTGACGAGGCCAATTTTGAAACACTAACCGTCTCGTTTCCTCAAACAAGCCTTAATGCTTATTTAATCTTATCCCAACGCATTTCACCTCTACAATCTTTTTTTTAGTACCAATTTTTCTTCTACAATAATTCTCACACACTCCTATTTTTAGATATCCACACTATCATATTTTATAACCCGTACACCTACCTCAATAGCATTTTCCCTTGTCCATTCACTTTTCGACATGCAATATCAACTCTCATCCTCCTGAAAGTTACCCATTAATTCATCCATTCCCTTGTCAAAATGCCTATGTTTACCCGAGTTCGACTCACTTGGACAAGCTTATTTCCCCTCATTCGTCGGTGATGCGGGAACTCTTTCTTATTTGCAGCACATCTGGGTATTGATGTGGCGGAACTAGCGCTTCACCAGACTCGTCCATGATGCGGGGGAACTCTTTCATATTTTGCACCACATCCGAATGCTGATTTGGTGGAACTAATTTCTTTAGCTGCACTCATCCATTATATGGGAAACCTTTCTCATAGTGCCCCTTGCTCATTTTTTAATCACATGTGGTTGCCGAAATAACTCGTACTTAGGTGGGCATGTCTCAACGATATCTGTGTTATGAGGATTTATCATGAATTGACAAGTTTTACGTTGGTTGCAAACCTACCTAATCCTCCTCCTTTATTCGAGCTTGAGATCAATTGTAAGCAAGCTCACACAAACGAAGTAAAAAACGAATTTCAATCAAACACGAGATATAATAATTCAACTTCTTATATCTAAAGGAACAATATCAGCATCTTAAAGCTCATATCTGAACAATATCAACAACGTGATTATATATCTGATTTTCTTTTATTTTGTAAATATCTCATTTGATTTATTGATTGGAATTTGTTAGTTTTAGGAATGTATATGTAATTTAATATCTTTCATTTTCGTTACCTGTAATCTTGGAGTCCGGCACTTTTGTAACCCAAAAAAAAATTTGGAACCAAACTAACCCATTAAAAAAAAAAAAAAAAAAAAAAAAGAACCAAACTAGGCTTCACGCACAGAATTTGTGCGTGAAAGGACCAAACTGTAACTTTTTAAGTTTGGTCCTTCTGTGCGTGAAACCCTTCCCTAAAACCCCCCGAACCACCCTTTATTCTCTTCTCTTTCATTTCCTCCATCTTCACCCTTTCAACACACTTTTGCACTTCCAAAAACATGTCTCAAAGTTTTGAAACTTCAATGTTTGCTATACAACCCGATATTTGCGAATGCAGTTATTACTGTAAACTAAAAACATCGAAGACCCAAGATAATCCGGGTCGCCGTTTTTGGCGTTGTAAAGTGCCTGAAGTAAATGTTTTTACATTTTTTTTGTGTTTTTTTTTTTTCATGTTATCCATATATTTTACTTTAAAAAAAAACTGATTTTCTTGTAAGGTTTATAGGATATGGGCGGATGCAAATACTTTCGGTGGGAAGATAGCATTCACGTGGATAAAGCGATGGCGAAGTTTAAAAATCCAATTTTGGATAGAGATACCGCGACTTCACGTATCTCTAGAGATACCGCTAAGTTGGACTCGGAATTTAAGCTTGTGGAAGCTGAAGAAAAAATTGAAGGTTTGGAGGTGTTGCTCACCGATTCCGAAAAAAAATGAAATTTGCTGAAGGCTAAACTTAAGGAGGCTCAACACGAGAAAATAGCTTTGAAAGAAAAACTTAAATTATGGAAGATTATTTGTGCTATGTCGTTGTTGTTCATTATTTATATGTATTTTGTTTATTAAGTTTAATATTTCTATGGATTATGTTTTTTACAAGTTGTACCTTTTCTCCTATAATGTAATCCGCACCCTTTATGTACTAATTTATTTGTGTTTATTTGTGAAATTGTCAATTAGTATAGACTTTAACAATAAACATTGAAGAATTAAAACATGTCAAACTAATTCAAATTTATGACTTCATCATAAAATAAAAATACAAATTAACAGCTTTAGTCCGAAACTTAAATGACCCATAATCTAAGACGAGGAGCCTAAATAGACCCTAATCGTCATCGAATAGAAGTCCTCAATATCGTCCTCGTAACGATATTGGCGGTCTCTTAACACACATCTTTTTTCAGGAGATGTTAGTTCTCTACCTGTTGATGATGCTTGTTCTTCGACCAACTTTAGCATGTAAAATCTACAACGTCTTGCCAGCATTCAGTTGTTTTCTTTTCTAATCCTTTGTACGGCCATCTCGCAAGTTGTTGGACCTATTCGAGGCATGGTTAGTGAGTACCTTGTTGGGATTGGAGCGTTGAGATTTTCCAAGTCACGAACAAGACGTTCTGATTAGGCAATCCGATGTGACCATTCTCGGCATAAACCGCAATAATATTCTCGCGGATGCGAATATTTCATACTGCGTAAATCATCATTACGCTCTACAAGAGGTGCGGATTTAGCTCGTCTAGTTTGAAATCACTGGTACCACTCGAAAAACTACTATGATTTGAACTCTCATCATCACTGCTATTTGGTTCTTTTGGAAGGAGTAAAAACCAAGCTGAGTTTCTACTACTCGACATTGAATATAGTGTGGTCTAATAACAAAAGAAAGGGCTACTTATATAGTTGCAAACCCCCAAGTACCCTACGGGGGTCTTTATGACCCTACCTACTTACCTTATTATAAGAAAAATATTAATCTTCATCGGACATTTTACGTTACACCTCAAAAATTTTCCGTTAGCGTACAGTGAATAGACTAACGAAGGGCATGACGTATACGATGTTTTGACAAGTAAGAAATAGTCTTTAATGGTCCTAATTAAGATTTCCAAAGACATTCGAGGTAAGAGAGGAAAGTTGTTAAGGAAAGCAAGTTATAAGTTGTGTGTCGGGCAAGAATTTTGAGTATTGGAGTAATGAGAGTTTAGGGACGTTGTGGAGAAGAGTTATAACAATCCTTAGATTGTCAAGGATGTGTTACACAAGTACCAAGAAGGTTCCCTAAGGATTCAAGACCAAACGAAGCGACGAGAACGAATTCGAAAAAATTGGGGATTATACGGCCATATATACGGACCGTATATTTTATACGGCCCGTATACCGGCGTAGAACCCTTCCAGAAGGGTGGTTTTCTGGAGGAAACATACGGTCCAATATACGGACCGTATAAATTGTACGGTCCGTATAGTGAACCGTAGGTTTCGGGTCGGGTTCGAACTCTATTTTTATATATGCACGATTTTCTCTTCTTTTTCTCACTTCTCACTTCTCTAACATTCCAAAAACCTCTAGAACCCTCTTCATAACACATTAATACATATCCAAGAAAGGAAATCAAATATCAAACATCTAAAGATAGTAGAATTAAAGGTGTGGATGCTTTCTAAGGGTTGATAAAAGTTGAGAATCTTTTTGGTATTGAAGTGGAGTTCTTCTCAAGTAGAGTATTCTCATCCAAGGACCATCTCTACATAAACAAAGGTGAGTTTTACAATTACTTCATGTTAGTAATGGTGTTGAGTAGTTAAAGAACTCATATTAGAAACAAGTATGGAATATAAGTTTAAGTATGCAAATAATGGTATGTTGGGATTGGAAGGTGGTTGAATTATGATTAATGGTATAATATGAGTATAATCTTGTCATGAATGGTACTAATGATGTTGAGGAAGTATTATGTGAATGCTAAGCATGATGTTGTATTATAGTTATGGTTATGGAGGATCTTGGGGGTGAATTTGGGAGTTGAATAACCATCTAGCCAAAGGAATTTATGTGTTATGATATTATGGGCGTTGCTATGATGTTTGGGAGCTGTTTTATTATTTGAGGGAAAGTTGTTGAAACAAACGAAATGCTGCCCAATTTTCGTTAGCCTTATTCGCTTTAGTTCAGGCTTAAGTATACCTTCAACGATCTAACCATCGTATGAACCCCCTTTGTATGTAGAATTGTAAGCCAGAAGGAGAGCTCTTAGTCGACGTCGTTAAGGAGATACAAAGGTATGTAAGGCTATCCCCTTTTCTTTCAAAGGCACGATCCCTATGTTTTGATTCCATACATGACGTTCATAATCTTTTCACTCTTAGAAATGCCAGAAGACTATAGTTTCTGAAGAACCTTACGCTGACTCCAATCCTAGAGATATTCAAGCCTAAGGTTCTAGATGATTTCATGACGTGACTGAGCGTGCTATATAATTTATGGCCTCAGCTTATGTCTAAGCGTGCTATATAATATATGGCCTCAGCTTATGTCTGAGTGAGCTATATAACATATGGCCTCAGTTTGTGTCATGGACCATCAAGGTGAGACCTAACGAGGATGATGACGCCATAATGCACTCGGAGGCTTACGACCTTACGTCACTCCGATAGAGCGCACTTTTATTTGGGCTCTCATGCATGCTACGTATATTATATAAGTATATGATATGTATATGTATATAGGGGACATGGGGAAAGGTGAGGCGCTATAGACGCATAGCCACCTGATCAGCTGGCATCTTATGATATCATCCCGAACGCGGGATGCCCGGACGGGGCTATATGGGTAATGGATCGGGCCGTACGTTCCACGGCAATATGTTGATATATGGATCGGGCTGCACGTTCCGCAGCAATATATGATATGATGATATTTTACGAGTATGCATGCATGACTCCGCCTTAAGAGGCAAGCAGTCACCGGTTATCTCCTTATCTTTATTTTATCTTCTTGTTCCTTTGTTCTATTATGATGCATGCCTTACATACTCAGTACATTGCTCGTACTGACATCCCTTTTCTTTTTGGATGCTGTGCTCATGCCCACAGGTAGACAGGAAGACGACCCAGCTTCCTAGGAGCCAGATCAGCTTGCACAGGAGCACTTCCATAGACCGGAGGTGCCGTTTCTGATATATTCTTTTGTGTATATACTTGGACATGGCGGGGTCCTGTCCCGTCTTCATGGCTTCAGTACTTCAGTTAGAGGCTCATAGATACTTGTATGTGGATAGCAGATATTATGTGACCCCCGATATATATTTTGTATATTATTCTTTTGCTGCCGCGAGGGCTTATGTATACATATATGAGTACATGTTTTATGGAATTTATATATATACGGGTTAAGATGACAGTGGTATAATGTGTAGTGCTCGGTAGTCAGCTCCGGGTGCCCGTCATGGCCACTAGGCCGGTCGTGACAATTTCACAGTCCGAATCCCACTTGGATCTAAATCTTGTGCTACCATGCATACCATATTCTACCCTATGGTAACGTATTTGCATCCGATTGTTCTCTTCGCGAAAACGATTAAGGGCAAAATTAAACTCTTGTGGAGTTCCGCGAGCCATTGACATAGCACGTTTTTTGGCGTTTAAGCCCTATTGAAGCTAACTTTTGCTCCAAATAGCTTCCAGCCTCCTAACACGCCAATCCACTCCTCTCTCATTGTTTTATTGTATTCTTGATTGAATCTTTTGTTAGGGTTATTTGAGTAATGAAAATCATCATCATCTAGTTCCCATGTCCTACCCATTGCTTCAAATATTTTTGCCGGGGTAAAACATGTAATAGAATCAAGATTTTCAAATTTGTTGTAGAATGTCATGATAACTCGTTTTAAAGTGAATACTAGTTGTTTGTCAATCATGTTATATATAGTACTGCATATTTTGACCGTGTATTTGAATTAAATTCATATTACGCAATGTTCTTGTGCGCAATAGGACCTGATTTGACAACACATCATGCATGCCAATTTCAGCTTTTTTTTTTTTGACACGTAAAGGACATGATGTGACAACACAATGCTGCATATTTTGACCGTTCATTTGGATTAAATTCATATTACGCAATGTTTTTGTGCGCAATAGGACATGATTTGACAACACATCATGCATGCCAATTTCAGCTTTTTTTTGACACGTAAAGGACATGATGTGATAACACAATGCTGTATTTTTTACCGTTTATTTGGATTAAATTCATATTACGCAATGTTCTTGTGCGCAATAGGACATGATTTGACAACACATCATGCATGCCAATTTCAGCTTTTTTATGACACGTAAAGGACATGATGTGACAACACAATGCTGCATTTTTGACTGTTTATTTGGATTAAATTCATATTACGCAATGTTCTTGTGCGCAATAGGGGTGAATATGAATCTATTTAAGAAGAATGCTGGACGAGGTAAAAACTCATCCATTTCATACGTTTAAGTCTCTTAAGTCATTCAAAAAAACCTATCTTAAGTCATACAAAAAATGGCTCAAGATATTCCAACAGTTAAGGTTTCAATACATTGGGATGGTATTATCCTTGATGACAATAGTACAGTTCGTTACAATAAAAGACCAAACGTTCATGTTAAATGTCCACTTGAAATGTCTTATGAATCACTAGTCACTTACATATGTGAAAAAATGAAGGTTAGTCCAGATGAGTATGAAATCTCTATAACAGGCAGATATCCACAATCAGTTTCCAATGGTATAGTGCTTTATGGTAGGCATTATATCAATGATGATGATTCTTTAAGGGATTATTTGAATGCGCCAGAAGAATTAAAACATTTAGTCGCCCTTAATGTTCTGGAGATGTATGTTGAAAAGATACCCAGAGAGGTCCCGCAACAACAGCCCAGTCAAGCTAACATGTATGGAGATTTTAGTTCTTACGGGGGTATTTTGAGTGGCCAGGTGCCGCTGAAAAATCTTACCCAACAATTTAATCAAACTTGGTAAATATGCATTCTTATATTATTATTTTGTGCAAAAGAGAACGTGTTTATTGTATGTATTGATAAATAACCATTTTTAAATCTTTGTAGGGGTTATAGACCGATACGAGTAATATTAAAGTCATCTCAATTTAGTGGAGCAAGTCATTATTATCAAAACTCTCAGTCCAGTGGAGCGGATTATTACAATAATTCTCAGTTCAGTGGAGCTGATTATTATAATAATTCCCAGTTCGGTGCAGCTGATTATTATCAAAACTCGCCAGTGGTACCAACTGTGGATGAAAGGCAGTCCTCTCAGTTTGGTGGAGTTGATCATTCTCCACACCATGCTCATAATCAATATGTGTAGGTTCATCACCTAGATATATATATATATATATATATATATATATATATATATATATATATATATATATATATATTTGTGAATTTGGAATTTAACATATGCTTTTTATCGTGTAGGAGGAGGCCTTTCTTAGATGGCGCTGATTGTCCAAGTTATATGGATACATCAGAGAGTGATGGCGATGAACCAGCTAATAATGCAGAGGTAACCGATGATGAAGATAGTGAAGGGGATGAAGATACGCATTGTAGTCCCCAAAACCAACCAGAACCAACTCAACATCACGTACCACCTCTGATGGCCGAAAACCCAATTCTTGACAGCTCAATGCAATGGCATTCTGACTATATTCCAAATCTTGACAGTCTCCAAGGTCGTGAGGATTCATTTGTCTTCACAAGAGATGATTATCAAAGTCACCAAAAAACGTGAATTGAACTAAAAAATCCCATGACTGATGAATGCGTCATTGCAAAAGGAATGCAGTTCACATAAAAAAAATGTTGCAACGGGCTGTCAGAATGTATTGTGTAAAGGGTATGAGGGTGTTTAAGGTTGATGACTCAAACAGATCGGTATGGAGGTTGATTTGTAGGCGACATACTCAAGGCTGTCAGTGGTTGCTTTGGGGAATTGCTAAGCCAGATGGTGCGTGGGAAATCACAAAATTTCACCCGAAGCAGACTTGTGATATGGGACAAAGTCGAGCAGATCATTGTAATCTAGATATAAACATGATTGCTCATGTGTTACTTAAACACATTGAGGAAACTCCAAGGTAATTTATCTGACCGTTTACATTATATATCTTATAGCAATTAAAATATCATTGTTAAATGTTGTTTGTTTAAATTTATGCAGGATGCCTATCAAAACTTGTATTGGCATGGTCCACTCAAAATATGGTAAAATCATAATCAAGAGAAAGGGATTTCTCGGGCGTCGACGTGCTTTTGAAACGATCTTTGGAATTTGGGAATCCTCTTTTCAGGCGTTACCGGGATATATGGCGGCTCTCTCAACATGCTAATCCCGGCACTTTGTTGTACGGTGGCGGCTTTTAGAGAAGCGAGTTTTTTGACTTCGTCTTTTGGGCATTCAAACCAAGTATTGATGGTTTTGCTCACTGCAAGAATGTGATATCGATAGATGGGACCCATGTGTATGGCCGATATGACATTAAACTCCTAATTGCAGTAGGTATGGATGCCAATGGGTCAATATTCCCTTTTGCTTTCGCAATTGCCGCCAACGAGAGCAGCGAGACATGGGGGATGTTCTTGACTCATCTACAAACTCATGTTATTAAGGGTCGTCAGGGCATATGTGTCCTATCGGATCGTCATAAAGGCATATTGCACAATATGCGTACTCTGGAAGGGTGACAGCCTCCACATGCTTACCATCAATATTGCTTAAGGCACTTAAAGGCTAATTTGCAAACAAAGTTTGGAAATGACACTGTAAATAAATTAATGTAGGGGGTTGCGATGCAACATCAACAAAGAAAATGGGCTGCCAAAATGGAGCTGCTAAGGGAAGTGAGTGAAGAGGCATATGTTTTGATGAAATTAGAAGTTGAAAAATGGACTCTTTATGCTGATGGAGGAAGGAGATGGGGCATGCTCACAACGAACAGCTCAGAGTCTTTCAATGGACTCCTCAAATCTGCTCGAGGACTACCTGTCACCGCAGTGGTAAGACTAATTTTCAGGCAGGTCGTGGAGCGATTTGCGGATAGGACAAGGCAAGCCATAGCTATATTAGGGCGACGAAGGAACATGGATGCCAAAGCCCTACAAAAAAATGGAGCACTATAGAAGAAAGACAGAGGTTCACCAAATGACCGAGTATGACGTCGTTCAACGAGTGGATGAAGTTAGAACGAGTTATTGTGACGGCAAAGGAGGAAACAAACATATCGTTACTGAGAGTACACAATCATGCACTTGTGGTAAGTGGCAAACGTACCGCATGCCATGTTCTCATGTAGTCAGGTGCTTTGAGAGAATGGCCAGAAATGTAAATGATTATGTGGCGGAGGAATATAAGGTCGTAAAATACCTTAAAGCATATTTGGGCCAATTCCGTCCCCTTGCTGATCAAGCTTATTGGCCAGCCGCGCCATTTTCTATGATTGCGAACAAGAACCATATCCGTAAATTGGGAAAAAACAAGCTAACCCGTTATCACAATCAAATGGATGTTAGCGAAAAGTCTTACTCTCGCAAGTGCTCGACATGTAAGCAATTTGGGCATAATAAGCATTCATGTGGGCAAAACTCTCGTGGTGGCAGCACATCTGGAAGTAGAAGAGTGTCTAGAACTTGATTTTTTTTTTAAGTCTATTGTAATTTAATGATGTATTTAGTTGCTAATGGAATGAAATATTTTTCAATTATTATAAACCTCTCGTATTGGATGAATTATTTTAAATATTATATTTATTTTTGCACATTAAAAAAGTGCGGATTATACAATACAATAACAAAATAAAAAAGACATAAAAGAATCCGCACCCTATAAAATATGGCACTTAAACCTAAATATAATAAGTTTTCAAACGTACTTCGAGCACTTTACAACCCCTAAACGACAATCCAAATATATATGTATACTTGATGTAATGAGCCGATATTATTGTACACTAAAAAAAAATATTAAGTTCTATATAAAATAGTTATATTCCGGTGTTTTGAAACGTGACTAATCTTCAGTCAAAGTACGCATAAAACCTTAATTTTTGAGTTTGAGAAGAGAAAGAATAAAGGTTGGGTCGGGTTTCAGGGAAGGGTTTCACGCACTGATTCTGTGCGTGAAGCCTAGTTTGGTTCTTTTTTTTTTTTTTTTTTTTTTTTTTAATGGGTTAGTTTGGTTCCAATTTTTTTTTTTCTGGGTTACAAAAGTGCCGCTCTCGTAATCTTGGGATTCAATTCCCAATCAGCTGTATAAATAGGAGACCATCATAATACAATCAAACAAGCTTTTCACTCATTCATCTCTAACTCTTTTATGGTATCAAGAGGCTCTTTAACACTCCTACGAGTTAGTCGATCTCTTTCATCTCAATGGATAACACTAACCAGTCTACACCTAATGTCACCAACTCTTCAAACTTACCAATCATCAATGCCTCTCCAAATCAAAACAACTAGATTATCCAATTCAACCCGACTTCACAACTGCATATAAAACTCACGGGCTCAAATAACTTTGGCACTTGGAAAGCACAAGTTTATACTCTCATGTGTGGGTATGATCTCGTTGATTATCTTGATTGTGCTGTTGCCATCCCTCCAAAAACTATATGAAAAGATGATCATGACATCCCAAATCCTGAGTACCGAATCTGGTTTCATTAAGACAACATGATTCGGAATGCTCTAATGGTATTTATTAATCCTACCAACGCTCCATCAATTGCTACTGTTGCCGACTCCAAAAAAGCATGGGATCATTTGCATAGCATCACTTATGCAAACAAATCCCAAATATGTATATACAGTCTAAGAGACATCCTCGGCAAAGTCTCACTAGATAATAAGACAATTACTGAATATCTTCACGAGATTTGCTCTATCGCTGATGAACTTGCAATTGCTGGAGCACCTATCACTAATGAAGAACTTGTGATCAAAATCCTCAGTTAGGACCAGAATATCGTGAAATCAGTGCTGCAATTCTAGATCAATGGACAACACCACAAGGCAAAGAATTAAAGTGTTGGTCCTAAGCCATCCTGCAAATGTAACAGCCAAAATCAACAGTGGCACCAATCTGGTATGCCCTTCCAAAATTTGAACTTGAACAAGAACTTCACAAATAATAATGGATGTTTCCATCAACTTGGAGTCCCACTTTTCCATCAAACTCCAAGTCACAAATTTAATGCCAATTCTGCGAAAAGCTTGGGCATATGGCTAATGTATGCAGATCCAAGTCTCACAATCACTTTGAAGTCAAGGTGCATCATACTGCTAGCACCATGACCAACATAGACCCTTGGATCATGGATACTAGAGCCTCTCATTAAATCACTGTTGATCCACAAACTTTAGTCTCACCACACGATTATTATGGTTCTGAAGAAATTTCAATGGGTAATGTTACTAAGATTCCGATTACACATAGGGGATCATCTCTTTTTCAAACTTCTATTTCCTCATGTTTTCTCCATAATATATATTTTGTGCGGGGCTTCCATTAAGAAAAATCTGATCTCTGTCTCTAAATTTTGTAAACAACATAAAACTTCTATTCAGTTTTCCTTTTCATTTTGTTGTGAAGGCACAGAGAATGGGGGCACCATTGCTACATGGCTAGAATAAGGAAAACTTGTACGAGTGGCCAACTGCAAAACGTGCACTTCAAGCTAATCCACCATAAGCACATTCAGCTAGCGTCACTCCTTCTCTTACTATGTGGCATCAAAAATTAGGACATCCAAATAATGGTCTTTTAAATTTTATCTTATATATGTGTCATTTGCCTTATTCCAATGCATCTAAGTTAGACTTTTGTAATTCTTGCCAATGCAATAAAGGCCAAAGACATCTTTTTCTACTTCATCTTTGTATAGTTCTAAACCACTTGATATTCTTTACACATATGTGTGGGGTCCTTCTCCAGGTCTTTGCTTTGATCAAAAGTTATATTATGTTATTTTTATTGTTCATTTCACAAGGTACACATGGCTTTATACTGTTAAAAACAAAAGTGATGTCTCAAAAGTTTTTTCAGAATTTAAACCATTAATTGAGAACGACTTTCAGACAAAACTTATCACGCTTTATTCTGATGGTGGAGGAGAATTTCAAGCTCCGAAACCCATTTTAGCCGCCAATGGAGTTCAACACTTAATTTTCCCTCCTTACACCCCTCAACATGTAGCTTTGGCTGAGCATCGACATAGGTATATCATTGAAACAGCTAGAACACTACTCCACCAAGTCTTTGCCTCATTCTTTTTGGAGTTTTGCAGTCCAAGCAGTTGTTTATCTAATTAACCGATTTCCTTCTTTCAAAAGTACCTGAAGTAAAGTTTCTCCTTATCAAGCTTTATTTGGCCAGCAACCAAATTTGGAACTAATTTGTAATTTTGGTTGTCTCTATCACCCATGATTGAAGCCATATTCCAAAAATAAATTAGAACCCAGATCAACGCCATGTGTCTATCTTGGCTTTTTAATAAAATATCATAGTTATCAATGTTTTGATCTAGTAATAAAATTCAAGTTTTATCTTTCCAGATATGCTAATTTTTTAGAAAATATATTTCCTTATCAAAATCTTTTTTCAAAATTTAAATCTTCAAACTTCAGACTATTATGGCATAATCTTCTCCCATCAAAAAATTCAGAAAACTCTAAATACTCAAATAATTTTCAAGATCCTACACAATTTGATCTTATTCCTCTTATTCCATTCTTTATACATGGATCTTCGCAAATGGCTAGTCCTACAAGTGCTTCAATGACTGCGTCCAATGCTGCTCTTAAACCTCCAAAGGTCAACGCCATCTACTTCTCCAATGGTAATTATAACTATACATCTTCTTCTCATGTTAATTCCTCTAGTTCTAGTAATCCAACTATCTCCTCATCATCAACCACTTCCCTTTCTTCCCACTAATCTTCACCTCCACCTCCGCCTCACCCTTCACATGTATGTATAACTACCCGATCACAAAATAATATCTTTAAACCCAAATGCGACTTTGACTATATGGCCGTCCTACCCTCCCTTCTCCCACCTTCCACTGTGAAGCAGACATCCAAGGATCCAAAGTGGCATTTGGACATGCAAGAAAAGTTTGACGCTTTGCTAAAACACAAAACATGGGAACTCATACCTCCTAATCCTAAGCACAACATTGTTGACAACAAATGGATCTTTCATATAAAACGAAAGGCTTATGGTTCTATTGATAGTTACAAAGCACGGTTAGTTGCCAAGAGATTTACACAAAATCTTGGTGGTGACTTTCATTCCACATTCAGTCCCGTAGTCAAGCCCACCGCCGTACACATTGTGCTCTCTCTTGCCACTTGCTTTGGTTGGCCTCTTCATCAACTATACGTCAACAATGCTTTGCTTCAAGGTCATCTTGAAGAAGATGTATACATGAAGCAAACATAAGATTTTGAACATCCAGACAATCCAAATCACATATGTCACCGTTGAAAGGCTATTTATGGGCTCAAACAAGCCCCCACGAGCGTGGTACAATGAACTCAAGGACTTTCTTGTCTTCTTGGTTTTAAAAAATCACACTTTCATAGCTCCTTGTTTATTTTTCACTCGATGGGTATAATGATACATCTTCTTATTTATGGCTACAGTGGATAATAGCATGTGTATCCACTGTTTCTTATTCTTTGATCCTGAATGGTGGCTTTCTTGCTCCTTTCCCTATTAAGAGAGGGCTCAGGAAAAGATCCTGTGTCTCCTTACTTGTTTGTCCTAGCCATGGAGTATCTAGGAAGGGAATTGAGTCAGTTAGCAGCAAATAGGGAGTTCAATTTTCATCCTAGATGCAGGAAATTAGGCAGTATACGCATCTGTTTTGCAGATGATCTGCTGATGTATTGCAGGGTAGATCTCATTTCTATAAATTTATCGTATGATGTTTTTTAGAAGTTCTTTAGATCTTCGGTCTAGATGCTAATGTTGAAAAACTCTCTCTCTCTCTCTCTCTCTCTCTCTCTCTCTCTCTCTCTATATATATATATATATATATATATATATATATATATATATATATATATTTCTAGGGTATCTGATCATACAGAGCATGATATTATAAATCCTCTTGGCTTCAATATTGGTGTGCTCCCATCCAGATACTTGGGTGTTCACCTAGCATAAAAGAAACTGAATGTTCATATGTATCTGCCTCTGATTGAGAAAAGCACTACTAGAGTTACTTGCTGGTTAGCCAAATTACTTTCCTATGCAGGCAGATTACAACTTATAAGTCAGTCTTTTTTGGAGTCCAGGCTTACTGGGCACAAATATTTCTGACACCAAAGAATGTCATGAAGTCCATTGAGTAGATATGCAGAACATTCTTGTGGACTGCTTCTGTCACAATTTCAAAAAAAGCTTTAATGTCCTGGGAAACAATATGTATGCCTATTGCTGGGGGTTTGAATGTGATCAACTTATGCCTTTGGAATAGAGCTGCTATTATGAAACAATTATGGGATGTGGCAAGAAAAAAGGATTGTTTATGGATCCAATGTATACATAATTATTATATAAAGTTCATGGGCTTAGAAACAATGCCAATAGCAAGACTGCCTCTTGGGTGGTGAGAAATATACTTGCTTCTAGGGAAATGGTACTGAGGGATCAAACAGGTCAAGGAGCATTGACAAAATACATTTGCTACAGTTCAGAAAGGGAAAAAGTTCTCTATTCAGCAAATGTACATATCCCTGCTACCCCATTATCCAAGAATCACATGGAAGAGCCTTGCTCTGGAGTCAAGGATCCATCCAAGATTCAAATTCATCTTATGGCTAGCTATGTATCAGAGGCTGGCAACTGTAGATAGGCTGCTTAAATTTGACATTCAAGTTCCACCAGACTGTGTATTTTGTGGACAATTGCTTTGGAGACTTTCACACATTTGTTCGTTGATTGTCAGGTAACAAAGTCTCTAGGCATATGCTTTGTGTATGGTTAGGCTATCAAAGGAAAATCCATGATTGGAAATACAGAGGTGCAATGGGCCAGCAATCTGGCTAAAAAGAGAGCAGGACTGGCTGAAATATCCAGTTATGTTTTTGCTATAGTTGTTGATGTGATATGGAAAGAGAGGAACAAAATTAGGTTTCAGAATGGGTCACTAGCAGCTGATCAGGTGCTGAAGGAAGTGGTGCTGCACATTCATGTTAGAGGTTGAGGCAATGCAAAATGGAGAAGTGCCCTGCAGAGTCTTAATGTTTTCCTTAAGTGCAGTAGATTTATGTATCAGTAATTGTTTGTTTTTATATTCCTAGTCTGTTAGCTGAGTTCTATGTTAAGGAAAGCAGTTAGTCAAATACAGCTTCTGTGTTGTACTGTTAATTTTAGTTATTAATAAAATACGTAGTTTAAACCAAAACGATATATCATCTTGTTTATGTCAATGATATTTTACTAACAGGAAACAACATGACAGCTATCAACAATATCAAGAATGCTTTATCTAAATGTTTTTCTCTTTAGGATCTTGAGCTACTGAATTATTTCCTAGGTGTTGAAGTCCTTCAAATGTAGAAGGTTTGAGAAAGAGGTTTGATCCTTTCTCAGTCTAGCTACATCATAAATGTGCTCAAAGAATTCTCGATAGAAGAAAGCAAAGGTGTCCACTCACCGCTATCTATCTCCATGCAACTTAAGTTGGGTGAGGGCTCTCCTCTCACTAATGCAAAGCAATATCGCTCTGCTATCGAAAAATTGCAGTATTTGGCTTTTACACGCCCTGACATAAGCTATGTTGTGAACAAGCTTTCTCAGTTCATGCATCGTCCTACTGTAATTCATTGGACTATTGTTAAGCGTGCTTTATGCTATCTGAAACAAACAATAATGTATAGATTTTTCTTATGCAAGCAATCAGATCATGCACTCTATATTTATTCTGATGCTGATTGAGCAGGTGATCTTACTGATCGAACATCCACCTCTGCTTATGTTATTTATCTTGGTCTAAATCCCATCAACTGGTCCTCCAAGAAACAAAACTTTGTTGCTCGTTCATCCACAGAAGCCATATATAGAGCAGTTGCTGAAGGAAATTGGATAATGAATTTTTTGACTGAACTCTGCATTCCTCTTTCAACTATTCCAAAAGTTTAACTGTGAAAACATTGGCACCATTTATCTCTGCCAAAATCTAGTATTTCATAGCCGGGTGAAGCAGATTGCAATTGACTTTCACTTTGTTTGTGAACAAGTGCAACAACACCGCATCAACATTGTTCATGTTCACTCTGCTGATCAACTTGTTGATACACTCACTAAGCTATTGCCCACTGCATCCTTTCAACGCAATATAATCAAGTTAGGAGTTGTTGATACCTCTCCTAACTTGAGGGGGTCATAAAGGAACAATATCAGCATCTTCAAGCTCAAATGTGAACAATATCAACAACTTGCTTACAGATCTTATTTTATTTTATTTTATTTTGTAAATATCTCATTTGATTATATTGATTGTAATATGTTAGTTTTAGGAATGTATCTGTAATTTAATATCTTTCATTTTCCTTACATGTAATCATGGGATTCAATTCTCAATCAGCTGTATAAATAGGAGACCGTCATAATATAATCAAACAAGCTTTTCACTTATTTGCCTCTAACTATGTTAATATACCCCGAGGTTATTATCTCTTGTTCTTGTAACCAAAACCCTAAATATTTACGCCACATAATCTATAATTTGAGTTTGTTACCCACTTTATCCCATATTGGTGTATAAACACCCATTATACACTATTATACAATTTTAGGCCAAATTGATGCATTATGTATAATGCTTTCCTCCCAGATTTATCATTGTATAAACTGAAAATATGACCGCATGGCATAATAATTTATGTTGAGCTGTATATTTTTAAAAACTGCCCAGATTAACCATGCTCAGGCATAAATGATGCGTTTATTAGGATTGCCATTCGTTGGGGGTGATCTTTAATTTTTGCCCCTCAAATTAGAGGTCTTTAATTTTTTCTCTTCGCTAAAAGCCCCTTGGTTCCGAGTTCGAATCTCTGCTCAGTCAAAAATTTAAAAAAATTTCGCAAGGCATAAGTTAGGATTCACAGGGCATAAGTTGGGTTTCAAAGTCTGTCTTAAGGCAAAAAAAAAAAAATTACTGGAATTTGCAAACCTCTGCCTTAAGGCCCAATTTTGGGTAAAAGTTTGCCTTAAGGCATAAGTTAGGGTCCAACTTATACTTTGCGAATCCCAACTTATGCCTTGCGTTTTTTTTTTTCTTTTTTTGACTGAGGCTTAATTCGAACTCAGGATCTCTGAATATTAAGTGAAGGAGAAATATTCAAGACCACCAATTTCAGGGGCAAAAATTAAAGACCACCCACATAAGAAGGACAATCCGCGCAAAAAAATGTTTATTCTGATTCATATGTGCCGTCAAAGTCCATCCTGGCGGGCATAGGACAAATTACACCTTGTGAGGGAACTTGAATTTGTACAGAATTGGATTACCTGGGGGTTACGTGTAAAGTAATTTTAGGAAACGTTCCCATCAAGTAAATTTTAGGAAATTAAACTTCCCCATCGAGCAAATTTTAGGAAACTTTTCCATCAAGTTAGTTATGCCTATAGCACTTAACTATCCGAAATTACATTGTAAAGTCTGTTTTTTTGTTTTTGAGAGAAAAGTCAATTATGCCGCGCTTACAAGGTCACTCAATCAGCAAATACCTTCTAAATTATTTCCCCGGTCTCAAATTATTTTCATAATTATTAAAAATAGTGGTCCCAAATTATTTATCGTTTTAGAAGTTCAAAGCACAATTAATTAATTAGTGAGTAATATTTTTTTTTATTTTACCTTTTGTAGAATTTTATCATTAATGGAGATGACACATAAATAGAGTAAACATTCAATAGAAAGAGAATATTACTTAGATATAAATAAGGATAAAATAATCAAATACACCTCCTAATAAATATTTTTAACAGTCGTGTAAAACAAACAATTTGATATGGAGGGAGTATCTAACTTTTGTCATTTTCCTATAATTGTTTTAACCTCTAAAAGTGGTTCAGTAAATAAAAAATAAAAAAAATGGTAAATCAAGAAAACATGTAGCCGTGTGAAAGGTTAGAAGAAAGCGGTGTAATTTTTCCGAACAAAACAACACGTACGATAATATTTAAGGAAACTTCCCAATCACAACAGGATTTGGAAAACTCTTCACTACATACGCTATAAATTACTTCATCATTAGAGCTTTACCATTGCATTCTTGATACTTGACAACTATAACCAAAAAACCAACAATTTCAATGGAGAGGATCAAATAAATCGCTACCTGCATGTCACTGCGTCTTTTCTTATGGAACGAAAAGCTTACGAGGAATCAAATTTCACAATCCGAAGGCTTATGCTTGTTCACAATCAACAGTACATTCATGAAGAAGCTTCATCCTTCTAAAAAGCACTACTCGAAGTGCTCTACTGTCATCCCTTTTGATATGTCAAATCTACTAAACAAAGATGCATCATTAGTTCCCATGCTTTTATCTGCTACTCTTCAGTTTCAGCCTCAAACTATCAAGAAATTGGCGTACCAAATCTCTTTATGGCTTTTCAGAGAATTTCAATATTCACAAGCTTTGCCACGGCCTACGTATGTAATTGCTATGGAAATCTCCCAAACTCTATGTATCGATTTTACTGATAATGTTGATCTTAACGTTTCGCCGAGCTTCACAGGATTGCCTCCCCCTCTCCCGTTTTATCGTGGGTTTGAAATACATAAGGTTTTCACCGTACGCAATGTGAGTGCCGCTGATTAAATGAGTGATCCGTATGATAACTACACCGAGGATGTCATCGAGTATCTCAACATGTTAAGGGAATATACTGGTGAAGGTGGAATATTTCCAACTAAACTACCCGTTGTGGCGGATGTACCAAGAGGGTTTTTTGAAGTTCAGCCATGTGTTACACCAATTGACGATTTTGTTATCAATCGGAGCATTGGAGATTTGATGGATGATACTTGCCCTGTTTGTCAAGATGAGTTTAAACACGAGAATGAAGTGATTACAACTTATTGTTCGCACGCCTTTCATACAAGTTGTCTCCTGCCATGGCTATCCCAGAAGAACACGTGCCCAACTTGTCGAGCTGTCCTTTGCATTATTCGCCCTCTTTGGACCGTCAATGTCGAAAGCGCAAACACAACATGTTAGAGGCTAACGTTTGAAATATGTGCTTTTTATCTTTTGTCAGTTTGGTAGCGTGATTAGTACAGATTCTTTATTCTTTTTGGTAGTATCATTGTAACATACTGGAGAATGTGTTAGGCGACAAGGTTTACACAGCATAATGACATAAGCATTTTGATTCTTCTTGTTTGCCTCCTTTTTAGGACGAATTACTCCTTTTTAGGTAACTTGAATTTGGTTAGAATAGGAATTACCTCCCATGTGCGTGTAAAGTAATTTTGGGGAACTTTCCCATCAAGTAAATTTTGGGAAATTAAAACTTTTCCATCAAGTTAAGCTTTATAAATATTTTTCCGAGCTTACCTCTACATTCTGATTAATTATGCCTATAACACTTAACTATTCTAAATTACATTGTAAGGTCATTTTTTTGGCTGAAGTGACTAAAACACCCCTAAACTTGACACGAATTGCAACTTCAGTCCCTGAACTTTTGCCACACTTAAAAACACCCCTGATCTTGACTAAATGGATTTTAATTCACTCCCGTGTAGACATACCACGGCAAGTGGAATGCACTTGCCGTCCACTTGGCATTTTCGTCCTATGTGTCCTCCACAAAGATAATTTAAAAAAAAAATGTAAAACTGATTCTTTTTTATTAAAAAATGGTAAAACTGATTCTTTTTTATAAAAAATCTGGAACAATGGAATATTTATTTTAAATCTGGAAAATTTGATTTAAAAAAAAAAAACTGAAAAAACTAGAGTTTTAATTAAAATATCTGTAAAAAATGGATTTTTTTAAAAAAAATGAAAACTTCATATTTTTTTAAAAGTGTCCAAAAAAATCCAGATTTTCATGATTCTTTAGAAAAATGGGTTTATTTAGTTTTCCAGATTTTAGAAAAGTCTAGGTTTTTAAATAAAAAAATAAATTTTCCAGATTTTTTTTTAAAATAACGGGTTTCGGACATTTTTTTTTTTTTTAAATTCAGTTTTCAAGATTAAGAAGTTCTAGATTTTTTAATAAAAAATCCAGTGTAGATTTATTTTTAAAAAATGGGTTTTCCACATTTAAAAAAAAAAATAGTTTTTTCTGACTTAAAAAAAATGCTTTTAATGAATTTTCCAAAATTGATTTTTTTTTTTTTTTAAGTTGATGTGGAGCCTCCCACGCGCCTGAAAGTGTTTGTGCACACTTGCTGTGCCATGTCGCAACACGGGGATGAATTAAAATTCAGTTAGGCAAGATCAGGTGTGTTTTTAAGTGTGGCAATAGTTAGAACTAAAGTTGCAATTCGTGCCAAGTTTAGGGGTGTTTAGTCACTTCAGCCTATTTTTTTTTTGTTCGTAATAGAAACACTCACTTAATTATGCCGCATTTACAAGGTTACTCAACCAGTCAAATACCTATTTTACCTTTTGAATTAATCTCTTCGTCCCAATTTATGTGACACCTTCCGAATTTCGATATTCAAACATGTCTTTCTTTGATGTAATTTTTTTCATATAGCTTTTAAATATTTTAAATTATCAATTATTGTGAGTACTTTTTACGTAAATTTAATTTCAAAATTTTTTAAGATTCCATGCCCGAATCCACGGTCAAAATTAACCTGTTTAACTTTCAAAATTAGAATTATGCCACATAAATTGAGACAAAGTGAATATCTAACTTTTGTCATTTTCTTACCTTTTTTTTACCCTCTATAATTGGTTGAGTAAATAGAAAATTAAAAATGATAAACATGTAGCCGTGTGAAAGGTTAAAAGAAAGCTGTGTACCTGTAACTTTTCCCAAACAAAAAACACGTACAGTAATATGAATATTTAGGGAAATTTCCCAATCACAAAAGGATTCGGCAAACACTTCACCAACATACACTATAAATTACACCTGTTACACCGCACTTTCAGAGCATGAGCATGCCACGTACATCACCGTAGTAATGGAGTATCGGATACGTCCCATAATGTTTTGGAAGGTACAAGCCATGGGAAGTACGTAACAATGGAGTAAAGGATGAATTACGATCTCGTAAGTCGTAACCGAGAAGGACAATCTTGAAACAGAAGAACATGATCATTATCAAGTATGATTAGTGATAAATATCATGTATGGAGAGTTTCGGAAGATTTCGAGATCAAGAAAATTGAAGAAAATAAGTTTGACAAAAATTTGAGAAATGTTGGCAGGATTTTGGGCAGATTTTCAGTCAATTTTGGAGGGGCATATCTCCTAGTATATGAGGAGTTTTAAGGTGTTTTAAAAGCTTAAAATGAAGTTCGTCGAGTCTAGTTTCCAACGCAATAAACCGCTCGTGGATAGAACATCGGAGTAGAGAATTATGGACGTTGCAAATTCAGCTGACAGAACAGAAACAACACTGCTACAGTACTGCTACAGTGCTGCGACTTTAGCACCTATAAAAGGGTTAAAAATTCCATTTTTCTCCATCAAAATTTTCTGAAAATTTCCCGAAAAATCAGCAAGCAAAGAGAGCCTATTTACCTCATAAAAGTGAGGATTTTGAGTAATTTCAGGTGACGGAATATTAATTGAGGTCCAGGCAACGTGTAGTCGCGCTTATAGTATCGTTTTGCGGTGTATTTTGGCTTGGATTCAAGGTGGATATTGGAGATATTATTGTTCTAACAAAGAAAATGTATGAATCTCTCCTTATTAATATTAATTTCAGTTTATTTACGGAGATAAAGTTAGTACATAGTCGTATAATAAGTTGGATAGTTGAGAAACTTGGAAAACATCGCGTGAGATGTTTTATGGAGCCTATTGGTGTTGATAATGTTGTTGTGATGTTGGTATTGTTGTTATTGTTGTTGGTTATTGGATTGTGATTTCGGGCTAGGCATATAAACAGGGGAGATGCTGCCCGAATTTCGGCAGATTCTAAATGGATTTAAATTAAGGGCTTAAGACGAGCGTATGATGATGATCCTAACAATAGTATGAATGGTTGTATATGTAGATTACGAGGCTACGAATAATCTTAAGTGAATTGCAAGACAGGAAGTAAGTTGGAAGTCGAGAAATTATCTTCCAGGTATGTTAAGGCTCGTCCCTTTCTTTCAAAGGCATGATTCCTATGGTACGATTTCATAAATGTTTCCATAACTTTTTTTTTGTTTTTAAAAGTTAGAAGTTTATGACTCCAAGGCATGATTCCTTTCCCGATAATCCATAAATGTTTTCCAAAATGCCGTATTTTCCAAACCGTAGATTTATGATTCGAGCTCTTATGATAACAATATGAACATGTTTTTACGATGATAATGATGATGTCAAAGATGAGAATATTTTCTATGATGATTATGATGATGGTGATCTTATGGTTAAAAGTCTCAAGTTAAGAGATCAATGATTCTATGAGATTATTGTGCTTATTTCATGATTATGTCGATTTTATTCATTGTTGTTGATCTCACCTTATAATAATTGTTCCTTCAAGGTGAGATATAGCGATGATGATAATTCCATAATGAAAATCGGAGGTTACCGACCTTACGTCACTCCGAAGTAGTTTATAGCTTTTATTTGGCTCTCATGCATGCTTTATATATATATATGTATGTATTTTACTACACCGAGCCGCGCTATAGTCGGCCGGGTACGGCACCTATTGTGCAACCACTGATCAGTTGGTATTACACCGAGTCCCGAAAGGGCCGGGTACGTTACACACCGAGTCCCGAAAGGGCCGGGTACGTTACACACCGAGTCCTGAAAAGGCCGGGTACGTTATGATGATGATATTATATATATGTATGTGAGAAAAAGTTTTTTTTTTAAAAGCTGAGCATGCATGGCATCCGCCTTATGAGGCATCCAGATGTACAGGTTATCTCTCATATTTCAATGTTACCTTTCATATCTATATTATGTTGTTATTCATGCCTTACATACTCAGTACATTATTCGTACTGATGTCCCTTCTTGTGGACGCTGCGCTCATGCCCGCGGTAGGCGGGAGACGGATCGGACCCGTAGGTCTTCTATCGGCGGATTCTCGGAGCACTCCACTTACTTCGGAGCTGCGATCTATTTGGTATTGTCCTTATAATAAATTGAAATCTATGTAGAGGCTCGTAGAAGTATGTGTACGATTAGATGTTTTAAAGTTCCACCGGGTCATATTATGGTATAATATATTGGTGGCCTTGTCGGCCTTATTTTGAGCTTTTGATAATGTACTGTTAGCCTTGCCGGCTTTATGATATACGTTATGATGTGGCGACCTTGTCGGTCCGTATATGAACACATGTGCTGAATGATCGGATATTCCTATGTTGGGCCTTTTCGCGCGCGAGTGTTCTTTGAGTTATGGTTTATCATGTTCCAGGTAACGGATAAGTCAGGTGGTTCCCGACCTACGGATCGGAGCCCGTCATACTCCTGGTAGGGGTGTGATATTACCATTGCATGCATTCTTGATATTTGGCAACTATAACCAAAAAAAAACAACAATTTCAATGGCGAAAATCAGAGAACAGGCTGACTGCAAGACACTACGTCTTTTCTTATGGAATGAAAAGCTTACGAGGAATCAAATTTCACAATCCGAAGGTTTATGCGTGTTCATAATCAACAGTACATTCATAACAAGTCAGCCTTGTGAAGACAGCAGGTTTGAATATACATCCACAACTAAGGAGAGGCAGTGTTCTACTGTCATCCCTTTTGATCTGTCAAAGCTACTGAACAAGGATGCATCATTAAGTCACGTGCTTGTATCTGCTACTCTTCAGTTTGAGCCACAAACTATACAAATATTGGCGAACGACATCTCTGAATGCCTTTTCACTGAGTTTCAAGATTCTCAAGCTTTACTTCCCGCGCCACGACCTACTTACGTAATCGCCATTGAAATCTCGCAGACTCGACATGTCAACTTTGATGAGAATGTTGATTTTAATGTTTCACCCGTTTTAAGAGGGTTGCCTCCCCTTATCCCGTTTTATCGTAGGTTTGAAATACATAAGGTTTTCACCGTACACAATGTGAGTGCTGCTGCTTACAAGAATGATGCATATGATACATACACTGATGATGTCGTCGAGTATCTCAACATGTTAAGGGAATATACTGGTGAAGGTGGAGTTTTTCCAACTAAAGCACCCATTGCAACGGCTATAGCCAGAGGATTTGTCGAAGTCAAGCCAAGTCAAAGTTCTTGGAGTGCAAGTCCGGCGATTAGCCTTGAAGATCTGATGGATGACACTTGCCCTGTTTGTCAAGATTAGTTTAAAGACGAGAATGAAGTGATTGTAACTTATTGTTCGCATGCCTTTCATACAAGGTGTCTCCTGCCATGGCTATCCAAGAACAACACGTGCCCAACTTGTCGAGCTGTCTATCCTTTGCATTATTAGCCCTCGTTGGACCGTCAATGTCGAAAGCGCAAACATAACATGTTGGAGGCTAACGATTGAAATATGTGCTCTTTATCTGTTTTCAGTTTTGTAGTGTGGTTAGTACAGATTCTTTGTTCTTTTTTGGTAGGATCATATTGTAACAAAGGGATTTTTCAAGAGCTAGATAATGTGTTGGCTACTGTTAATATGAAAGCGAAGTAATTTTTTCATGTACTAGATAGCATTCAATTGCTGGTTGCTCTTTTTCTTTCAAATTCTTAACTAAGTGTGAAATGCAAAACTTCATGTGTTAAGACAAGTTCCAATTTTCACATGCGAAGGGAATGTTCCACTGCTGCATAAGGTTTTCATCTGCTTTCGATTACTTTGACTCTGTGCTAAGTTTGTTTCACTGGTCGTATGTTCCAAATTACCTACATTCGTTTGTTGGAACCTGTAATGATTGAAGATCAGTACTAGTGTTGCTAACTACAAACTGATGTCCTCGACCCCCTAGAGTTGGAAGGTTAGCTTGGATATAACGTTCCGGGTTTCTAAAGTCAGTGCTACTTCGATAAACTGTCCAAGAATATAGAGCTTGTAAAGTGTTTTTTTGCATTATAAAACAGAAAAAAGTGCGCAGTCTACCAATTTTCCTGTCGACACAAGTTTTTCCTTGTCTATGGATACAATAAAGAAATTACTACTAGCCTAGCCACATTTCCACGTATAACCATAAATTGTATATGCTTTTTCAAAAAAGTTCTTCCTAATCACAATGAGTATTTTTTATTTTTGAAAAGGTATATAAGTTATATATTCAAAAGATGAACTTTTTGCAGTTAATGCTATTGCATCTTTGCCATGATATATTTGGTACCAAAGTATAAAGCACTGTTGGAATGCTGCTGCTAATCTACCTTTTTTCCCTCTCTTGAGCTCTATAACGCCTAAACTATGCAACTAGTTACCGTGAAGCTGGAATGTGGTACGATTTATCTGGAAATTACTTACCTTTCAACGGGAGATTCATCCATTGATAATTTCACGTAGAAGGGGCATCAAAGTCTTGTTTATATGAGGGCACAATTAAAGATTCTCCCTTCCGAGGATCAATCAATAAAAGGACATTGCTGTCCTGATTTTGCCTCTTGCTTACACTTGAAACTATACATTTCATACTTATTGCAATTGATAGTTTATCACAGAAAACTGCTACAGAGTTATTTTATCAAGCACTTGGTACTCAAGCTATATGTGTTTGTTTCTTGTGTTATATAGGTGTACTTTAAGACTAATATTCTTGATCTCCACGAGAATAAAGTGTGTGGCTATAGCAACATTCAATATGAGTGATGTACACTTCCCGCAGTTGCTTATTTAGCAAAATGTTTGGAGACATCTGTCAGTGCAGATTTTGCATGTTTACTTACTTAGTGTTGCTCTACATTGAAGAATCAATTATGAACTGCTACTGTTCTTGGTTGTGGTTTTCATTTTGTAAATCAGCAGCTCTTGCAAATTTCTTAGACAAAAATCGTTAAGCTGCGCATGCTGGAAAGCCTGAAATGGCTATAGATTCAGTAACACAATGGTTTGTGCTCTTTAAGTGAAATGAGACTCTTGAAAGATCGAAACAAATAAAATGAACTTGCAATATTTATCCAGAGATCCTTACACTTTCGGTTACACTTTGTCTTTAAGTGATTCTCAATGAATATGTTTGTGTGAAATATAATCTTAACGGTTAAACTGATTAACCGATATCTTAACGGTTCTTCAACGGTTTAGCATCTCTACGAACCGATAACCGATAACTTTAAAAACCGAATCAAACCGACCAATATGCAGCCCTAGATGGAACCCCTTGCTCATTTTTCACCACATGGATTCGGTTGTGGACGCATCGCATGCCTAGGTGGGCACATTCCACCGGTATAATACAAGAACTCATCATGAATTGACAAGTTTTATGTTGGTTGCGAACCTATCTCAGCCCTCCTTTTTTGTCTAGGCTTGGCACATAAATATGAGCAACTTTGCTTTTAACATATCTCCTGTAACATTAGAAAGATGAATAGAAGAATATATTCCGTGCTTTATTTGCTCATGCTTTCAAGTCTTGTTGGCTTGTAATGTCTCGCCTTTCCTCACATTATAAATGGCAATTCCATCTCTATTTATTTGTTACAAGATTTAAAAATCTTTTGCAGGAAAATGTCTACGCTAAGCCTCCTCAGTTGCTATTTGAGGCAAAGTTGTATAGACGTCTTCAGGGAGGAAGTAATGGCTTTCTATTCCTAGTCTCTGTTCTCACTTCTCTAGTTTGTTCTGCTTAGCATTATTATAATTGTAATACTTCTCTTGTAGCTGGAATTCCAACTCCGAGGTGGTTTGGCGTGGACCGAGAACACAATGTTCTCGTCATGGATTTGCTTGGACCCAGTTTTCAAGTTCCAAACTTCAGGTTATTCTGGTGTATACTGCAGATAAATTGTATTGAATTTGTTCATTCTAAATCATTTTTGCATTAGGCTATCAAGCCAGGCAATTTTTTTTTGTTTTGGCAACCAATGTGAATATTACCATTAACAAAATAGAAACATACAAACTAAAGAGCACCCATCCTCACTACCACCTTTCAGGAAGGGTGCAGTGAGATGATAGGCCTCAAGCAGGACCAAGTCTACATACAAAATTTTTGCCAGAAATCTCTACACCTATATGCTCTCTTTGTTGTGCTATAAAATTCTATCCTCTCTACAATTTCAGTTGTAATTCTGCCTACTATTTCAGTGTGCTGTACAACTCTTCCTTTAAAGTGTTTCCAATTCCTTGCTTTCCATATATGGTAAATCATTGCACCCCATAATGCAGCAACCACATCCTTCTTAAAGCTTTTCCAGTGCTTCTTCTTGATGATTCCCAATGTAATCTCTAATTCACTAGCAGGGAAGTGTATGTTAGACCATTGTATCAATTCATTCCTCACAGCAGTAGCAAACTCACAATCAACAAATAAATGTTGGCTAGTCTCTACTCTCTGTTTATTGCATAAACAGCAACTTGTATTATCTACAGGGATGTGCAGATATACAAGTCTTGCTTTAGTTAGTAGCATATATTAAACTGCAAGCCACATGATGAATCTGTGCTTAGGAGGTGACACAGAGTTCCAAACAAGATATGCAGTCTCTAGTCTATCTGTAGTACCAATCAACTCCAAATAACCCCTAGAAATGGAATATTTCCCATTTGCAGTTAGCAAGAATTGCCCCAATGCATACCAGTTCTTCATACTATCCTTCAAGGCATTTAGTTTCCTCCAGTACTAGCTACTATCCAATGGTACTTTGTGAGTCCCAAACGTATCAGTTTTAATGTATATTCCATGTACCCATTTCACCCACAGGGATTCTTTATTCAAAGCTAGTTGCCACACCAGTTTGCCTATTGAAGCTATATTCCAGATACCACATCCTTTTATGTTCAGGCCACCTTGCTTCTTTGGGAAACACTCTTTCTCCCAAGAGAGAAGTGGAATTTTCCTCTTCTCTGTTCTGCTTCCCCATAAATACTCTCTACATAATTTGTCAACCTCCTTGACAATACTTTGTGGGAGAATGAAAACAGACCCCCAAAAACTATGTATTGAAAATAACACTACCAGAATCACCTGAAGTTTGTCTGCATATGAAAGCTGCTTGGAATAAGTGGTCTTGGTTCTGCTAGTTATCTTATCCACCAGCTGACGACACTCAAGTTTTCTCCACCTTTTTGATGATAAAGGAAGCCCTAGATATCTTATTGGAAATTCACCCTGAGTGAATCCCGTTAGGTCCAGTAGCTGTTTCTTCACCTCATCATCCATCCCTGCTAAGAATAAGCTAGACTTATCCATGTTTGCCACAATTCCAGTGGTTCAACTGAAGTGTGCTAAAGCTTCTTTCACTCCAGAGACAGATTTGGCTCCCCCTTTACAGAAAATCATTAAATCATCAGCAAAAATGAGATGGTTTAACTTAAGAGCTTTGCATATGGGATGAAACTTGAAGTCTGGTAACAAAATCATTGTCTTGAGTACTCTTGAAAAATACTCCATTACTATGACAAACAACAATGGTAAGGCAGGGTCACCTTGCCTCAAACCCCTCTTCCCTTCAAAATACCCATAACCCTCACCATTAAGTTTGACAATATACTTAGGAGTAGTCACACATGTCATTATCAATTTAGTGAAAGTTGTAGGAATTCCCAGCTTACCATGTCATACGCCTTCCCAAGATCTATCTTCATCAAGCATCTTAGAGTTGTCTTTCTATTGTAGTGCCTCAATAGGTCATGACAGATGAGGATGTTGTGCACCATTGATCTACCTCGGACAAAGGCAGCCTGATTGTCTGCTACAATGTGATTTACTGCATCTTTTAGTCTACTACAAAGCTTTTTTTATATGCATTTGTATTGTACATTGCAGAGTACATTGCAGCATACGATAGGGCTGTATTGACTTGCCATTTCTGGTCCATCAACCTTAGGAATTGGTGCTATGTTTGTGGTATTTAACTGTCTTAGCAGCTTTCCATTATGAAAGAACTCCAGGATTGCATCTGTTATATCCTTCCCCACAATTCCCTAGGCCTCTTTGAAAAAACCACTCCCATATCCATCCGAGCCAAGGCTCTTAGTTTTGTCAATGCGAACATAGCTTCTTTTACATCCTTCTCACTAAAAGGTTGCAACAATTTCAACTGATGGTCAAGATTCAACACTAGACATCAATATAAATCCCTTAGCTTGCACTCTAGTTTGTACTTTCCTTCCTAGAAGTTCCTCATAGTAATTCACAAATACCTTTGCAATGGCATCTTGATCAGTCTGCCAAATCCCTTGTTCATCTTTTATCTGAGTGGTAGCTTGATTCAATCTCCTATTCTTAATAACAGAGTGGAAGTATCTTGTATTATCATCTCCTAATTGCAACCGAGTCACCTTGCTCTACTATTGCAGGAACATTTCAGCTAGATATGATGATTCCTTAAATTTTGCATACTTTACCCTCTTCTGCTTTTGGAAATCTTGGTTTAATATTTGTAACTGTAGTTGATGCTGAGCCACTTTTAATGCACTCCTATCCTCGTCAGCTTCCTTCACTAGGTCTCTAAAGTGTAGTGAATTTAACTGCTTTAAATCCTTTTTCAATAGCTTTAGTCTCTTAACTACTTGCAGCATTGGATAGGAACCACCTTGCACCAACTGTAAGAACTGTGGGTGCTGTCCCCATACATTGAAATATAAGAAGGATTTTTGTTGCCTTGACCTCTCCTCAGCCAAGATTACCTTGGCAGGGCAGTGATCACTTGCTCCTTCAGGCAGGAATATGGCTTTACTAGATGGCATGCTAGTCAACCACTCATCATTTATGAATACCCAATCAATTTTGGAATATATCCTTTCTGTACTCCCTTTATCACTCCAAGTGTACTTATTCCCCTGATGTGGTTGTTCAAGCAATCCACATTCAGTAAAGTTAATTACCTCAGCCTAAGCAACAGGGTTACCCCCTATCCTGTCCTCAGTATGTAAGACTGAGTTGAAGTCACCAAGAAACAACCAAGGTCTCTTATGCACTCTATGTATGTTCATCAGGTATTCCCATAGTCCTTTCCTTTCTTTTTTTGTATTAAAAGCATAGATAAATGTGACTAGGAAGGTTAATTTTAATGGAATTGACTATACTTCACAAGTGATTGCCTGTGCTATCTTGCTCATTGGACTGACATTGTAGTAATCTGGTCTCCAGGTGATCCAAATTCTACCATTATGATGACAATCCAAATTATTTGAATGATTCCAGTCATCAAACAGTTTTTCAGAAACTTGTTAAAACCTGTCCTTTTTTATTTTTGTCTCTAGTAAGCCTATCAGACCCACCCTTTCTTCTGTGCAAAGGAGCTTAACCTCCTTTTGCTTATTATGGCCATTCAGGCCCCTCACATTCCAACTAAGAAGACTATCTATTCCCTATGGCAGGAATGGTGGTACCTCTCATATTTCCAATCGATCCGAGCTTGAAACAATTTGACTCAGTGTTAGAGCAATTTTATCCCTTATTTGTTGTTGTGTAGTATCACCTCTCATTGGTGTAACCCATTCCATATTGACTGCACCCAGTTTCTTAGCATTATCCACCTTGTGTGTTGGCTTTTTGTTCTTCTCTTGGCTTAGCTATATTCTTAGCATTGCCATGATGATTTACTATCTTATCAACATTTTGCTGCATTGTCACTTGTTTCCCTCCTTCTGCTTTTGTACTTTGTTGAGTCACCTGGTGTCACGCCCCGAAATATGGCCTGGGCATAACACGGCATTCGATGCCATACTGCATGTGACCGAGCGAACCACATGGCTTGCTGAATCATCATGAGACGTATCATAAGTGAAATAAGACATGGATGCATAGTGAGCCTCTATAAAACATAGTAAGTCACAATATTAAATAGAAATACTTGTTTGAATCATGAATGCGGATAATATCATAAAGGAGCCAAAATGGCTAACCGACTCTGAAAGTCTGACATGACATAACTGACTTGTCTAATCCATGAAATCTCTAACATAAGTCTGAACATGAAAACATATTCGCTGGGACAAGGCCCCCAGCATACCTTTAAATGCATAGCTAATAACATAAAGATAACTGACTAAACCCCGAAGAAGATGGGGCTCACCCAAAAGCTGATAAGTGCAAAGTCCTACTAAGCAAATGCGTCGTCCTATAAATCAGTACCTGCATCGTGAAATGCAGGCCCCCGGGTAATAAAAAGGGGACGTCAGCACATTGAATGTACTGGTATGTAAAGCAACTGAATGAAATAACATGGTACATGGAATATCATAATAGAGACTGAACTGAAACATGATCATGAACATGAGTACATATACATACATATAACATGTGTAAAGTATCGTGAGTAGGGAGAGCAAAAATATAACCGACAACGTACGTCCGGTACTAGCATCCTACCGTGAACACTCTACCTTGCCGTGGACATGAGATTTAATAATATTATGAAAGGATCCAGTCATTACGAGAGATCATTTTAAGCATGGGTGGAGAGATCCTCATCCTACGGTGGCTACGTAGTTTCAGGCTGTTTGAAGCCTTCTCGGTAATTAATGCAACTCCCAAAAACATGAACATGGAAAATAAATGGCACTTGTCCCATGGCTTTTCATGAATCATAACTTGCATGTACATGGATATCATTCGTATTATTCTTGCATGAACTTATAAAACATATATAGCTTTTCTTGAAAATAACATAATAGTTCATAAACTTGCATGTAAGAACCTATGGAATGCAAGGTATGGGTTTTCATGGATTACAGACAGATTCTGAATAATCATAATGATGTATGAAGAACACAATGAAGAATTTATAACAATTTAATACATAATATAATATGGGACATTGACCTAGGGTTGTCATGAACATGGTTAAAACCCCTAGTTTTCATAAAGCTTCATACTTTATGGAAGAAAAAACGTGGGGAAGAACAATGATGTTCCCACACGTAGATAGCAACCCTACATACCTGGTAACGCTCCAAACTCGTAATGAAAATCTCAACTTTGAATAAGAATCCCAAAGCCTAGTCTTGAATCCCTTTAATAAGGTTTTCTTGAAAACCCTATGTTAAGAACATGAAATTCCTACTTAGAATTCATGGGAAATTAATGGAATTCACTTAGGATGGTCTTAAGGAGCTTACCTTGATGCTTGGAGAAGTTGAGAGGAGAGAAATTTCATGTTAGGGCTTGAGAGGAATGAGACTTATGAAATAAAAACTGAATTCCCGTCTTTTAAATTGTCTCAGTCGCGGCACTATTACGGACCGCGCGTGTTACGGTCCGTAACACTGGACCGTAACACGTGTGAAATTTCCAGTGAGCTTTTAAGTTTTGATCGGGTCTCAACTTGTTGTCCCGCCAGCCCAACTTGCATCGTCCATATCTCCTTATCCTGATATCATTTTGATGAGTGGTTTGTTGTGTTGGAAACTAGACTCTATGAAATTCATTTTAGGCTTTTGAAACACCTTAAAACTCCTCATATACTAGGAGATATGCCTCCAACAATATGGTCTAAAAATCTGGTCCGAGATTTCACTGAAGTTGTTCCGATTCATTTCGTTTAGATTCGTTTAACTTATAATCCTCTTCCAACCCTCATGTAACCTCTTATACATACATATACATACTCATATACATACTTAACAATCCATACACGTGTCTCAAAGGGTCCAGAGAATCACAATAACCTTAAACATAACTAGAGAACTTACGAAGCTTCGACGAAACTCCAATCGCAAAAGTATATTCATATCTTTTGTCCATCTTCTATATCATTACTAATAATCTCAAATACTTTAAAAGGGCATCACATTACCTCATATACGTACTCATAACACGATTTCAAATCCTTTAGGTTACCATGTCACCTCGGGATACTTAAGGCAACCATAGATATAACGATATTCTTACTAACTCGATTAACTTTCCTTGAACTTTCTTAACTCATTCATTCTTGTCTTAATTCAAGTAGAACGGTACGGGGTGTAACATGTATAGATTAGCCAGCTGAACAAGGTCACCATTAAGAAAAAGTATCCACTTCCCAGAATAGACGACTTATTCAATAAACTTCAGGATACTCACTGTTAGTCCAAGATTGACCTCAGATCAGGCTACCATCAGTTAAAGGTTAAGGAAGTTGATATCCAAAAACCGCTTTCAGAACCCATTATGGCCATTTTGAATTTCTTGTCATATCTTTCGGATTGACGAACGCACCAGCAGCTTTCATAAATCTTATGAACAGGGTCTACAAGCTGCATCTCGATTTATTCATCATTATATTTATTGATGATGTTTTGGTATATTTCCGAAGTGAGGCTGACCATGCAGAGTATCTCAGAATAGTATTACAGACACTCAAGGATCGCGAGCTTTATGCAAAATTCTCAAAGTGCGAGTTTTGACTCTAGTCAGTGGCATTCTTAGGCCATGTGATTTCAGGCGAAGGTGTTAAAGTTGATTTTCATAAGATTGACGCTGTTAAGAACTGTCCCAGACCCACCTCAGCATCGGATATCAGAAGTTTCTTGGGTCTGGCAGGTTATTACAGGTGGTTCGTGGAGGGATTTTTCTCTATCTCAGCTCCGTTGACAAAGTTGACTTAGAAAAAGGTTAAGTTTCAGTGGTCTGATGCATGCGAACAGAGTTTGGAAGAGTTGAAGAAGAGATTGACTTCTACTCCACTGTTGACGCTACCAGAAGGAATCGATGGGTTTGTAGTATATTGTGATACTTCGGGGATTGGTCTCGGATGTGTTTTAATGCAGCATGGTAAAGTTGTGGCTTATGCAGCTAGAAATCTTAAGGCTCATGAAAAGAATTATCTGACTCATGATCTAGAATTGCCAGCTGTGATTTTTGCATATAAGATATGGCGTCACTACTTGTATGGAGTGGATGTAGATATTTTCACCGATCATAAAAGCCTGCAGTATATTTTCAAGCAAAGAGAGTTGAATCTTAAGTAGAAAAGATGGCTCGAATTACTTAAGGATTATGATGTAGACATCATTTATCATCCAAGGAAGGCAAATGTTGTAGCTGATGCTCTCAGTCAGCGTTCTATGGGAAGTTTAGCTCACGTTAATACAGATAAGAGAGTTATGACCAAGGAAGTTCATTGTTTCGCCAGTCTTGGAGTTCGACTTTTGGACTCCGAGAATGGCAGTGTGGTTGTTCAGAATAGAGCTCTTTCCTCCTTAGTCATTGAAGTTAAGGAAAAGCAGTATAAGGATCCCTACCTGTTGATACGCTCAAATTACACCTATAAGTGGCGTAAAGCGGACGTTGTCAAATATAATAACCCAAACAAGGTTGGGGTCGAATCCCACAGGGAATATGGAGAGAAAAGGGTACTAATTGTATGCGATACTAGTCTTTAAAGGCTTTAATCCTATTCCAAATAGTTTGAAATATTTGTTGTGTAATGTAAACGAATACTTTGACTTGAATTGTAATTAATGCGAGAGAGAGACTAAGGTTGTGTTCCCAGCTTTGATTAGATATTATGCTTCAGGTTTCAATATGATATACTTCTAATTGTTGTTCTAAAGGTATGCACTCGATCTCTTAAGGACTTCCTAATGTTTCCCAACAGTTAGGCCGTATTTTCTCTTTATGATTTTTCCAAATGCGAAAGAGTTGAAATCGAAGAGCGACCAATAATGCCAATTAGACTTGTTCTTATTCCTAAGTTAGTCTATTAAACGAGGGTTAACGCCCCGAGTCATTGTTATTTAATCTTACCAATGCTAACTCTCTTTCTCAAGAAAAGTTAGTATAATGGCTTAGGCTAATGCTTGCAATCATTACCCAATGCAAAAACACAAACATTGAATAAATACCAACAACCATTATGCATATATCAATAGTAGAAACCCATTCACATAATACCCATCATGGGGTCCACAACCTTAGAACTAAAATTAGCTATTTATCATTTTGTTTAACAAAGAAAGCTTAAAAGATAACATAATGTACTTACAATAGTAATACAATGTGGAATGAGGGTGAAGTTGATGCCTTAAATGCCCCAACAACTTCACAAATATCAAAGGCTTAGAGTTAATGCTCTCAAGGAACTGAATGAATTGCTAAAAAACCTAACTTTAAGCATTTATAGGGCCAAAAATCGCGCCAAAGTTCTGGACAAAAACACCCTTCGCGGCATCGTTGCGGACCGTAACACTGGTTACGGTCCGTCCTTCGGTTCCGTCCTTTGTCAGCTTGACATTAGGTCAACCGTTACGGCTTCTTTCAATGGACCGTAACACAGGTTACGGTCCGTATCTTCCAGCGGATCATGGCTTCAGTCTTCAGTGACCAATGCGTTACGCCATGACGTTACGCCCCGTAGCTTGCATTACGGACAGTCCTTCTGGGCGTAACATTTGACAATACTTAGGCTTTCACGAAAAAAATCCTCGGATTACGGTACACGTTACGGCCCGTAACAAGAGTTACGGACCGGCCTTTTGAGCTGGCATGTATCCGAATCTTCCTCTCGAGTTATGGATCACGTTACGGTCCGTAACTCGAGTTACGGACCGTCCTTTTGCTCCAAGTTGTCCGTTTTTCAGCAATTCTCATCATTTTCGTTCCTTAGTCAACCAACCCTACAAAACATCAAAATAACATAAGAAACGATGTAAAAACACTTAAAAACAAGCAACACTTCTAGTGAAAAGACATAAAATGTGCCAAAATTCACGGCACATCAACACCCCCAACTTAAGCTTTTGCTTGTCCTCAAGCAACTACAACAAGACTCACTACTAACACACGACATCTAGCAAAATAAGAATGCCTACGGTGGTTTTGGCACGTATTTCTAGCACAGACTCTTCAATCCAAGAAAAATATTGGGCTCTTATCCACGTCCTATTTGTGACACAAGACGCACATTTTAGAACAATTGCAATTCACTATGCAACCTCAATTAATGACATAATCATAGTATGGGAGTCTCTATGCACATGAACTTCAACTTCCGGAAAGTCAGTTAATTCGCAATCTACAATCCTTACGCCCTCACATAGACCAAAGAATGTCCCAACACACATATTTACAAAATAAATGGGACAAGAGACAGAAGGACACTCACACTCACAAAGAAATTTACATATCATACTTGCACATACCATAGGCTTGCCTTTAGTTTCAATGTCTTCAACTTTGAACAGTTCGATTGTGATCACATTAGGACTTTTGTGGCTTGTAATGTTGGCTTAAGGATTGGTAGGATAAATATTTGGATAGTGGTGACTCACCCTCCTTGACACTACACTTTGACTTCATTCACCTTTTTTTTTTCTTTTACTGTTGACCCTACAGCTCCTTTATTTAGGACTTATATATATATATATTTTATATATTCTAACCATACCGAATCATGCTCCGCAATACTCACAATCACCCCCAACAGGCTTTTGGCCTCATTTTCCACATTTTTCACTTATCACCCCCAACTTAGGCTTTTAGCCTCATTTTTTGCATCTTTCGCTTATCACCCCCAACTTAGGCTTTTGGCCTCTTTTTTCATTCTTTAGTGTCAAGGAGAGACTTGGTGCCAAATGGGTTTATTCACAGAAAGGATGGAGGTTAGTTAATGGCTAATCAAAGAAAAAGTCTATAGGCTCAAAATGGGAGACTAGGGATCATTTTCTGTACAAGCTAGGCTCATTTAAAGATAAACAAAGGAGTCAATACAAAGAAAGCCTAAGATCACTTCACAATCAAACTCTCCTTAGAATTCACGCACGACCAACCGGGCAAGTTCTAGATTACAAGCATCATACATAAATGGAAACTAAGAACTCACAACACAATGGCATAAGGATTGTTTTAATACTCTGACTTGACTTCCGTTTGAAGATTTCACACACATGGACACCCTTTATTTGCAATGTCATTAAAAGAACCATACATGTCAATATCAACAACCCATTCTTGATGTACATCACAAATTATTATTATTTTTAGAGGGATATCATTGACTTGTAAAACACTTTTATATATGCTAGAAAACACGGACCACCACCACTTAAGTCATCCTTACTTTACTTTAACTACACAGCCTAAACATGCCAGTTCAACATAAAATAACATCTCGGAAAAGAACACATGGCAAAGAACAAACAGTGAGGGTCCTAAACACATACTTAATATCACAATTTAAAACAAAAACAATACTAACAAAAACAAAAATAAAAACAATATCCGATACCAAAACAATACCAACAATTACCCTACACCCCCAACTTAGAAACATGCATTTCCCTCAAGGCATCTATATAATCCATCAATAGAATGTAGGGCCACCGTAGAGCACACTCGGCGCTTTAATCCGTACAACGAAAACCAAAAACATCACGAGGTTGGATAACCTCGAGGTAGGGGCAATGGTGGTGTGTTCAGTCGGGGTCACCGTATCAGGCTTGTCAACACTAGCAGGATTCTAGTCTCGGTCCGTGGAGCAAGTATGGTGAGCCGGTGGTCCGAATGGGATGGGCTGAGCTAGAAGTCGCTCCAGCGGTGTTAGAACTCAACCGGGACTCATGTCGGATCTTTTTCAATGTTCGCCGCTCCTCCTTCTCATTCTGTGGGCGCATGGCATCAAACGGATCAAGACTCTTGAGAATGGGATCAAGGTTTTCATCATCAAGCGCGACTCTCTTGCGCTTCCCTTTAGCCGAAGAGTGGGTATCCTCTTCCAACTCCTCCTCATGCTCCTCATCGACCGTTTTCTCAATCTCATCATCCCCAAGTAAACTCTCAACCGGCTGATACAAGCTTTGTACCAGCTCTGTGTGTACTTTTAGAATTTGGTCCGTCACCGCAGCCACTTCCTGTGCCTTCAATTTCTGCACATCATCCTTTAGTGTCCACAACTCACTCCGAACAGTCCCCAATTCCACAACGAGGTGTCTCCTAGTCACCCCGTCATTTTGTTCTCAATACCATCTATCCGAGAGTGGATCTGTAGGTGGTCATCAGCCATCTGCTCTTTTATCGGCCTTAAAGCTGCATCAATAGCCTTTTTTGTGTACAACTTCAGCTCTGTCATGATCTGCTTGACCTGCCTATCTGTTCTATCTACTTGCAAGACCACTGCCCTAAAATTTTCTCGATTAAAAATCATCTTCCTCGCAAGTTCTGGTCGGACTCCCGGTATGGGCTGAGCCGGTGCTGGGCTCGCTCCAATGGAAGAGGTGGGATCACCCGAAGTAGGTGGAGCGAGCCGGAGCCGGGCACGGAGCATAGTCGGTCGGTGGAGCATCGTAACTGGGGCGACCCGCATCGCCTGCCTCAAAGACCCATAATAGCTAAAGGTAGAACATCCGATCCCGTTGGCCCCCGACACATCGAAGACGAGGCGATGGCTTTGTACCTTGGCCCAACATATCATCTCTCGCTCTTTTGTGATGTCATGATACTCTTGGAAACTACACCGTGGTCAATAAGGGGAGGGTTCGTGTCCCTCTCGCAAGCATAAAAGCGAGAGCAAACATGGATGAATCGGAAGTGGCTAGTCGTGGGTTCTCTCCCGGAGATCTGTGGCTACCAATTTTTCGATGTTGATCTTATACCTCGACATAAGGGCAGCCACAAGAATAGCTTTGTCCGGGGTCAAATAATTATCTGCCTAGGTAGGACGAATGCGGAATGCAACAACCGCCACCAAAACTTTGCCCCTCGTGTGTGAGGGTGATTTTCTAAATCCTCGTAGTGGCTGTCAACTTTAGCACTATTGCCCATTCGGGATCTGCCGACCGTGCAATCACTTAGGCCACCCATTTCTGACCGGGACTGTATCTTTCGGTGCAATTTTATAGACAAACTCTCCTTCTTACTATAATCCTCCCCGAATAGTACTTTATTGATGGCCATTGGAGAAACATCAATCTTTTTTTTGCGCACTATTACCTCATTCATGGCCGGCACTTGAGTTGCGCGTTGCCTTTTTTTCTGTGCTTTGAATACAACAGCCCCATAAGAAGCTTAGAATTCCCGAACAAGAGCCGGGATATAGGACCCCACAGGGTTTTTCAAAAACTCCAACTTGTGGAAGCGGAGAGTGTCAAGTATGCCCGGATACCCATCGAGACCATCGAAGCTGACGTTCCGTTCCTCAAAAATACTTCTCTTCGGGTCCTGTCCCTCATGCTTTGCTAGCTCACACCCTTTGTTGTACAAATCTTCAGACCCCTCCACAGAAAATCGGAGGTCCTGCTCATACATATCCCTCATCCGATGTCGCCCTCTTCTTCTTATTCACGCGCTCCTCCGCACAGTCGTCTAACGGGTGGTTGTGGTCGGTGTGGTGGTGTGACAGCCTCTCCCCGGGTCTACTATGGCTCGACGAACTAGAAGAACCCTCCCTCATCGACGAGGAGGAACTTTCGGATGGCAAGGCTGGCCTTCTAGGTGCAGCGGGTTTCTTTGTAGCCCTTGTTTCTTTTAGTTGATCTTCATCGCGCAACCGTGAGGTTACTTTGCTTGCACCGCGACCTTTTCCTCTGCCGGCAACCTTGGGTGCAACCTTCTTTCCTTGCCTTGGGTTACCCATACCTGTTGAAGGGTAAAGTTAGCTATAATACACACGAAGCTCATGCGTTGTTATTTTCAATTCATCATGAAGGAAACTACAACATGGTATGTATACAACTTATTGGCTGAAGCTCATGACTCAAATTAGCTCATGGACCGTAACACGTGACGAACCGTAACACCAACCGTAACTCATTTTATTCATTTATAACACAACCGTAACACGTTCGACAGACCGCCAAACGTGTTACGGTCCGTAACATCTTACCGTAACCTGACCCAAATTTCCAGAAAGTTTTGTGGAAATCATAGGTGTTACGGTAAGATGTTACGGTCCGTCAAACGTGTTACGGTCCGTAACACCTTACCGTAACATCACCCGAATTTCCAGAAAGTTTTTATGGAAATCATAAGTGTTACGATGGGGTGTTACGGTCCGTAACACATGTTACGGCCCGAAACACTGAGCATCGGGCAATATTTCAACAATGTATTTCACGTAGCCAAACTTTTCGTTTAAGCACGAGGCCAAGATTTTCAACTTTATGATCCGGGTATGGTATAAAACACCGCTGATCCCCTCACATACCATGGGTTACTCAGACTTCACCCGGTTTTCTCAAAGTTTTCTTTGAAACCTTTTATCAAAAAGTTGGCGGGCAAACTAATTTACTAGTTTCACAAGTGAAACTTTCAATCAGGATGCCCTCCGACTCAGTGGGAAACAATGTCCTTGTGCCCACGAGTCTCACAAACAGCAATCATACCAAACCCAACCCCCACCTTTGTCAATTCCCGCTCAATATTCAATGGAAATTCAAAATCATTCAAAATCTAAAGTACACTGCATGGTATACAAATGTAATCATAGCAGAACATACCAATCCTATCGATAGATGGAAGACTAGAGAGAGTCAACACATTGGCATACCTGATCGTGGACGAAAATGGATGGAAAAACTTGATACTTAACCAAAACAATGATGGATTTCACGAGAACAACACAACAGCGATGGTAGGGTAAGAGTGGAGAGACGTTTAGGGAGAGATGAAGAGAGAGGATGAGGGGTTATGAGGGGAGAGGGGAGTTAAAAAGGGAGAGGTGCCGTTTGAATTGAAAAGTAACTGTCGGGTGATGTATTTAAACTTCCCGATCGTTACGTTTGTTACGGATCGTAACCCAAGGTACGAGACGTAACCCCCAAACGACCCTGTTTTCATGCTTCATTAACGATATGGCAATGACGGACCGTAACTCGTGTTACAGTCCGTATTACCTGGCGTAATGGGTGCAAATTTTTCCAAAGGTCGCCCCGTGTTTCGGTCAATGTTACGTTCATCCGTTACCGTCCGTAACGCGATTCGACCGTAACGGTCCGTAACACTTGTCCCTCATCCTTCAAAGATTTCACATTTTTTTCATCTTGTTACGCTCCATCATACGAACCGTAGCATGAGTTACGGGGTGTAACGTGGAGCGTCCTTTCATTGCAAACTTCAAAGATTTACTTTCTTTTTGCCTCCTCTCGTCATCGAATCCTAACACATCAGCAAACACCAGAAACATAAAAGAAAGCAAAGGAAATACGATATTTAAAGTACTCATAAAGCAGTAAATGTGGGTTGCCTCCCACACAGCGCTTAGTTTAACGTCACGGATCGACGTGATACCTCAATTTTCAATTCAGAAATCGTATTTCAAACGATACCGATCAACTACTTTACCATCATCAATGCACCAATGATAGTGTTTCACTCTTTGTGCATTCACTTTAAAAGTCCGAGTGCCATCCTCGGTTTTCACCTCAATGACGCTTCCATTTGGGGAAACACTGACAATCTCAAACGAACCGGACCATCGAGACTTTAGCTTACCCGAAAAGAACTTTAGGCGCGAATTGTACAACAGGACCAAGTCCTTTAGCTGAAAATCCCTTTTGAGGATCTTCGAGTCATGATAGTATTTCATATTTTCCTTGTACAATGTTGCACTTTCATAGGCATTGTACCTAAATTCATCCATCTCGTTGATTTGAAACAACCTCAGCTTGGTTGCTTCATGCCAATCCATGTTCAGCTTTTTCAATGCCCAAAGGGCCTTATGCTCAAGCTCAATAGGCAAATGACATGCCTTCCCAAATACCAACTTATAGGCTGAAGTCCCAATAGGCATTTTGAACACTGTGCGATATGCCCATAGAGCATCATCCAACTTTTTGGACCCGCCGCGATTCACATCGACCGCTTTGCCAAGATGCTCTTTATCTCTCTGTTTGAGACTTCAACCTGACCACTCGTCTAAGGATGATATGGAGTGGCAACCCTGTGATGCACGCCATATTTTTCAAGAAGATCAGTGAATGGTTTGTTGCAAAAATAAGAACCACCATCACTAATAATGGCTCTAGGAGTGCCAAATCTGGTAAAGATGTTCTTCTTTAGAAAGGCAATGACTCTCCTCCCATCATTGTTAGGCAAGGCCACCGCTTCCACCCACTTGGAGACATAATCCACCGCAACAAGAATATATTTCAGGCCATATGAGCTCACAAATGGCCCCATAAAATCAATGCCCCACACATCAAAGAGCTCCACCTCAAGCACAAAATTCATCGGTGTTTCATGCTTCCGACCTATTGTGCCTTGGCGCTGGCATTTATCACAAGAACGTGCTAACATATTCTCATCACGATAGATGGCTGGCCAATAGTAGCCACACTCTAGCACCTTGGCTGCAGTTCTATTTCCACCGTGATGCCCACCAACTGGAGAATCATGACAAGCCTTTAAGATATCCATCACCTCAGATTCAGCCACACGTCTTCTGATCATATTGTCTGCGCAAGTCGAGAATAAGTAAGGCTTATCCCAATAATACTGTCGGCAATCTCTCAAGAATTTCTTCTTTTGATATGCCTTCAAATCTTCAAGAACAATGCCGATTACTAAATAATTGGCGATATCGACATACCATGGCGCCACATCACTGAAAATCGCCAACACTCTTTCATCCAGAAAAGGATCATCAATATCCAAAGACATCAATCGGTCTCCCGTCGCTTCAAGTCCGAGAGACGGTCGCCCACTTGATTTTCTCGACTTTTCGGTCTTTGACTTCAAAGTCAAATTCTTGTAGCAACAACACCCATCTTATCAACCATGGCTTAGCATCCTTTTTAGCCATTAAGTACCGTAGGGCAGCATGGTCAGTGTGAACCACTACCTTGGCACCCAATAAATAGGCCCGAAACTTTTCAAAAGCATAAACAATAGCAAGTAGCTCCTGTTCTATCACTGTATAGTTCATTTGAGCTCCATTTAGTGTTTTTCTTGCATAATAAATTGGGTGCAAGATTTTGTTGAGCCGCTGACCAAGCACAGCGCCAATTGCAAGACCACTGGCATCACACATCAATTCAAAAGGTAAAGACCAATTTGGGGACACAACAATAGGGGCTGAGGTTAATTTTAACTTCAACTCGTCAAAGGCCTTGATGCACTTCTCATCAAAATTGAATTTGGACTCCTTTTCCAAAAGTTTGCACATTGGATTTGCAATTTTGGAGAAGTCTTTGATAAATCTTCTATAGAATCCAGCGTGCCCCAAGAAACTCCGAACCCCTTTTACTGAGATGGGTGGAGGGAGTTTTGAAATCACATCGATTTTGGCTTGGTCAACTTCAATCCCTCTTTCGGAAATCTTATGGCCAAGGACAATTCCCTCCTTTACCATAAAATGACACTTTTCCCAGTTGAGAACGAGGTTTGTCTCCTCACACCTTTGTAGCACCCGATCAAGATGGTCTAAACATTCATCGAATGAATCTCCCACAACAGAGAAATCATCCATGAAGACTTCAAGAAAGTTTTCAACCATATCAGAGAATATGGACATCATGCATCGCTGGAAAGTAGCTGGGGCATTGCAAAGACCAAATGGCATTCGGCTGAAAGCGAATGTCCCATAGGGACAAGTGAAAGTAGTCTTTTCTTGGTCTTCTAATGCAATGTTGATTTGATTGTAACCTGAGTACCCATCCAAGAAACAATAATAAGACCTTCCAGCTAGCCGATCAAGCATTTGATCAATAAAAAGCATAGGGAAATGATCCTTGCAAGATGCAGTGTTCAGCTTTCTATAGTCCATGCAAACTCTCCAACCGGTGATAGTTATTGTAGGAATCAACTCACTTTTAGAATTAGTGACAACAGTGATGCCTCCCTTCTTTGGCACACATTGGACTGGACTTACCCATGGACTATTGCAATCGGGTAAACCACCCCAAACATCTAGCCACTTAATAATCTCTTTCTTTACCACCTTTCGCATGGGTGGATTCAATCTTCTCTCGATGCTCAACACTTGGTGAACTTTTTCTTCCAATTGAATTTGGTGCTCACAAATTTCGGAGGAATCCCGATGTCCGCAATAGTCCAACCCAAAGCTCTCAAATGTTTCCTCAAAACTACGATGGGTCTTTGAGTTTGGCCTCATTCAGGTGATGACACAATAATCGGGAGAGTAGCATTTGCTCGAAGCAACTCATATTTAAGATAGGATGGAAGTTGCTTGAGTTCCAACTTTGGTGGCTCAATAATTGAAGATTTTGTCGGAGGAGTTGTTCACTTCTCTAGATCAAGAGATAATTTCTTGGGCTCATAAGAGTAAGACCCCGCATCCGCTCGGAGTGAGTTTAGCGTCTCAATATATCCCTCCATTTCTTCTGCATCAAAATTGACCAAGATGGTCGATAATGCTTCACCCAAGCATTCTTCTTCCATCTTGAATTCCACCGCTTCATCCACCACGTCAAAAGAATTAATGACCGAAATACTTTGATAAAGACAAGGCAATTTCATACCCTTGTTGGCGTGAAAAGTCACCTCCTCATCGTTAACCCAGAACTTGATTTCATTCTTTTCTGAATCCATAAGAGCCCTCCCTGTAGCAAGAAAAGGTCTCCCCAAAATAAGAATTTCTTGATGAACAACACAGCCAAGAATCACGAAATCGCCACAGTGAGGAATTCCAATTTGAACAAGAACATCATCAACTACCCCAACTGGCCTTTTGATCAATCTATCAACGATTTGCAACCTCATGGTAGTGGACCTTGGCATCCCCAATCCTGATCTCTTGAAAATCTCAAGGGGTATAAGATTTATGCTAGCCTCGTTATCACACAACGCCTTGGCAAAATCCTGCTGCCCTATAGTGCATGGAATGGTGAATGCTCCAGGATCTTCCTTTTTTTGCACTGTGGTCTTGGAAATAATAGCATTGACGCGATGAGTGATACCCACAGTGTCATGTTTCAAAGGCTTCTTCTTCTTTGTTAAGAGATCCTTCAAATACTTAGCAAACCCAGGCATTTCTTGGATAGCGTCCATGAAAGGACTGTTCATCGACAATTGCTTAAGTTGATCATAAAATCGCAAACACTTGTCATTTTCTATTTTTCTCACTAGCCTTTGAGGGAAATACGGTGAAGATTTGAACAATTGAGTCAAAGGGCGTATAGCGCCAGAAAGTTTTGCCTTCCCCTTTTCATTTGGTTCTCTTTGTGCCTTAAAATTTTCCAGATTTTGCTCCTCTTCAGCTATAATAGGGACTTCCTCCTCTGTTTCTTCTTCCACAATAACATCAGACACATCAGGTTGTGCCTCTTCTTCAACAATTGGCTCAAGATTAATCTCCTTTTTATCAAGACACTAGAAGTATTTTCCACTTCGGGTGCTAATAGCAGCCTACATGCTCCACGAGTTTACCCCACTACCTTTCGATTTGAATCGTATCACTTGGTAGTTGTCCACGTTGAGGAGTATGCACTTCTCTGGAAAGGTCTCTGAATTGCGATTCAAGCTTCTGAATGGCAGCTGAATGAGATAGTTGAACCTGAGACATTCCCTTTATTGTACTTTTCAGTTCTGTCCTGGTTCATTAGCATTTTCTGCATCGTACTTTTCGGCTTTGCAGAATCATTAGCAGCATTGCTAGCAGAGTTGCTAGCTGAATTGTCTCTCCACTATTGGGAATTTGATGCTTGCCCCCTTGGTAGAATGTAGGGGTTAGAGCTCTTGTTGCCATAATTGTTGTTATTATAATTCCTTTGATTTGGATTTTCCTGATCATTTCTGCTATAATTGTTCCCTTGCAATTGGTGTTGAGGCTTCTGCCATGGGTGATGGCCCAGACCTTGATAATTTTGCCTCTGATAACCCTTTTGGGATTTGTTGACATAATTAGCATCTTCATAATGTTATTGCCCCTCTTGTTACATCCCCTCAGGTAATTGATACATCCCCGGTGGAGGAGGTGGTAACTCCTCAACAGCATTTAACCCCTGTGCATCCTTTTCTGCCAACTTCTTTGATAATAGATCCACCGTGGTTTGCAATTGAGCAAAGGCATGATCTCTCTCGTGGTTCTCCTTTGCAACAGCGACTAGTGATGGACTACCATACGAGAGACTCTCACTATCAGTTGAATGCCAAGCTTGATTATGGGTGGTGAGTTTATCACAAACCGAGTGATGTTGATAAATGACTTGTCCATGAAGCATCCTCTCTCGGCATGTTGGACAAAGAATATTGATTCATTGTATCTAAGCCCATGTAGAATTTCTCGGTGAGAATAGCATCCGAAAACCCATGAGTAGGAGATTGAGCTAGATAGTACTTGAACCGCTCCCGTGCCGAATATAATTATTCCCCCGGGAGCTGTTTGAACTCAAAGATCTTATCTCGAAGTTCAGCCTTTTTGCTCGGTGGAAACCATTTCTTCAAAAATGTATTGGCTAGCTCACTCCAGGTGTGAACAAAATTGCTGGAAAGCTTTTCATCCCATTCCCTTGCTTGGCCAGCCAAATATTTGAAGACCCGCAAACGTAAGTGCATCGCAAAACGATAGCACTTGGGATTGTTGAGCACACACGTGCGTGAAGTTCTTCAAATGTCGGAGGGATAGTCCTCCGAAAATTTCGGAAATAACCTTCAAGTTTCGGCGGTGATAGATAGAACTATCGATTTTGAAAGTAGCATTTCCGGTCCTACGAGGGACCACGGCGAGAAGTATAATCGGCTTAGATTTGATGAATTCCGCAAATATATTCTCATCTTCCTCCTCTTCTCGGGTGCGGTGGGTTTACTTGGAGCCCACCTTGGTTTCAACTTGATTTCGATTATGTATTCCCGCCATGTTCACCTACTTCACCAAAAACAAAGAACAAGGTGTGATGGAATGAAAAAGTTTTAAAGAAAAGTACACAACAATCGGTAATTTCCAAACCGTTCTCCCGCAACGGCGCCAAAATTTGATACGCTCAAATTACACCTATAAGTGGCGTAAAGCGATGTTGTCAAATATAATAACCCAAACAAGGTTGGGGTTTGAATCCCATAGGAATATGGAGAGAAAAGGGTACTAATTGTATGCGATACTAGTCTTTAAAGGCTTTAATCCTATTCCAAATAGTTTGAAATATTTGTTGTGTAATGTAAACGAATACTTTGACTTGAATTGTAATTAATGCGAGAGAGAGACTAAGGTTGTGTTTTACTTTGATTAGATATTATGCTTCGGTTTCAATATGATATACTTCTAATGGTTGTTCTAAAGGTATGCACTCGATCTCTTAAGGACTTCCTAATGTTTCCCGACGATTCAAGAAATCGTATTTCCTCTTTATGATTTTTCCAAATGCGAAAGAGTTAAAATCGAAGAGAGCAACCAATAATGCCAATTAGACTTGTTCTTATTCCTAAGTTAGTCTATTAAACGAGGGTTAACGCCCCGAGTCATTGTTATTCAATCTTACCAATGCTAACTCTCTTCCCAAGGAAAAGTTAGTATAATGGCTTAGGCTAATGCTTGCAATCATTACCCAACGCTAAAACACAAAGATTGAATAAATACCAACAACCATTATGCATATATTAATAGTAGAAACCCATTCACATAATACCCATCATGGGGTCCACAACCTTAGAACTAAAATTAGCTACTCATCATTTTGTTTAACAAAGAAAGCTTAAAAGATAACATAATGTACTTACAATAGTAATACAATGTGGAATGAGGGTGAAGTTGATGCCTTAAATACTCCAACAACTTCACAAATATCAAAGGCTTAGAGTTAATGCTCTCAAGGAACTGAATGAATTGCTAAAAAACCTAACTTTAAGCATTTATAGGCCAAAAATCGCACGAAAAATTTCGGACAAAAACGCCCGCGGTCGTTACGGACCGTAACACGGTTACGGTCCGTCCTTTGGTTCCGTCCTTTGTCGACTTGACATTAGGTCAACCGTTATGGCTTCGTTCGACGGAACGTAACATAAGTTACGGTCCGTATCTTCCAGCGGATCATGGCTTCAGTCTTCAGTGGCCAATGCGTTACGCCATGACGTTACGCCCCGTAACCTGCGTTACGGACCGTCCTTCTGGGCGTAACATTTGACAATACTTAGGCTTCTTACTGGAAATTCCCCTCAGATTACGGTACACGTTACGACCCGTAACAAGAGTTACGGATCGTCCTTTTGAGCCGGCATGTATCTGGATCTTCCTCTCAGGTTACGGATCACGTTACGATCCATAACTCGTCCTTTTGCTCTAAGTTGTCCGTTTTCCAGCAATTCTCATCATTTTCGTTCCTTAGTCAACCAACCCCACAAAACATCAAAATAACATAAGAAACGATGTAAAAATACTTAAAAACAAGCAACACTTCTAGTGAAAAGACATAAAATGTGCCGAAATTCATGGCACATCACCTGTTGCAGCTGAAAGAGGAGATTCACAAGTATAAGACGACGGCTTTTGAACAAGGGGGAGATGACGATACCTTGAGGTACTGAGACAGATTATGCGTTCCAGATGTAGATAGGCTTAGAGAGAGAATTATACCAGAAGCCCATCATTCCAGGTATTCCATTCACCAGGTTCCACGAAAATGTATCATGATCTTAAAGAGATTTATTGGTGGAACGATATGAAAAAGAACGTAGCATATTTTGTAGCTAAGTGTCCAAATTGTCAGCAAGTGAAAGCCGAACACCAGAGGCTTGGTGGCTTGGCTCAGAATATTGATATTCCCATTTGGAAGTGGGAGATGATAAACATGAATTTCATAACGGGTACCTATCGTTCGAGGTGGAGGCATGACTCGATTTAGGTGATTATAGACAGACTTACAAAGTCAGCGCACTTTTTGCCAGTTAAGATAATAGATTCAGCGGAGGACTATGACAAGTTGTATATTCGTGAAATTGTCAAACTTCATGGGACTCCAGTGTCTATTATTTCAGATTATGGTGCCAGTTCACAGTAAATTTCTGGAGATCCTTTCAGAAAGAATTGGGTACAAAAGTTAATCTCGGTCTGACTTTTCACCCTCGGATAGGATGGTCGGGCGGCATATCATTCAGACTCTTGAGGATATGTGTCCTTGATTTCAAAGGTAATTGGGATGATAACTTACCTCTTATTAAATTTGCTTACAATAACAGTTATCATGCTAGTATTAGGATGGCGCCATTTGAAGCTCTTTATCGGCGCAGATGTAGATCACCTATTGGTTGGTTCGAAGTTGGTGAAGCAGAATTGTTGGGACCAGATTTGGTCTATCATGCTATGGAGAAAGTCAAGTTGATTCAGGAGCGGTTAAAAACGCCTCAGAGTCTCCAGAAGTCGCGAACGTGAGACGAAGGGATTTAGAGTTCAAGTTAATGATTGGGTATTTCTTAATATCTCACCTATGAAGGGTGTCATGAGATTTGGTAAGAAAGGGAAGCTTAATCCCCGCTATATTGAACCATATAGAATCCTGCGAAGGGTTGGTGAAATGGCTTATGAGCTTGAGTTGTCGCAAGACTTGGTTGCTGTGCACCCAGTAATTCATCTGTCCATGTTGAGAAAGTGTGTGGGAGACCCCTCGTTGATTGTCCCGACTGATAGCATAACAGTCAATAATAGTTTGACTTACGAAGAAGTCCCAGTGAAAATCCTTGATCGTCATGTTCACAAGTTGAGAACGAAAGAAGTTGCTTTAGTGAAAGTCCTTTGGAGGAGTCAGAAAGTTGAGAAGGCTATGTGAGAAGTAGAAGAGGACATAAAGTCCGGATATCCCCATCTATTTGAAGAGTCAGCAGAAAGCGTTGCAGGCAATTTATCTTCCCATTCAGATTTCCTTTCATGGTTTCCCTTTCCCATTTCGGTCGGTTAGTAGTCACTTAGCCCAAAGATTCATTCGGTCGATTCGGGTGGCTATCCGGTTCGAGCTGTGCTAATCAGTTTAGTATTCTTTTTGACTAAGTTTTCATGTGTTCATGTCAGTTAGTGTACACATGTCTCAGCAGTCACTCCTTACCATAATCAATCATTCGAGGACGAATGATCCCAAGGGGGAGATTTTGTAACACCTCAGACCTTTAACTTAAGCTTTGACCATGATTCTAGACTAGAAAATCAGACAGAGGTGTTGGAGCTGGAAATTGGAAATTTCAGGTAAAGTTCATAACGTCCAAATCCACTCCTCAAAGAGAAAGTGTATGTCACGACCCAACCCAGAAGCGTGACTGGTGCCCAAGTTTGGGCACTCGTACGCACTTCGTTAACTACCATCGACCATAGCTAGCATAACAAGAACTCATACATACGGAGTTGAACGTCGCCCCAAAGCTATCACATATATATATATATATATATATATATATATATACAGATCGCAGTCACAATCTTCAGCAGATGATATCGCACATAAGCCGGCAAGGCTATCATAATACAGAGGGACGTCCAAATCACAAATCACACAGATACAACTGAACAGTAACTACCCACAACCCACACATATGTATCTATAGACCTCAAGAGTAATAACGTAATCATATGACGGGACGGGAGCCTCGCGTACCCCCCCCCGAATAGACATATACATACACATATATAACAAAGGTGTACGTACCCAAAAGTATAGGCTCACGAACAAGGGAGCGCTCCAAGATAACTGAATGGAAATCTAAGTCGGATGCCAAAAACGAGTATCTGTACTGCACAGCAAACGCGACCCCGAAGAAAGGGGACCGATTTAAATGTGCGAGTATGCAAGCATGAAATACAGTAAACAGGATCATAATCAGAACAAGAAGTACAGAAAATAAGTACAATATCCAAAATACCAAAATATTTACTTTTGAAACATAAGTCATGCATGGGGCTCGGGAATATGGTCGCCCTCCCGTCATTGGCGCCATAACACATCATACTCCAAAAGATTTCATATCTCCGTAACCCAGCATATCTCCATAACACATCATAACGCCATAACATATCATAACACCGAAATATATATATACGGTACCCGGCTTTCAACGAGGGACTCGGCGAACCATAACACGTCATACTCGGAATATAGCATAGTGCGCACGATGACATAATCGGCCGAGACTCGCGAAAGATGTAACTATAACGGTAACGCACGAGCGAGTCGCGAGTAACCATATGCAGCTTAAAACATTTTCAAAGACTCAATAGAATAATCAAAATGAACCATCATTTTAAAACCAAGACAATATTCATGCTAAGTTCTTTCAAAAAGTCGTTAGAACTATACGAAGGAAAGTCTCGGACCACGGACAAGTATCAAACCAATCCGAGCCCGCCTATGAAAGTTAGAGACATTACTCGTTATGGAATCTTCTACGAACGTGTCGAAGCGATCCGAGCCCATCTATGAAAGTTAGACACATTATTCAACACAAAACCCTTTAGGAACAAAACTTTTTATGCAGCGTTTACTATCCAATCACATAAAAGACACAAAGACCATAGTTCGACTATATTAAGAATGCTATCATCGAAGTGAATAAGAATCATGGACATGCTCGGATCTTATGAATAGAGTTACCCTAGAGGCTCGTATCATAGCTTACTTACAACTAAGACATGCCAAAAGAAAGAAAGGGTAAGCTTTACATACCTCGTCCGCTTCCTAAGCTAATCCGAACTTAAGTCTCGGGCTTCCCAAGATCTACAACAAAGTCATTAGATTCTAAACATCAGTATAAGTACTTAGGAATTCAATCCCAAGCTAGCACTTGATTTATAGAAATTTGGGCAGCATTTCCCCTATAAATTCAACAAACCCCGAGAATTCAACTCGGTCAAATCATCAACAACAATACCAACAACCATACTAACAACATCAACAATTGATTCAAAACGCATTCTAACGTTAGTAACTCTTTTCTACATAATTCGACAACATTCCATTTATATTCAAATCAACCACATATAACCAAGCCAACATCAATGCTCACACATTCAAGTACTAATCCGAAACCATTCAAACACGACTCAAGAACACTTCAAACAATCCGCACAATACTCAAAACAACCCAACCAAAATCTACTCCACCCGAAACCTTCCATTTTCAATAGGAACAACAACAACACATTTCTTTCTTCCAAATTCATGAACTACACCAACAATCCACAAGTTAACAACATTATCCTCATAAATACAAGAAACTATATTAAAATCACATTAGCTTCTAAAACAACCCTCAAACGATTACAACTTCAACTTGAATCATTAAATCTTCATTCTTACCATAGAATCCACAACAACAACAACCAAAAATACTAAGTAAAATTAGTTCATCATAATCTACCAAAAACAGCCCCTACGGCCACAACCCAACTCACATGATTTCATGAATTTCATCCATTTCTACGCACTACAACATGCACAAACCATCCACAACACATGAAAAAAGAAGATTAAACCTTACCTTTTTCACTTAGTTCTTCAACTTGGCTAGGGTTGTGCCTTGCAAGAATGAATGGTTTGCTTGCTCCAACAACTACTCCACGTTAACAAGGACCTTCCAATTGGTTGAATTGCTAGAAGAAAATATTTTTTGATCAATTTTCCATGGACCATATTCGGCCAGCCTTGGCCGAATTGCTCTTTTTTTCTCCAAGCTTCTCCAAGTTTCCAGAGTTGAAGATGACTAATTGACTTGCTTTGTCATCTAATATGTACATATATAATTCATCCATGTGGAACATGCCCCACACATGGCTTGGATGAATTAAATTTGGCCAAGCCATGAGCCACACGGCCAACTTGGCTATGGTTCATGAAATAATTAACTTTTCATAATGCACTTTTAACCCCTAATTTTTCCTTAACATTCCATACCAATAAAATTATAAGCATATAAAATAAAATCGGAGGTTAAAAGTCTCTACCTCGTATTCCGGAATAGTCTTCTCGGAATGCCCCAATGTACAAAATACGGAATATAACATCCTCCCCCCCTTTAGAACATTCATCCTCGAATGTTAAACTAGTCTTACCGGGCCGTATAGGTAACTCGGGGGAGTTTCTCTTATAGCTGCCACATACAGTTCATTCATCAATCAACACAACCAATTAAGGAGTTTAGATTATCTGTAGGCATAGGAAATAAGTAGGGATACTTATTCTTCATCTCTTCTTCAGCTTCCCAGGTCATCTCCTCCCTGTTATTGTTCCGCCGCAATACTTTAACTGTTATATCCCGTATTTCGTACATTGGAACAATCCGGTTTAACTATGGTAAGTTAAGGACAAAACCATTCCGGGATACAAAGTCGGGACTTTTGGACCTTCGATTTTATTTTGAGTCATAAGTTGTGCATGAATTTGTTGCATGGAATAATTAGGAAAATTTTGGATCAAAAATAGAATAAATGGAACTTGAAAATCATGCATTTTCCATGGGTCTTGCCCCACTTGTACAATTTGTTTGTTTCAATCTTATTGCTCCAACACATGGTGTGGGCAAGGACAATTGTGCACTTCATATAATAGCAAAAGATGATCAACTAGTCTTCATTTTATTCATTCCAACACTTAGCCAAAAAAATAGAAGTTGAAGAACAAGAAAGTGAGGCTCTCGGCCAAGAGAGGAGGAAAACTAACTTCTATTCAAGCCTTTCCAAAAATATTTTGTTGATGCTAACCCACTATTTTGAGGTCCCTAAGTAGCGTGGAAGTGTCGTTGGAGCGATCAACCCGCTAGTTTTCATTATCGCAAACCCTAGCCTCTTGTGAAGTGGAAGGAAAAAGGTAAAGAATTTATCATGTTTTATGTGTTATAAAGGTTGTATGCATGTTGTAGTATGTTAAAATGGATGAAAATCATGAAATATAGTAAGTTGGAATTGAGGCCACGTGTATGAGGCTTAGCCTTTAAGATGTGTGTTGTGTTGTGTTGACAAATGAATCGAGGTCTAGTTAGTATGTTATGATCATGGTAGGTGAAGAATGAGTGAGAATCATCAATATGTATATATGCTATGTTGGCCGAAAATGGGTCATGGAATATGACAAAGAACGCATTAATGTCGCTTAATGTTTTAGTCGTCGTTATGAATTCTATGTTGGAAATGAATGTTTAATGACTCAAGATTGATGTTGTAAATGTATGGGCTGATTTGGAGGTTATTGTACATTTAATGTAACTTGTATAATTATGAGAATGATATTGTTAGAATGTGAATTGTTGGTGCAAATCATGGCTTGGAAATGAGGAATATGTTATAGGGGTGTCTCGTTTGGGGATCAACTTTTGGATTGTTGAAAATGTTGTATGAATTGATTGGAATGTTTTTAAATATTGTTGGTATGGTTTTGGGTTAGTATTTGAATGTATAAGCGTCGATGTTGGCTTGAAGGTAAGCCTTGAAGATTTATGAATGTTGTTGAATGATGGAAAAGAGAGTTATTATTGTTGTATTGCCTTTCGGATTGATTATTAATGTTGCTAGGTTGGTTGTTGTTGTTGTTGTTGTTGATTTTGGCGAGTTAAATTCTCGGGTGGCCTATTTACGGGGAAATGCTCCCAAATTTCGTAGAATTAAGGGCTAAATTGAAATTAAATGCCCAAATGTCTCTAGCTAATGTTTAGCATATTATGGCTTGTTTGTAGACCTTGAGCAGCCCGAGACGTAGGTTGGATTTATCTTGAGTTTGAGCTAGCGTTGAGTGCGTACGAGGTATGTAAAGCTTAGCCCTTCCTTCCTTTGGCATGCCTTAGTCGTAAATAGGCTATGACACGAGCCTCGAGGAAATTCTACTCTCGCGATCCGACCATGCCTGTGATTCTTATTTGTTTCTTAGTCCTCGTATATTTGATATGATGAAATATTGGCTTTATGTCTTTTGTATGACTAAGTTTCAAAAGTTGCATAAAAGTTTGATTTTTAAAAGAATTTTGTTCCTAAATGATTCCGAAAACTACGAAAGTCTGTAACTTTCACAGACAGAACCGGATCGCCTCGATATGCTCAAAAATGACCCCTTGACGTATGGTGATTATGTTTTCTATAGGCGGACCCGGCTGGGTCGACACGGTGGGTCCCGCGACACTCATATGTACTTCCGACGATTTTTTTTTTTGAAAGGATATGATATGACTATTACTCCGATTTCAAGTACGATCAGTTTACTTATCTTTCGAATTTGTAACGAGTGATTCGATAACATAGGATCGACTATGATTTTCGTAGGCGGCCCGATTGGGGTGACGCCGTCCGTGGGTCCCGCGACTTTTTCTTTGTGTAGTACTAACGACTTTTTGAAAAGAACTTAATATGACTACCTTTTCGACCCCCGAGTATGATTATATATTTGTTTGTGGAGCCTGAAATGTTGATTCGTATACTTATGATTCCGATACGTGACTATGATCTCCGGGTTCGGTTTGATATGTTCCCGAGTGGTATTCGGAAAAAAAAGTCCGGACCGACTCATAATAAACGATGGTTCGTTTGATTAACCTATTAAGTCTTTGAAAATGTTTTAAACTGTATTGGGTTACTTATGAATCTTGTGTGCATTCTGTTATTACTTCTTTTGTCGAGTCCCGGGCCAGTTATGATATCGTGCGCACTATGTGATGTTGACCGCTGGGTACCTGACCGCGGTATGTGCATATGAGATATTACCGCTGGGTTCCTGGCCGCGGTATATGTGTATATGTGATATTACCGCTGGGTTCCTGGCCGCGGTATGTGTGTATATGTGGTATGTGATATGTGATGATCTGATGATACAATATGATATGGGGTATGATGTATGATAATATGACGGTACGTTTATGATTATTATGTTATATATGGATCGGGCCGTACGTTCCAAGCCGGATAATGTCGGCTAATATGTTTGATTTCCGTATATACGAGGCAAATATTTTTTCAAAAGAAAGCGAAGTATTTTGACATCCCGATTATCCTAATTGTCTTCTCCATGTATAATTTGGAGGTCGGATGTAAGTACCTTGGTATTCGGCTAATTATGCTCGTTTCGGTGCACTTTACTTCGGTTATGACTTCATTTTCCGTACTTATACTTACATATTCCGTTTCTTCGGGTCCGTTTCAACATTCGATACGAGTTTTGGTGATCCACCGGCGTAGGATTCCCATTCTGCTGTTCAGAGTGCTCCCTTGTTCTGGAGCCGATATTTTGGGTATATACTCTCCCGATGTATATGATTATGTTTATTCAGGGTACGGCGGGGCCCTGTCCCGTCATCTGATTCTGTTGTTCTGTATTAGAGGTCTGTAGACATAGATGTGGGTTATGTATAGTTTGTTCGGATGTGTTGTGTGAGTTGTGTTTGGGCGGCCCATCCGCCATGGCAACCATCGGCTTGCATTTGTATATTTTGGGACGTTGCACTTTTGATAGCCTTGACGGCTTCCGTGATGTATATATATTTGTTCGGGAATATACGATGTCCGATTTTGGATTTGTATATGCTATTTGTGCTTGGACAACAGACACCCTGACATTTGCATTCGTATAGATCATCCGTGTGCGATTCTATTTGATAAGTGTGTTTGGGTGCCCAGCTCGGTCACTAGTCACGGCCTACGGGGTTGGGTCGTGACATTAACGGAAGTCACATCTTTAGTACGCAACCTTCTCACCTGACGATCCAGTATGGCTATGGGCTGCTCCTCGTAGGATAACTCCTCTCGTTACCCGAATATCATCTATGGGAAATACAAAGGATCACCTACATATTTGCGAAGCATTGACACGTGGAAGACTGGATGCACTGTTTCCAAATCAGGCGGTAGGTCTAATTCACAGGCAAACCGGCCTACTCTACGGGCAATCTGATAAGGTCCAACATACCTCGAGCTTCCCCTCCTTGCCGAACCTCATAACACCCTTCAAGGGTGACACTTTCAAGGATACCCAATCGCCGACCTGGAACTCTAAGTGTCGACGTCGATTATCTGCATATGATTTCTGTCGACTCTGAGCTGCTAATAATCGTTCCCGAATGAGTTTCACTTTACCAACGGCTTGCTGAATCATATCTGGGCCAATTAACTTAGTTTCGCCAACATCGAACCAGCCAATCGGTGACCCACTTTCCGTCACACCGAGTCTCATACGGTGCTATCTCGGATGCTAGAATGGTAGCTATTATTGTAGGCAAACTCCATAAGTGGCGAGATGATCATCCCGTCAATAACGCAGGCCCGCAACAAATCCCTTAGCATTTAAATAGTACGCTCGGTCTGTCCGTCGGGCCCGAGGGTGACATACCGTATCGAGATTCACTTGTGACCTCATCCCATTCCGGAGTGATCTCCGGAGTTAGTAAACCGAGCTCCTCTCGTTCGAGATCATAGATGTGAGAGCTTTGTGAAGTCTCTCTATATAATTCCGCATAGCCTTTAACTGGATAAATGGTCTTGGATATGCTCTTGTACTGACTCCTTGCGGTTCAATGGTCAGTGTCATTAGCCCTTACATCCTTGTCACCATTTACCTTTACATTCCGAGTGCTCACCCAACATGACTTTGTCGCTAGTGAGTATAATGGTTATGTCCCTTAAACTATTCCTCCTAGTTCCTTCCCAGGACTACTTCCATCGATCCAAAGTATGTATATACAAAATAGTTTTGCACCCTTCGCTATCCTTCACAGTATAGCTACACTTATGGCAACTCGTAATTCGAGTTCAAACTAAATCCTTGGACTCTTGCCACAACTATTCCTTTAGCTTTCTGCCACAACCGTGTCTTTAACCTTTATCCCTCAAATCTTACAATACAACCCAAAAGCATAGGCTACGGAAATTCTTACTCCCTTACGATTCTCTCATAACACAAGTATACGTGTCTTCGATTTCCTTGTATTGGCGATCGTTTCGAGCTCTGGCTCCAAGCTAATAAATTTCTCCTTCTGGAGGATGAGAACGCCATAATCCCTTTCAAGTCCCATATGTTCTTCCCCCCTTTATTAAGGAGGTCCTAATACACCAATAGTTTTTAAATATCCATCGTCTTCGACACTTATCTTTCAAAAGTTAGAAATCTCTTAGCATCGTTGCACGGCCTAATTTTTCTTTCCTTTACTTCTCATTCCTCGTCGTGGTCACTATCCTTCCGTCCCACTTGTCGAAGTCTGTTCTCCAACCCCACACATTCCTCCTTTGTTCCATACTACCACACTCTATCCCTCTCACACGCCTACCCTCAAATTTTTATCCAAATAGTGTCGTGCTTTGCCCGTCGTCTCTCTTGGAGGCTTTACTCCCTCATGTTTCTTACTCTTTCGCTTTTTCCGACATTTTGGTCACCTTACCCTCTATCTACTCACTTTCTTTCTTTTCCAAATATCATTGTATTAGAACTTTCCGAGCCTAACCTGTAGTGAAAACAGCATCAGCTTGCCTTATGACATTTGTGCCATTTTTTTCTTTTCACTTGAACTTCGTTACCCTGTCCGATTATTGCCCTTCCAATATGCCGCGGCGTCGATTGCTGGGATACACATACCCGCTGATATAGCCATGTATGGGATATCATGTACATACGTATACATAATTGCTACCATCTTGTTTACAAAATATCCCCAAACGCTATTCAACTTACCCTGCTTCTAAAGCTGTAATGCACCTTCTTTTCACTGGTTCAGTCTGCCTCGTCCTATGTGACCTCTTAAGGTTCCTGCCCACTCTGTATACTCTGATTTCTCTTAGGCTACCCTAGCTTCTCATTTGCTTCCTATGTCTGAATTTATAAGACTTTCAGAACACTTCCCAGGGGGTCACCCATCCTAAAATTTCTCTCACTCCAACACGCTTAACCTTGGAACTCTGATGAAATACGAAGCTCTAATGCTAGTATGATAGCGTCCACCTCACCGCATGACCTTCATCACCTAATCTGGAGTAAGTTGAAGTCTTAACAGATTTCAAAACGTTCTCATAACACATCTCCCTCCGAATTAGAAAGGGTCTCTTACTCCAATCAATAATTATCTAATACTTGTAGGCATTCCAAATTCTCAGTTAGGTGGCACTTATATTCCAACGATAAGTGTCCAAAGTTCTCTTGAAGTAGTATCTTTATCCCAACCTATATCACCTGTTTCTTTTGATGGAATTATATTGCACCATCTGTTCCTTAAGCCTACCGTCTTTGTCGCTTAAAGATTCCATTATTTTCGAGATGAAGTCGTATGCACGCAGTACCCATTTATGCTTTACGCCTTTTTACCCTTACTGTATACCCAACACCGGCTTCTAACTTACTAAAAAACATACCAAGTTCGTCTCAATAATGGTCTTATCTTATCACCATGTCGTCGTACTACACCTTTAAATTCATAACTATGTATTCCCTTTTCGTTCCATATTTGTACTCATTTAATTACGTCCATCTTGGTGCTTCCTTTAGTATCCCCTTACCATATTTCTCCAGTCTATGTCCATCCTTCTTTTCTGCACACGAGGAATTTTATAATACCTCTATGTCCTTCGGAAAATACTACTCCTACATAATCCCTTTCTCATTTTCAAATCATATTCTCGTTCATCCCTATTTGTTCTTATCATACCAATCATTTCCTAGCACTCATTCTACCTCGTTGCTCATCTTTCTATAGTTTGTCTTTCCATGCTTCCGTCACTGATATTACTCGTGTTCTCGGCTACACATGTCATCATCTATTACTGCACTGTTATCTCGCCCGCTTTTCTTTTCATCTCCTTCTTCCACTTAACCCCTTCTTCTTTTGGGCTCGCTATCATTCCCGTTATCTCATAATCTCTATCCTGAACTTTCCTTATAGAAGAACTTCATAAATCCCTCTTTTTTTTTTCGATCAATAGCTCACCTTTATACTTTAGTCACATAGATCACGTCATATCTTTTAGTCACTTCCTCGCCAGACTTTGCTCATTTTCATAACAATCCTTATTATATTCACATAATATCCTGTTCGTAATCAATCTTGTAGTGTAACACTTCTTAACCTTTTACCCTTTCTGGTCAATCTTATCCTTAATATCTCACAAGCTGTCTTATCAATACATTCATATCCGTCGCAATTCTTTTTTCTCTGTACTCTTGTCTCAATCATACTATTATTTCTTCTAACTATAAACTCGTCATAATTTATCCCTGCTTATCAATTCAGTTGGTACCTCAATATAACACTCTATCAAGATTTGCCAGTCTCTTCCAAATCATCTCTTAATATCACAAGCCCTTTCCAAATTCTTTTTACCATATCGATATCGACCTCCTAATTACTATTACCATCAATTCAGTAGTTAACTTATTTCTCAAGGTCAGCCGTACTTGCAACTTAGTCAAATCCTATCCTTACTATTGACACGACCTTTCAAGGCATATCACAAACCCATATCTCATTCTCTTTTTATTTCTTGGAAAAATTTTGGCAGAGTTTCCTCTATATTTCTTACTATCTCAAAACCTGCACACAGGAAATACCAACAATGCCTCACGGGGCCAAATATATATATATATATATATATATATATATATATATATATATATATATATATATATATATATATATATATATATCATATCATATCACGAACCACACGGCTCCCAATATCAACAACAGTATGAAAATGATGGACTTATCTCGTATGTCCAACTCGAACTGCACCTGTTACCCTTTCCTGTCCACTTTTCCCTTCCAATTTTTAACTTTACATTTCAATCGTGCCTCAATACCTTACCCGACATATATCTTTCGTGCCTTTGCTTACCTGCGTGCTTTGTAACTTCCAATATCGTCAATCACTTCCTTCGTCGATGTCGTCCTTCTCGCCGAAATCAAAAGTTAGTATAGGAATCTCATTTCCTATGACTTGGCTCTATCGCACGATCTAAGACGTAAGCGGGTCACCGATTCCTAAATGCCCGCAGCCTCCCGTTTATAAGTGTGGCCGGCTTCACACCATAAACAAGACTCTGTCGACACGATCCGTAGACACTCCGAGGACGAACTCGCTCGATACCACTTTTGTCACGACCCAACCCCGTAGGCCGTGACTAGTGCCCGAGCCGGGCACGCGTACGCACCGGGTACACACCATCGACCATAGCTAGCATAACAAGAACTCATACATACGGAAAGTGAAACGTCGCCCCCCAAAGCCGCATATATATATATATATATATATATATATATATATATATATATATATATATATATATATATATATATATATATATATATATGTACGCATAAGCCAACAAGGCTATCATAATACGGGGACGTCCAAATCACAAATCACACGATACAAACTTAACAAAGACTACCCACAACCCACACATATGTGTCTACGTACCTCTAAGAGTAATAACAATCATATGACGGGACGTGGCCCCGCCATACCCCCAATGACATATACATATACATATATAACGAAGGTGTACGTACCAAAAATAGGCTCGGAACAAGGAGCGCTCCAAGATAGCCGAATGGAAATCCTAAGGCGGCGGATCACCAAAATGAGTATCCGTACCGCGGGCACGAAACGCGACCCCGAAGAAAGGGGTCGATGCGAAATATGTACCGAGTATATAAAGCATGAAATACGATAAACAAGATCATAATCGGAACAAGAAGTACGAAAGTAAAATAAGTACAATATCCAAAATACCAAAATATTTACTTATTAAAACACAAATCATGCATGGGGCGGGAATATGGTCGCCCTCCCGTCATTGGCGCCATAACACATCATACTCCGAAGATTTCATATCTCCGTAACCCAAGATATCTCCATAACACATCATAACGCCATAACACATCATAACACCGAATATATATACGGTACCCCAGCCTGCAGCGAGGGACTCGGTAACCATAACACATCATACTCCCGAATATAGCATAGTGCGCACGATGACATAACCGGCCCGAGACTCGGCGAAAGATGTAACAACAGAATGCACGAGTCGTGAGTAACCATATGCAGTTTAAAACATTTTCAAAGACTCAATAGAATAATCAAAATGAACCATCATTTAAAAACCAAGACAATAGTCATGCTAAGTTCTTTCAAAAAGTCGTTAGAACTATACGAAGGAAAGTCTCGGGGACCACGGACAAGTATCAAACCAATCCGAGCCCGCCTATGAAAGTTAGAGACATTACTCGTTATGGAATCTTCTACGAACGTGTCGAAGCGATCCGAGCCCATCTATGAAAGTTAGACACATTATTCAACACAAAACCCTTTAGGAACAAAACTTTTTATGCAGCGTTTACTATCCAATCACATAAAAGACACAAAGACCATAGTTCGACTATATTAAGAATGCTATCATCAAGAAGTGAATAAGAATCATGGACATGCTCGGATCTTATGAATAGAGTTACCCCAAGGCTCGTATCATAGCTTACTTACAACTAAGACATGCCAAAAGAAAGAAAGGGTAAGCTTTACATACCTCGTCCGCTTCCTAAGCTAATCCGAACTTAAGTCTCGGGCTTCCCAAGATCTACAACAACGTCATTAGATACTAAACATCAGTTATAAGTACTTAGGAATTCAATCCCAAGCTAGCACTTGATTTACAGAAATTTGGGCAGCATTTCCCCTATAAATTCAACAAACCCCGAGAATTCAACTCGGCCAAATCATCAACAACAATACCAACAACCATACTAAACATCAACAATTGATTCAAAACGCATTCTAACGTTAGTAACTCTTTTCTACATAATTCGACAACATTCCATTTATATTCAAATCAACCACATATAACCAAGCCAACATCAATGCTCACACATTCAAGTACTAATCCGAAACCATTCAAACACGACTCAAGAACACTTCAAACAATCCGCACAATACTCAAAACAACCCAACCAAAATACTACTCCACCCGAAACCTTCCATTTTCAATAGGACAACAACAACACATTTCTTTCTTCCAAATTCATGAACTACACCAACAATCCACACGTTAACAACATTATCCTCATAAATACAAGAAACTATATTAAAATCACATTAGCTTCTAAAACAGCCCTCAAACGATTACAACTTCAACTTGAATCATTAAATCTTCATTCTTACCATAGAATCCACAACAACAACAACCAAAAATACTAAGTAAAATTAGTTCATCATAATCTACCAAAAACGACCCCTACGGCCACAACCCAACTCACATGATTTCATGAATTTCATCCATTTCTACGCACTACAACATGCACAAACCATCGATAACACATGAAAAAAGAATATTAAACCTTACCTTTTTCACTTAGTTCTTCAACTTGGCTAGGGTTGTGCCTTGCAAGAATGAATGGTTTGCTTGCTCCAACAACTACTCCACGTTAATAAGGACCTTCCAATTGGTTGAATTGCTAGAAGAAAATATTTTTTTGATCAATTTTCGATGGACCATATTCGGCCAGCCTTGGCCGAATTGCTCTTTTTTTTTTTTTTTTTTTCTCCAAGCTTCTCCAAGTTTCCAAGTTTAGAAGATGACTAATTGACTTGCTTTGTCATCTATTATGTACATATATAATTCATCCATGTGGAACATGCCCCACACATGGCTTGGATGAATTAAATTTGGCCAAGCCATGGGTGGGGGCCACTCATAAGCCACACGGCCAACTTGGCTATGGTTCATGAAATAATTAACTTTCCATAATTCACTTTTAACCCCTAATTTTTCTTAATATTCCATACCAATAAAATTATAAGCAACTTGTGCCCCAAAACAAAATCGGAGGTTAAAAGTCTCTACCTCGTATTCCGGAATAGTCTTGTCCTTAACTTTTCACGGTTAACTCGGAATGCCCCAATGTACAAAATACGGGATATAACAGTGTACACGGTCGTCGCAATATACTTTACCCAACTATGAGTCGGGGTCAAATCCACGGGGAACAATATAAAGGCGATTTAAACAACTAAGGAATTATCACCAACTAAGCTAAGCCAAACACTTTTTCAATATTTGGATTTTTGATTTAAAATCTAACAAGAAAAGGAAAACAAGAGAAATTACTCTCAAGTAATGATCCAATGTATTTTACAATTTTACAATTATGAGCGAGTTTATGTTAATAGATAATGATTTCTAAAATCTCATTGAAAGTCTCTCAACCAAATCCAATGAATTTCACTCTCTAAGCTTTCAAGCCTTAGAGTGTGATGTCAAACACAATCATTTCAACCTCAAGTTAACTATCCCCATCTCTAGCTCAAGTTATTAGATGGATTTAATAACCCAAATCCTTGCTATCTAACTCTTTTCCTAACTTTCACTTTCTTTCTCAAGCAAAGTAAAAGTACTTAGGCACAAATAATGTTTGCAACCATTAAGAGACATTAAAGCATGAAGATTTGATTAAAAAATATTAACCCACTTCATTAGAAATAAAAATTATTCAATACATAAGCAAAACAAGATATTTAATTCAACATTTGATAATGGATATTTTCATAAACAAGATGTAAGTGAGAGAATAAAATACAACACACTTAAATATTCAATAAATAACAAGGAATTGAAGAAAGGGTTAAGAGTTTGCTCATTAAAGTGCTCCAATCTTCTCTCCAAGGTGTTGGTTGAAGAACCCTAGCTTCTAAAAATCTTGTGAAAATGGCCAAAGATGAAAAATAATTTCACCAAGTCTTGCTTTTGTAGTTGCCCAATTTTTCCAAGTCTGAAAATGACAAAATATGCCCCAGATTTCAGTTTTTGTAGTTCTGTTCCCGTATTTGCAAATTTGTCCCCTTTTTGCATTTTTAGCCACTTTTTCGATTTTCTTCAATTTGGTCTCTTTTTGACTTGTTTTTTCACTTGGTTTTTTTCTAAAGTTCTTCTCAATCATATGAACCTATAAAATGAAAGTAAATGACATTAAGAATGCATTTTGTCAATCAAAACATAACAACAATCTAAGATTAGAGAAAGAAATAAGTTGATAAAATACCAACTTATCAAAAGTGTGTTGTACTTTAAAGTACGGATCCAAGTGATGCACTTGGAAGGATGGGTTGACACTTCTATCCCATACTTTGACGGGAAAATTAGTTACTCACCGGAATTTGACATTCTAGGAGGGAAAAAGGTGCGGCACAGACGAAGTACGAGATGTGATTTTGCGCCGTGCCAAATGCCTTTCTTAAAGGAATGTGATAAAAGCGTAGACCGGCTTTATTTTATTATTTCCAAATTCACCGAACCTAGAACGACTCCGCTCTCATTCTCCGTCACCAAGAACACTAAGGTAAGCAATCCTAGCCTATTCCAAATGGATTCTAACATATATTTATAAACGTTAAGCAAGAATTCATTGTTCTTAAACTAGGTTTTCAAGAAAACCCTTATAAAGGTTCAAGACTTAAGCTTTTGGGATTCTTCTCAAAGTTCAGACCTTTCTTGCAAATTTTGGATGATATGCAGTATGTGGGCAAACTATCTACGGTCGAAATGTTCATGATTAACCTACGCCATTCTACATCCTTATCGCACTGACTCGAGAATACATTTTTCTATCCCTAGTTTCTTGAATAGTTGTAAAACTGCTATCTTTTAGGGTTATAGTTTAATAATTCGTTCATAGTGATCATTTTGAATATCATGAACTCAGTACGTAATCATTATAGACTTGTGTATTGGCATCACATATGTCTCGGTCGGTGATAATCGATTATTGGCTTAAGCTCCATAATCGAAAGCTTGATTATCATGCTATCGGCTATAGCCGGTCTCATCTTGTAAATTATTTAATGTTGAACTTTTGTATCTTTATGTTTAGGTCCTAGGCCACATTTATACATATCGTATTGCGCTAAAGTTCCAGCTACGCTTTTTTGGTACATTATTTGGGCCCTAGGCCACAGTTTATATTTACAATTATATAGGTGATTCTTCATTCGGAACAAGGAGTACTTCAGATCCTTGCCTTCCTATTTAGTTCGGGCGATTATTATATTTCTTTCGGTTGCTTTTTTACATAACAAGACAAATTCAAATGTCTTCTGTCCCCATTGTGCTTTCAAATTGGGCTGACAGTTGACGATCCGGCTAACAACGTTCCCGCATCAGCTATTGGAGCCGGTTCCTCAAGGTGTTATCTGCTTTCGGTACTTTTCGGTTTTAGACAGTTATCTTTTAAGTATTCTTTAGAGACTTAAACAGTATTTCCGCATTTAATATATTTCAGCCAGACTTTTTAGTAGATCACCATGTGTTAGTCTTATTTTCTTATTTTAGCATGTTTTGATATCACATGTTGATTCAGCCAGCCATGAGTTCGCTCGGTCACGTGCGCTTGGGCAGAGTTGTCCATGTTACGCCTTCTGAGCCGTGGTTCGGAAGATGATGGGTTGGTTTCTCCCTTCGTTATCGTTTGTTTCCAATGGTCCTTCCTCTTCCACGAGTTCCACGACCTCTTCTTTGTCCATTTCTTCTATAACTCTTTTCACCTCAAAAATTTTTGAAGGATGTCTGAGTTTTTAGAAGTTGCTCTAATGGCTCTTCTTGTCTCCTTTTTATCGTTTCTTCGTGGGCTTGTAAAGAACCTTCCAATTGCTCTACCGTCATTGAGTCTAAATGTTTAGACTCCTTAATTGCACACACCACAAAATCAAATGTAGATGCTAAAGAGCGAAGGATCTTTTCCACCACACGCACATCGTCTACTTCCTCCCCGGATCTTCTTAATTGATTTACAACGAAACATCACTCTTGAATGTAAACCTAAATGGTTCCCGATTCTTTCATTTTTAAAACTTCAAAATCGACCTTAGAGTTTGAAGTTTTATCTTCTTTACTTTGTCAACACCTTGGAGAGAATTTTGTAAAATCTCCCAAGCTCGTGAGGAAGTTGCGTGACCACCTTCTCGAACATGCCATCATCCAAACGTTGGTGGATGAGAGTGAGAGATATTGATCTTCTTCCTTGTCTTTGTCGTGAAATCTTTTTCATTTTGAGACAGTCTCCTCATTATCGGGTTTTGTGTAAACCTCTTTTTCTACAATTTCCCAAACATATCGAGGAACGGGCTTTTTGTAGATACCATTTTTCATAATTTCTTGTCACGACCCAACCAGAGGGCCATAATGGGCACCCGGAGCTAACCTACCGAGTACCTCTAAGTATACATCTCATAATCATTTCTGGGTGGACCCCAATTGTAGCTCGTGGTTGTCATAACATGCAAGGACACATACCACAACATAATGGTGTATCTCTATATAATCATCAACAATTATGCTCATCATCACCAGCCGACAGGGCTACCAATATATTATACAATAATATGAACTGGTGGAGCTATAAAATGTCTAACTATTACACCGTCTGAGCCCTACAAGAATACAAAATGATCTAAGGACTAATACC
>NC_081346.1:67584578-67616940 GCF_029784015.1 Lycium ferocissimum | reverse complement strand
TTAAAATCTATACAAGGTTCCATGGTTGAATCTATGTAAGACGATGTGAAAGGATGAGGTTCATTTTCGGACATTCAACCTAGGTAAAATCAAAGTCATCAGATGTTTGAGAATAAATGAGGACAAAGGTTAATTTTGCAAAGACTTGGTATTGGGCTTATATCAATTTGGGCTTAGGGACAAACTTGCAAACTCGGTATTGGGCTGGCAGAAGTGATTTTGTATGAGCCGAAAGAGAAGGCCCAAATACCCGTATGAGCTGTATTTTGCATTAGCTGTACATACATAGTATTTTACTCCATTTTGTGTATTTGTAAATTCAGTATTTATCTTTCGAGTTGTTAGGAGGCTAGCAATAGGAATAGTACACCTCTCTATTCAGTTATAGAGTAGATTCCATATAAATTTGTATAAATACTAGAGTAGATTGTAGAAAGGATCATTCAGAAATACAAGAAGAAAATTTCATATACTGTTCTTCATTTATTTTATCATACTACTACTAACTTAAGAAGTTTCCTAAAATTAATTAATTAACTCCCCCCCTTTTTGTTTCACCCCCTGAAAGTTTCCTAAAATTAGTGCTCCTCTTTTTACCTAACGAAATTCGTCCTCTTCATGGTAGTGTGCGGGCCCATATCTATAGTATATAGTATCAGTATTTAGTATAAATCTGAATAAAATTAAGATTTACTAAAAATCTTACCTTTGTCTTGGCAGGCTCATGAGAAGACACCTGAGTGGGTGGCCCCGATGGATGTATTGTCTCTAGAGTTGTCAATATGGGCTTGACCGGCGAGGCCGGCCCAACCCAACCCTTTATTTAAGTAGGGTTGGGCTAAGATTTTTTTGACCCATATAGAAGTGAGGCTCAAAAGCCCAGCCTCATTTGGCCCGCCGGCCTCAAGTGTTGGGCTGAGGCCAACTCTTGAGGCCAGAAAAGAATAATAAATTAATTGATTTTAAAAAAAATATAAGTAAATTAAACAAAAATATAAAAAGTAATAAGAAAAAAGAATGTACTTACTACTAAGTAGTAATTAGAAACGGAGTAATACTTTTTAGTCTTAGAATTTATATTATGTTTAATTTCTTTTGAACGTGATCTGAATTAGTGATTAAAAATAATAATTTATATTTGTTCTCTTGAATTTTTTCTTCTATAATATGGATTTATGCCTAACTACCGTATGAAAAGTTGCTTTTGTGCTCCCTCTTTTGCCAAAAGATCTGCGACGTTGTTCTGCTCTCGGTAGTTATGCCTAACTACCGTATGGCCCAGCTCCTCCATTAGTGATCTGCACTTAAGAATAATGGGATTATAAGCTACATGGCCTTTTTGCAACATGGTGATTACCTCAGTTGAGTCTGCAGCAATCTCCAGAGGTGTTAGATTATTTTCCAACACAATTTGAAGTCCCTGCAGTATAGCGATTAATTCTGCCAAAGTATTAGTAGCATTGGGTATCCCTTTCATGTAGCCAATTATCCAATCTCCTCTATTGTTTCTAAAAACTCCTCCAATGCCTCCTATTCCAGTATTTCCAAGGCAAGAACCATCAGTGTTAAGCTTATAGGTGCCCCTGTCAGGAGGTTCCCATTTAATGGAGATTTTAGTTTACAGATTTTTACTCCGATGGTGTCCCAAACTATCATAGTCCACAGCCAAACCATAAGAGTATCAAAAGAGGGAAGCTCATGTTTTTTATTAAAGAGGTTTGTTTCTGTTAAGCCATAAGGCCCAAAAACAAAAGGACAAAATGTTGGTCCAACTAATGATGTGGTTAAACTCTTTGGTTTTTAACCTAGTCCAATCATTAGCCCAAGTATTAATGGTGAATATAGGGAGGCTGTGAATACTATCAGTGGTGCATTTTTGAGTAGCATTTTTCTAGAAGTGTCTGGCAACAGTGCACTCAAAGAAAATATGTTCAATGTTTTCATTAGGGCATCTGCAGAATTTACATTTAGAGTTAATGTTGATGCCAATGGAGTGGAGATAGGAAGTAGTAGGGAGCCTGGAATGACTAAGGATCCAAAAGAAAAATTTTATCTTATTATGAACTTTCATTTTCCAGATCCAGGTGAAGGTGCCATTATCCATGCTACTATCATAGAGTTGAGAATTTAAGTAGTGGTAAGTACTCTGAGATAAGAAAAGTCCATTGTTGGTAAGTTTCCAGTAAGGGTAATCCTCCTCAAAGATTGAGGAAGGGTAGAAAGTATTAGAAATGGTCAACTTAATGCCGGTAGGAAGGTCAAAAGATAAGGTATCTAGGGCCTAGTTGTGGTGTCTAGTATAATCCTTGACCTTAGTGTTCATATCTTATTTATTCAATGAACCATAAATAAGGTTCCTGAGGGGTTTGCCATTAGGGATCCAGCTAGCATTCCAGAAATCTATGTTATTACCCTTGTTAAAGACCCATTGTGAGGCTTCCATACAGGTTTTATAGCCTTCAAGAATGTTTTTCCAAGTTCTAAAAGGAGCCTTAATAGGGCCAGTTCTGCAATTTTTTGTAATCAAGGTATTAGCCCCAAGAGATTTAGGATTCTGAAAAAGTCTCCAAGCAAGGCTGGTGTGCATGGTTTTGTTCTTGATTTCAGCTTTTTGGATTCCTAAACCCCCTGCCTTTCTTCGGTTTAATAACAGTGTCCCAGCCTATGAGGTGCATTTTCTTTTTGGCATTAGTAGTACCCCAAATGAAGTTCCTTTGGGTTCGGTTAAGGAGTTTACTGATCTTACTAGGGAGCTTAATGTATTGCATAACATGATTAGGAATACTATTTAGAGTGGCTTCGGCTAAAGTGGTCATGTCAGCCATGTTTAAGTACTTAGTTTTCCAACCAGCTAACTTGGTGTTCAAGTTATCAATGATGAATTGGAAATTACTATTGGTGGGTCTTTGGTAGAAGATGGGGAATCCTAAATATTTCCCAAAGGAGGTGCTAGCCTTAATGGAGAGGCATTTGGAGTAAGCTTCCATGTCCTCCACACTACAATTTTTTGAGAAGATGACTTTGGATTTGGCTAAATTTATTTTTTGGCCAGACCTCAGGTTAAAGCTGTTAAGAGTGCTAATGATGGTGTTGCAATTTTTAATGTTAGCTCTAGCAAAGAGGGTTAAATCATCAGCAAAGAAAAGATAGGATATCTTTGGCCCAGGTATGCAAATACAGATGGGGAACCAATTTTTAATATCTACTTCATAATTAATCCTCCTTTAAAGCATTTCCATGCATAGGATAAAAAGGTATGGAGACATAGGGTCCCATTGTCTAATGCCCCGACTGGATTTGAAAGGAATAGTCTCACCATCATTTATAAGGACATAAATGGAAGATGTGGAAACACAGGACAAAAATGGAAGATGTGGAAACACAGGACATGATAAGATTGGTGATTTTTTTCAGGGAAGTTGAAAAGTAAAGGGCCTTTCTGATAAAAGCTCATTCCAATCTATCAAAGGCTTTCTCAAGGTCAATCTTAATGATCATATTAGCATTCTTACCTTTCATAGTTTTGAAATGCTTAATATACTCCTGGACAATAATGGCATTATCAGAAGCTCTTCTACCAGTAAGGAAGCTAGTTTGATTAGGACAACTAATTTTAGGGAGTAGAGGCTTAATCCTATGGACAATGATTTTAGCAATAATCATGTACTGAGTATTACAAAGTCCTATAGGTCTGAAATTTTTTAGGGTAGTAGCATTAGCATATTTTGGGATAAAGCATAGGTAAGTAGTGTTAACATCTTCCTCCATAGTGCTATTACTAAATACATTGTTGCAAAAAGTCACTAGAGGGTTACAAATAATATCCCAGTATTTTTGATAGAAAAAAGGATGAATACCATCAAGTCCTGGAGCTTTATTAGGCTTAAAGGAGAAGACAACATCCTTCATTTCCTTAAAGGTAACAGGGGTGCAAGGGATTTGCCTATCAGTATCATTCATAATGTTCCATCTAGAAGGATTAGGATGGTAGTATAACTTAGCCTGACAATGCTCAATAGAGTATAGATTAAGGTAGTGGTTATTAGTGTACTGCTTAATATCTCCTTGTTCATAAATTCAATTCCCCACTTCATCTTTAAAGGCAAGGATTCTGTTTCTCCTTCTTCTATTAAGGGTGCTGGTATGGAAGAATTTAGTATTAGAGTCACCCTCAGTTACCCAGTTGATCCTAGACTTAAGTTTCCAGAATTCATATTCAATTTTTAGGACATCATCATACTCTTTTAGAAGGGTATGTTCTAGTTCTTGAAGAAATTGACTATAAGAGTAGTTAGCAAATCTTTGGATCAAATGCTTTTTTTAAAGAAGATATTTCCAAAGATCTCTTTGTTCCAACTAGTGATTCTATGTTGAAAGTCAGTAGTGGAACTAGTAAGGTTAACATGGAATTCGAAACACTCTTGAGCTATACCTCTAAAACCAGGATGGTTACACCACATGGTTTCTAGCCTAAAGGGTTTATCTCTGGGAATGGTGAGAGAATTGTCTAGCCTAACAAGAAGAGGGTAGTGGTCAAAGTGAGTTCTAGGTAGATGAGTAACTGAGGCTTCTGGAAAGATATTTATCCAAAGATCATTAGCTAAACATATCTCAAATCTTTCAAGGATTAGATCCTGTCCATTCCTATATCTTTTGTTGGTCCAGGTGTATTTACTACCTTTAAAACCAAGATCAACAAGTTTATAGTAATTTATGCAATTCCAGAAACAATTCGATCTATTAGTATTAATATGGTTTCCACCAAACTTATCAGTATCTTTTAGGATTTCATTAAAATCACCACCTACAAACCAGCTAGTATTAATAGTATCAACAATAGTTTTGAGCTGGTTCCAAAATAGTTGTCTATCATTAAAATGGTTACAATCATAAATAGCAGAAAGAACGTAAGAGTTATGAGAGTTATGTACCTCAACAAGGGCACGAATTCCCTGACAGGATATGGTAATATCTTCCAAATTCATAATGTGATCTTTTCGCATGATCACTAAGTCTCCAGAGTTGCCCACAGAGGGATATTGGAGCTAATTGGTAAAGCCAAGGCTTGGGTCAATTGCTTGTGCTCAGTTATGCGAATCTCAAGCAATAAAAGCATAGAGGGTCTATGCAGTCCTACCATAGCAACACAGTGCCTACGAACCTCAACATTGTTCGCACCCTCACATTCTATAAAATGAAGTTCATTAACATTGGTGGAATGTTGGGGTTCTCCTTTCTCACGCCCTTCCCCTTCCCCATTGGAGGTGGTGGTCTTAACTGAGTCTCCTCTGATGTTCTGTTCAGAGTTAGGTTCAGCACCACTGTAAAATTGTCTGATGTTGGTATCACTTGGTACTTGACTCCTAGACCTAACTTGCTAAGGTCCCTAGGACAAAGGACGATGAGCGACTCGGCACGTACGTCTTTGAACTCTACGCCGGGGGTTCCTCTAGAGTCATAGCATTGGATTTGGGGACTTTTATGGAGGCTATCAGTTCCTCCAGATCGTTGTTGTTTGCTCTTAGACTCTCTATGGTCGGGGGGAGGGGGTGCCGGTCATCATCCCGAGTTGCTGAGGGGCTTGTGTAGTAGAAACAACAGTCGCCTCTGTCTGCATAGGGTGCAATGGTTGAGTTGGAGTCTTTGGAATAAAGGAAGGGTTCACATAAGGCATCTGAGGGGCCGGGTAAAGAAAGAATGAGGTTAATAGAGTCACTTCCCTTATCAATGCTGATAAGGCTTGGGGGTTCAAATTTATCTGAATGTTCCGAGTGATCACATTCAGAAGCGTGTTCATCCAGACATTGTGACCATAGTTCTTAAGACCGTTGTTCAGCCCTTTGGTCACTAAATGAGCTATAAACATGGGGTCTTGGACTATAATAATAATGGGTCGACCTTCTACTACTATATTGAGGGTAAAAGATTGGCCTTGGAGGCACATTTCTAGCCATGAAGTTGGCGTATGGTCTGGGGGAAGAGGTTCAGTGATGAAATAGATGGGAGTAAGTTGGGTGTGGTGAGATGGAAGCCATGGTTAATGTCAGGAGCTTTAGAGTAAGACAGAGAGAAATTTGCAAACTGAGGAGAAGTGGAACCATTGGGGTCCTTATATAACTAATGATCACCTAGGGGGATGGTGGAGTTAGCATTTAATGTTGACTCTTTAGTTGTGGTGAATTATATTACTCCTGCCTCAGGGGAATGATTATCTTTGGGAAGAGGCATTGGCATGGTTCTCGGTAGAGGAGAAACGGTTATGCCTTAAGAAGTATTGGCTGAAGAATATGGGAAACGAGGAGGTTCTTCAATATTAGTGGTGTTATTCTTATTACCGCTCGTTTCAGAGATGAAAGTGTTTCTTGCACGAGTGTAGGTTGCCTTACTAGTGATAACCTGTCCAATAGTAGTAAAGTTAGTCAGTGATACAAAATAATTAGGATCCGATAAAAGATTTTGAGTGATGATCTAGGGATTGAGATTCGGGCTGTCCTTATTAGCGGCCCATTTTGAGAAATTTGAAGAAATTCCTTTATTGGGCTCATTAATATTCAATTTGGACTGGTCCGCTTTAAAAAGTCTCTCTTGGACACTTAAGAAAGTGGGCCTCAACTTATGGGGGGGGGGGGGGGGTTTGTTGGGCCTTTTGCTTGGCCCAAACCAGATGGCTCAGTACCCTTACCTTTGTGGTTAGCGAAATTATGGTAACCTATCGTCATTGCTCCTTTACCGAAGTTTTTTCGATTTGGAGAGTTGGTGGTAGGTTGGTTAATAAACTTACCTGAATCTGCATCGAACTCCTTTACCTAAACATTGTGATTCCTCATCGGCGAGTTGCCGGAGATATTACCTTTCCCTTCTCGCTTTGGGGATCGTCTTCTTCCTTTTGTGAATGTCACTATTTTTTCGGTCACCCTCTTTTGGTTCTGGTTGTTTTATTGATTCCTAAGGGTTAACACTCTCCTCTGGTGGAGTTGTGATAGGTATGTGGACATGAGCTTATGGTATGGCCAATCCATCCACATCTCTTGCACAATATCCCTTCACCTACATAGATAATGGGTTATCTATATTTACCGATAAGGATAGAGGTTTTGGCTGGAACACCAAGGTTGATTTCGACATAGATTCAAGCATATCTTCCTCTGAACGTTGAGGAAGTGCATGCATCAATTTTTAGTAATTTCCCAATTTTTTAACCCACTTTTTCAAGAATTGATCTATCATACAAATCACATTAGTAGAAATCTTTGATTCCTCAGGGACAAAGTTGGGTTCCCATCTACGAATCGATAGGAAATGTCCCGACACAAACCATGGCCCTCCCTGTAGGATTGTATTAAAACTTTTTTCATCTCGGAGTTTGATGGTGTAATAATCACTTCCGAGGTCAATTAGGGTTATGAGCTCATCTATGTTCCATAGATCTGTAAGTTTTGATTGGAGATATTGGTGGTGAAATTTTTTCCCAAACAATTTGATTGTAATTGAGAATCTCCAAGGAAATTAAATACGGCTTTGTTCCTCTAGGGTTAGAATAATTGCATCTTGGTCCGATTCATTTTCTGTAATCGGTGGTAATTTGAGGATTGTAGTTTGGAGGGTAAATTGAGTTGGAAAAATCTTGTTTTCGTAGAACGACATTCTTGAGTGACTATTTTGGAGAGTGATCCTCTTCCATCGTTGAATTAGTGATGTCGGGTGGTTTCGGTGGAATCGAAGAGAGAGTTATTGTCTTGGGATCAGACAGGGTGGCCATTTGTGGTAGTCGGAGGATTGGGGGGTTAGTTTGGTAGTTTTTTAGTGAGAAGTTAGAGTTTCTCTCTCTAAACTTTAATTGAGGGCTATTTCCTTTACCCCCGGAAGTTTTTGTAATGACCCGCTAGGGAGTTATAGGTAGAGCTGTCAATATGGGTTTGGCCGGCGAGGCAGGCCCAACCCAATCCTTTATTTAAGTAGGGTTGGGCTAAGATTTCTTTGGCCCATATAGAAGTGAGGCTCAATAGCCTAGCCTCTCTTGGCCCGCCGGGGTTGAAGGTCGAGGCCGAGGCCAACCTCGAAACCGAAAAGAATAATAAATTAATTAATTTTAAAAAATATAATTAAATTAAACAAAAAGATAAAAAGTAATGAGAAAAGAGTAGTAATTAGAAACTGGAGTAATACTTTTTAGTCTTAAAATTTATAGTCTTAAAATTTATATTATGTTTAATTTCTTTTGAACGTGATCTGAATTAGTGATTAAAAATAATAATTTATATTTGTTCACTTGAATCTTTTCTTCTATGATATGGATTTGCGCAAGAATGGGTGGTAGAAGATTCTATTTCAAATTGCAAAAGTTTCATCTTCAAATTGTACCAAAAATCACTTAGAAAATATTATTTTAGAAGACGAAAAAACTTAAAGGGCTGGCCCGTCTTAGCCCGCGACCTGCTTAGGGGTCAAGTTGGACTATTTTGTAGGTCTTTAATTAAAAAAGTTTCGTCCTAAATTTTGTCCCTCCTTTATCACATTTTCTTGAGCTTCTAATATTTATTAATAAACTATATTTATTTTCTTCACTACATTATTATTATTATTATTATTATTATTATTATTATTATTTATTAATACCTCGTACATCGCTACTTACCAATTACATATTAATCATAAGATATAACATGGACAAAAAAATATTGTATCTTAATAATAAGATTATCATGTTAAATCACACCTTTATTAATGCTAATTGCTAAATTATTATTATTATCACACACGCGCGCGCGCGCGCGCGCACACACACACACACACACACACACACACATATATATATATATATATATATATATATATAGTATTTTGTTAATACAAAGGAAATTTATTAGAATAGGGAATACCCAACAAATTCGGCTAGTTTTGATACCCAAATGAGCCCCATTTAATTAAAATGTCAAGCCCACAATATCTTTCCTAAACCTAATCTAAAAATAAAAAAAAAAAAAAAAAACAAATAGCCAGCCCGGACAAAAATTCAATTCTTTTCTCAGCCTTTTCCATTTATTTGTGTGATTGAATCCTCTCTCTTCCCTCTTTAATTCTCTCATCACTTTAAGAGTATCTCCGCAAAAAAATCACAAGATCTTTGAAATCATAGAAGACAAACAAAAGAAGCTTTTCTTTTCCTTGCATCTGTCAAATCCACCACCACCAACGTTCAAAACAAAACAGATTTCTTCAACTTTGACCCATTTCTGACACCTCTTTAACTCTTGACCCAAAAGTTACTGGTATTATTATTTTTCTACTAATACTAAAACAAATAGATTTTGTCATCCTCAATCTCGGTCCATTTCGACTTTATTCGAAGGAGGGTAGATCTAGATCGTCGTCCCGTTCGTGACCCATAGACGAAGAGTTTCACTTTGTAGTAGGTTTCTCGATTTACATCACTTAAAGAGAATACAAAATAATCAAATCTTTCTGTCGGGGAGAGCCTATTTTGTGCATGTTTGGTTGATGCTACTTGTTTACATGTTTTTGGGCCTTCCGATTGTGTGTTAGGATTTTTGGGTCCTATTTTATCCATACTAATTAGCAATTTAGGTCTGAAAGTTTAATTGTTCCCGAGCTATGCTTTCAGTCACACTAAATGTTAGCTTGTTTGAAAAAAAAAAAGGGAAAAAAGCAAACTAATTTTTATATAACTTTTCACTTTTAGCTCCTTTCCAATATTTGAAACATGTATTTGTTAAAACAACTTTTGCAGTTTATATTGGACTTTCGTCTTTCATGATAAGTTAGTCACAACTTTCAAAATACACAAAACATTTTCCCTAAACTTATTTAGTTCACTATTTTTCGTACATTTTAAAAATGTCCGTTTGTATACAACAATCAGCCTCAATTTTTTCTCAATTTAAGTCCGGTCGGTTAACCATTTTTAATGGATCTTAAAGGCTTAACCCTTCCACCACTTTAAGTTTCAAGGAAATTAACGAGGTCGGCCAATAGTGGGACATTTCCCGCTATTTTGACGAGACACGTAGCCCATTTAATTCTTTGGCCCTTTAGGGGGTGGTGATTAGGTTAGTTATAGGGGTAACTTAGTAAACTAGACCTCCGTGGCGGTCGAGGTGAGTCCGTAGTAGAGTGTGCATGTTTGGTTAGCGTTTTAAGTTCTTATTTCCGAACCCATTCCCCACGTAACTCCAAAAGGGGAAATTAATGAGGTCGGCCATCCCAAGAACACCCGTGGTGATTTTCTAAGGCAAGTTTTCTAAAATAAAGGCTATACTACTCTTAAAAGGTAAGTCTCAACCCTTTACTTTGTTCATTCCATCATCATATTAAGTTCCATGATTAGTTTAAGGTTCGCTAATGGTGAATGAAAGGACTAAAGCCCTAGAACTTAAGAAACCCTTGAATAATGAATGGGTTAGTGATTTTATTGTTGTTTATTCATCTAAGGTTATAGATTATCATTTCCTACGGTGGTAATTCAAGTTATAATGGATGAGAAAAATGTATTGAGACTTAGGATTTCATAAAGATGATAACTTTAGCCTAAAAACTACTTGTAAAAGGGTCGAATTGATTAGAAAACCCATGAATGGGAATAGTATGATGGTTGGGGTTGATTTTATGATGAATTCACCCTTAGTGATAGTTCACCCATTTGAAAAGGGTAGAAGTAGTTGGGTTCTCTTCCCCAATTGTTGTTTGTTTGAGTATATAATTCATTACTCACTTAGCGTTATGATTGCTAGACTTTGAACGTTCTGAAGCTTTGCGAAAGGGAAAAACTATTGCGGAGTGATTGCATTGTCCCAGTAGGTAGGTTACGGTCTACTTGAGTTAGACTTTGATTAGTTGATTTTGAAATTTATAGGAGAAGCATGATTAGGGCTTCAGACATAAAGTGTGGTTGGAAATTCCTAAGTTTCGTATTGATTAATTAATTATGTGATGAACTATTATGATATGATAACGAAGAATTTAATACATACTCTTCTTTTTGACTTGGAGTAATTCCTTATTTATGCTATTGATGAATTTATTCTTGAGTCTTGATATGACTTGGGACATGGTGACTTATGTTCCTTGATACCAATTGATTGACTGTTCACATTCCTTATTGATGGTTGGAACGGAAATACATTGAGATGAGAAGAAACATATAAATATGAGAAGGCACATTTGACAAGGGGAGAGGATGTGGCCTAGTTATGGGCTCGTGATCCGAGGTCAGTTCCGGAGCGAGTGGTACATGAATACCATGGGTCCCCTGCAGGTCAAGGCTACTTGGGAAAATAATACCATTTACCATTTAGCACGTGTGTACGGATATGTGACAAAGTTGAGATAATTCATGAGTTACGGTTGTGTTGGTAATGACATAGGTTGAGTTACTCTTATTGATTGCTATTTGTGTGGGCTTATCTTATTTCGGTGTTGGATGATTATTGTTGATAGTTTCATATGGTTATGTGTTGTTGTGCCTATCTTTCTATTTTATTGATGTTATGATTTTATACATGATACTAATTAGTCGGCCTATGATATCTACCGGTACATTGTGTTTGTACTGATACTGCCTTGCTGCATTTTTTGAGTGCAAATTACGATCCAGCGGCATCTACTAGACCTCATATTTAGCGTGAGGCCAGTTCTCGACAGATTTTAAGGTGAGCTTCTATCCATGCTAGGCCGCCTAAAGATCTTCTCTTATTGATGTTTATTTCATTCCAGACATTACTTATGTTATTTCAGACAGTTGTTATTTCCTTAGACAGTTTATGTTTTAGAGTCCTTGTACGATGACTTTCGGATTTTGGGGTTGTAATAGTTAGACTTTCGCATTCGTTATTTATTTATGGCATGACTAGATGTTTTGGGTGATTATTACTTTTGTTATATCCTTGATTTATCTAAAAGTGGTTAAGTAATTGGTAATCGTTTGGATGGTTGGTTAAGTAGATGGTTCGCCCAATAGGGGATTTATGTGGGTGCCACTTGGGTCGTGACAAAGTTGGTATCAGAGCCCTAGGTTCGTCGATCTTGTTATATAAGGACATGTTTATTAAAGTCTTGCGAATCGGTACAGAGACGTCTGTACTTATCTTCGACAGGCTATGGGACACTAGGACAATTCAAATTCTTTCTTTCGTGCTACTTAATTCCAATTGGTAGCTGGATGATTCAAATTGGTATCTGACTTTTCCTTCTATTCTCTCACAGATGGTGAGGACTCGTCCGGCAGCAACAACTAATGAGGTACCCGCGCCGACCGCTGGGGCCACAGCTGGCGGTCGAGGGCGGGCCACCGGGGGAGCCGCGGTCGGGTGGTGGAGGCCCGGCCCGAGCCGTGGCCGTAGTAGAGAGCGGGATCAGCAGACTAGCTGGGGCGGGGCTCCCGGCGGCCGGTGGGCCCGCGTGCAGTCCCCGAGTCTCGGGTAATTCCGGATGAGAAGCGGCAGAGTTTATAGCGGCACCGGCTCGACGGATATTATAGCTGCTCTAGTGTCGTCGAGATGTTGTGGTTCGAGTGTTGAACCTGTGAACGGGTTGACGAGCGAGATGTGTTACCGAGGCGCCAGTGCTTAGGGTGCCACAGTGGGTGATCCAGCTCCAGGCGGAGTTCGGGCTCCGGGGTTACAGCATGATGCAGTTGTGGCTCCTCGTTTGGATAAGGCTCCAGGACTGGAGGTATTTCCTAGGCCAATGGGAGGTCCGGTATTGACAGGGGATGAGCATGATTTGTTCTGGAGGTTCACTAAGATGAAGCCTCCAGAGTTCTTTGGCACTGAGGTTAAGAGTGCTTATGAGTTCATTATGGACTGTCATGAGAGGCTCCATAAGATGGGGGCAGTGGAGAAGTAAGGTGTTGAGTTTGTGACCTTCCAGCTCTTGGGTGATGCCAAGTTATGGTGGAGGGATTTTGTAGAGTGCAGGCCAGCGGGGTCGCCTCCGTTAAAATGGACTTAGTTTTATCTGGTGTTCTTAGACAAGTATGTTCCTCGTACTTTAAGGGACTGCAGGCGTGATGAGTTTAGTAATATTGACTAGGGTAATCTGTCTGTGGCTACTTATGAGGCTTGGTTCCATTTGTTGTCTCGCTATGCCCTCCAGCTTGTGCCTACTGAGGAGGAGAGGGTTAGGAGATTCGAGAAAGGGTTGAACACTGCTCTTCAGTTGTCAGCTCTTCAGCTTGCAATAATAGGTGCTTTCTTTTCGAAGTGGTGGATTATGTTAGGACCGCCGAGGGTGTTAGGCAGGATGGTTATAACAAGTACGTGGAGAAGAAGGCCCAAAAAGATGGTAGTTTTAGTGGCTCTTTCTCTAAGGGCTAGAGTTCCCAGGTCTATTCGAGACGCCCTGTTCAGTCAGCCATGCAGGCTTCAGTTGGAGGCCCATCTGGGGCCAGTCAATACTATTCCGATCATCCAGGGGTTTCACAGGCCAAAGCTCCAGATTATGGTGGTTATTCGTCTTCGTCAGCTTCTGTTCAACGTTCGACACTAGACTGCGGATGCTTTGAGTGCGGTGAGATGGGGCATTTCAAGAGAAATTGTTCGAGACTTAGCAAGGTGGTCGGGGGACTTAGTTTCAGGCTCCCATAGCTCCTGCATCAGGTAGAGAGGGAGGATCGTATTGGGGTAACCGCGCTCAGTCTGGGCGTCGCGGTCACACGGCTGGTAGAGGTGGCACCCAGTCCAACAGAGACGGGTTTCAGTCTGGTAGAGATGGACATCAACCCGGCAGGGGCGGAGCTCAGACAGGATAGGCTGATCGCAATGGTTCGCAGGCTACTGGTGGACGGGTTCATTGTTATGCCTTTCCTGGAAGGACAGAGGCTGAGGGCTCAGATGCAGTCATTATAGGTAATATCTCAGTCTGTCACCGAATGGCTTTTGTATTGTTTGACTTCGGTTCTATATTTTCTTATGTGTCTATATATTTCTCTATGGGTCTTGCTATGGTCTGTGATTTGCTTGATGCCCCTATATATGTATCTACTCCAGTTGGAGACTCTGTGGTTGTAGATAGAGTTTTTTGATCTTGTACTGTCACACTTATGAGGTATGGCACCTGGGTTGATTTAGTGATTCTAGACATGATAGATTTTGATGTCATCCTGGGTATGAGCTGGCTAGCTCCTTATCATGCAATTCTGGACTATCATGCCAAGACAGTCGCCTTAGCTATGCCTAGGGTGCCTAGACTTGAGTGGAAGGGTAACCTTAGTCCCTCCCCAAAGAAAATTATTTCTTTTATTCGTGCAAAGAAGCTAGTGGATAGGGGGTACTTGGCTTATTTAGCACATATCCGTGATACCGATGTTGAGGTCCATCTCTTGAGTCAGTTCTGTAGTACGTGAGTTTGCAGAGGTGTTTTTCACAGACTTGCCAGGTATGCCGTCAGACCGTGACATTGATTTTTGCATTGACTTAGAGCCAGGGACCTTCCCTTTTTCTATTCCGCCATATCGGATGGCACCAGCAGACTTGAGGGAATTAAAAGAAAAACTTCAGGATCTTCTTAGTAAGGGTTTCATTCGTCCGAGTGTCTCCCCGTGGGGCGCTACTGTTCTATTCGTGAAAAAGAAAGATGGAACTATGCGGATGTGCATTGATTACTGCCAGTTAAATAAGGCCACCATCCGAAATAAATACCCCATCCCTCGTATTGATGATTTGTTTGATCACCTTCAAGGGGCTTCTGTATTTTCAAAAATTAATTTGAGATCGGCTTATCATTAGTTAAAAATTCTGGCAGAAGATATTTCTAAGATAGCTTTCCGGACTAGGTATGGGCATTATGAATTTCTTGTTATTTCCTTCGGGCTTACTAATGCCCCAGCTGCTTTTATGGACTTGATGAATGGCATTTTTAAGCCATACTTAGACTCTTTTGTGATAGTGTTTATTGATGACTTGTGGGCTAGGATGAAGCGCGATATTGTTGAGTTCCTTGCACAGTGTTTGAATTGCCAGCAGGTGAAGTACGAGCACCAGAGACCCGGGGGTACGCTTCAGAGGATGCCCATTCCAGAGTGGAAGTGGGAGAGGATAGCGATGGATTTTGTGGTTGGTCTTCCAAAGACCTTGGGTAAGTTTGATTCGATTTGGGTCATTGTTGATAGATTGACCAAGTTTGCCCATTTTATACCGGTTCAGATTACCCATACTGCCTAGAAGTTGGCCCAGATTTATATTTGTGAGATTGTTCGTCTGCATAGGGTTCCTATTTCTATCATATCCGATAGAGGTACGAGGTTTACATCTCGAATTTAGAAGACTTTGCAACCCGAATTGGGCACTAGATTGGACCTTACTATAGCTTTCCACCCTCAGACAGATGGCTAGTCTGAGCGGACTATTCAGGTCCTAGAAGATATGCTCCAGGCTTGTGTGATTGACTTCGGTAGCCATTGGGATCAGTTCTTACCATTGGCAGAGTTTGCGTATAACAATAGTTACCACTCGAGCATTGATATGGCTCCGTTTGAGGATCTTTATGGGAGGAGGTGTAGGTCTCCTATCGGGTAGTTTGATGCATTTGAGGTAAGGCCTTGGAGTACAGATCTGTTGAGAAGTCATTAGATAAGGTTTAGGTGATTCAGGAAAAGCTCTTGGCGGCTCAGAGTAGACAGAAGAAGTATGTGGATCAAAAGGTCCGAGATCTTGAGTTTATGGTCGGAGAACAAGTCTTGTTGATGGTCTCACCCATGAAGGGTGTGATGAGGTTTGGGAAGAAAGGTAAGCTTAGTCCTATATTCATTGGCCCGTTTAAGATTCTCAATCGTGTGGGATGTAGCCTATGAGTTGGCTTTGCCCCAGGTTTGTCAGGTGTGCATCCAGTGTTTCATGTCTCTATGTTGAAGAGATATCATGGCGATGGTTCGTTTATCATTCGTTGGGATTCTGTCTTGTTGGATGAGAATCTGTCCTATGAGGACGAGCCTATTGCTATTCTAGATAGAGAGGTTCGTAAGCTGAGGTCAAAAGAAATAATGTCAGTGAAGGTTCAGTGGAAGAATCATCCCGTTGAGGAAGCTACTTGGGAGACCGAGTCCAATATCGGCAATAATTATCCCTAGCTTTTCACTGAGTCATGTACTTTTTCCCTTGTCTCTCTTCCTTGTGCGTTCGAGGATGAACGGTTGTTTAATTAGTATATGATGTAACGACCCGCAAGGTCGTTATGGGGGTGACTTAGTAAACTTGACCTCCGTTGGGAATTTCGAGGCCGCGGCTGAGTCCGTAGTGGGTTTTTATGTATATGTGCATGTTTGGTTTGTGTACGCGTAGAGCCTCGGATTGGTGTTGGGATTTTTTGGCGAAAACTGGTGGAAAAACCTGAGCTACTAGTCAAAGTGAACCACTGCAGCGATTGTGGGATCTCTATAGCCAGTCCATCGTAGCGGGTAGTGGACCCCCGCCGGGGCGGGGGGAATTAATGAGGTCCGACATAGCGGGACATTTCCCGCTATTTTCATTGCCTGGGAGCCTGCATTTCACGATGCAGGTATTGATTTACAGGACAACGGATTTTATTGTTAGGACATTGCTCGTATCAGCTTTTGGCGAGCCCCATCTCATTCGGGGTTGTGTCTTTACTTCTATTTATGTCAGTTATGCATTTAAGGTATGCCGGGGGTCTTGTCTCGGTAAACAGTTTAGCAGTTAGACTCATGTCAGAGGTTTCATAGACTAATCAGTATGTCATGTCAGATGTTAGTTGAGTTAGCCTCGTTGGCTACCTTATCATATTTTCGCATTCATGATATATACATATTTTCAGAATTATGATTATTTAATCTCATATTTTACTCCCACCATGCATGTTTATATTATATTCCGCATCAGCTCATGCCCCATGTTGATTCAGCAAGCGATGTGGTTCGCTCGGTCACATGCAGCAAGACACCGAGTGTCGTGTTACGCCTAACCCATGGTTCAGAGCGTGACATGCTCTTTACCCAACTTTTTAGCCCAAGGAGAGCATTTTATTCATCTTAAAAAATTTGGGATAATAAATTTAAGTTGAGGGAATTGAGCTATTTTCAAAAATCTTCCTTGAAAGACAGTGCATCTAACACGGCTATCTGCTGCTATTCTGTCGTAATCTCGATTCAACTTCGGGGTCGATATAGACATTATACAATATAATGTTATTTATTATATTTGACTTATAACTATATTATAAAATATAAGTATTCAATATAAACACTTCTTGTAACAAAATATAATTGTTATAGTAATGCTTTGTCCTTATATTTCTTGTTATTTCAGTTAGCATCGACATTAATTATTAACTTATATTCATTAACAGCTGGTTTCAACATGGCTGTTTTCATGTCAATAAATTTAAGTTTTGGACATATTGGACTTTTCAGGTTTTCTTATACGTGTCCTCCGTTCTGCAACCCAACAGTCACGTAGTGTATCACCTTACAAGGTTATTCTTTATTCGGCTCGGAACATCTTGTTCGGTGTCATCCCTCCTTTTCTCCCTTTAGCTCTTTCATTGCTCTTCTTCTGTTGCAACAATTGCTGATTTATTTGTTTGTGCTTGAATAGTAATAGGGGCAAATTGGACTCTTTTCACATGTAAAATAACCTAATTTCTCATCCTGTTCTTTGATCCAGATAGTATTTCGCTACTAAACATCCCTTGAGAATTATTAAAAGTTTTTTGATAGAAATTTTCTGTTTACCTATGTCTAGGACGACGCAGATGGGAAAGGGGTTAGAAAAACAATTCTAGGTGGAATCTGCTTATCCATTTTTTGTAGCCTGTAAGCGTTTCACTGGCTCGATTTCAATGTTGTGGTTAATTTTTTCTACTTTTCTATTTGAATTTTATTCTCTGTTGGTGACTTGGTGCTGCTATAAGTTTTTCCTTTGCTTACAAATCCTTTGTTATTGATCTTGGGGTCAAATTTATTTTGCCTTGGTGAGATAGCTTATTGCATCGATATCTTACTGCGTCGCCTGAAACTTTAATACTTTAGTCTAAAGCTTTATATATTTGTTCTTATTACCTAGACGCGGTTATGTCTCTTTGTTTTAGACGAGAGATGAACTCTTGTCAGTTTTTCTATTAATTGTGAGATTTCGAGGAAATTGCCGGTAAAAAAGTGTCCACTCCTGGCAAATGTTCAATTGGCAGTAACGTTGGACTTTATGCAAAGATTTAGCAGCAATTAGCCTATATACTATGTGAAATCAATATCACCATTTACTCAAAATAGAGAAGTAGCAGTTTTTGTCTCAAATTTAGTTGAAAATGCCAAACATTGGGAGAATAAGGAAAAACATTAACCTATTCAGAGAAAGAAATTAAATGAGGCCAAGAAAGAGATGTTAGACCTGACAAGATTAGTTACATGCTAGTATATTTGGTCATGGTGGTTAGTTTAGGGATTTAATGTATAACTTGCATTCAGCGTATCAACTATTACAGAGAAGGAGATAGGTTAAACATCAATGCACCAGATAGAAAGCAGACAAATTCCATTTGAAAGATAGAGCAATCAAACATCATCGCACCGGTAATTAACTGTGTCATAGTCTCATAGAGTTGAGAAATTAACTCTCACGGAGTTGAGAAACTAACTGATCAGAACCGTTACAGGTGAAATTACCTGTGCATGTGATTTATTTTCATCGATAACCAGAACAACAAAGGAGCTGGCTATCTAATTTCAAAAACCACAACTATCTGGGGACCCTTTACATCTTAAGAGAGGGGGAACAAATTTTAATATTTTCAGCAGAAGCGCGCAATTCGATAACAATAAAGTGAAAACAAAAGCCCAGTGCCGCAAAAAAATGACAATTTTTTCCCTCTAAAAGCTGGGCTAATATGTAATACAGAAAAGGGCCAAATATACCCCTCTTTATACTTTGGATCACCCCTCCTGTTATACTATTGGTTCAATATACCCTTCTTTTGTTAAAGTTGTCCAAGTTGGACATTCAATCCTACGTGGCATTGGCATTTAATGAGGTGGATGTCACGTGGCATGCCACCTCAGCACCCTAACCCATTTTACCCCTCCCCTCTTTTTATTCTTCCACCATTAAAATTTTCTTCCCATCCACCACCATTGCCACCATTATTACCGACTAAAAGTAGTATGACAAATAAATACCAAACACCCAATCAGTACGCACTATCTAGTCCATTACCGATATGATACACTGCCCAAAGTCCATGAATTTGAACGCAGTAAGTAGAAAATGAAATGGAGAAGGGCCGAAGGAGAGTGATGGGTTTGAGAGCTGATCAAATTGATTTGAAGAGCTTGGATGAACAACAGGAGAGGCACCTTAACAGAGCATGGACTATGGGAAAGAGCAGCAATAAGAAGAAACCATTGGATTTGTGCATTAACTACTCTACCTCTACGGCGGCGGCGGCCGCACACTCCATCCATCTTGCTTCCCTCTCTTTATCTAATTCCTCCGGCGTCAAACCCAGGCAAAGACATGACTGGGAATTGACCCTTCCAAACTCATTTAAGTTGTTTACACCGCGGAGCAGTCGCTTGAAACGGAAAATTAACATTCCGACGAAAATGTGGTGGTAAATTCACCGTCATCGGAAATGTGGCAGGAGATTCCACTTCAGAGAGAGGCAGTCGGCAATGGTGGTGGGGAAGAAAATTTGAGGGGAGGGATAAAATGGGTTAGGGTGCTGAGGTGGCATGCCACGTGGCATCCACCTCATTAAATGACAATGCCACGTAGGATTGAATGTCCAACTTGGACAACTTTAACGGATGAGAGGTATATTTGAATCAATAGTATAATTGTAGGGGTATATTTAGACCTAAAGTATAATGAGGGGTATATTTGGCCCTTTTCCGATAGTACTGGGGTATATTCGGCCATTTTCCGTTTGTAATATGAAGGCAAATTGACACATGAGAAACATTGTCAATTTTTTTTTAATTTTTTTTTTTTTGTTTCATATGTTCTATACGGTCATAATAAAGAAAATAAAAGTTTTATTATTAGATATTTAGAAAACTATAAAAGAACAAACAAAGATATTAAATTTTTGGACGGGTCAATTCAACTCATTTTGACATCCCTAGTTTGTTCCATGGTACCAAATATATTATGGCAACGATGCAATAGCATTAATTAATATTTTTAACCCGAAAATTAGTTCAAGGGTAATTTGCGTCCAATAGGTGAAATAAGGGCAGATTTAAATCATTTTCAATTCGTTACAATTATTTTGACCCCTTTTTATTATCAATTTAACGAGCTCTTTCCTTTTTCGTAATCACTTAGCCTCATAACCAGCCAACTCCAAAGCCTCAATTCAGATGTCATTACTAATATAGGAATAACGCTTTGTTTGGCTGATGTAGATGTTATTTCACCCCCACAAAAAGTGAACACATAGTTTCTAGTGGACTTTGTCTCATCTGAATTAAAGATTCAGGTATCATCATTTTATCTCTCTAATACAATGAAAAATCCATTAAATATCATGATTCATGGTACCTCTCAAATATTATTTTTCAAAATTAGAATTAATCTCATCATCAATGACTTCTTTCCAAAACTTTATTTTCATAAACATTTTGAATAACAAATCCAAATAAAATATTATTTCTTTTGAAAAAAATTCTCTTGGCATAATTATAACTATATATAACTATAAGAGGGAATAATGAAGTTTTGTAATCCTCATATACTCTTTGATCCTATGAGATTGCGTCATGTGGCGTTGCTTTTTCCCTTCATTTTTGACCTCATTCATTTTCTTATCACTATTTCCACTTGGGCCTTTGCTATTTGACTATATTGACACTATATATAATAATTTTTTGTGGATCTTTTTTTTTTTTTCCCCTTATTAGATTACTCTTTCCTTTTCTTTTTACTTTTTCCTCATATTAAAAATATTTTTTCTTTTTACTTGTCTATTTTAGTAAATCACGAAAGATTTATTAGCTTCTTCCGATATTACTCTTATCACTAAGTAACTACATAAAGTATTAGTAGTCAAACTTAAATTTTCAAAGCATGCTTAATAAGGGTAATTTAGTATGTTTTACCCCTAATAAATAATTTGTTAAGGGAGGTGCAAAGTCAATTAGAGACAAGGAAAAAGGAATCGAGGGAGTACCTTTTACGCCTTTTCATTTTACTTGGCTCTTATACTAAAAATAGATTTTCCTTTTTAATTGTCCATTTTAGCAAATCAAGAGATATTTATTATTTTCTTTTAATAGTAATCTTATCATTAAGTAACTACTCCATATAAAGTAATAGTAAACGAACTTGTATTTCCAAAGCATAACTAAAATAGATAATTAAATTAAAATAAATCCCTAATAAATATCTTCTTAAGGGAAACGATAATATGTCAACAAGGTCGAAGTAAAATGAAACAAGGGGAGTACATTATTTGTTATTATATATTTTGGTAAAATTATGCAACTTTGAAATCATATTTTCATTCGCAGTCATAACATTTATTAGGTCTTACTAATTAGTATGCCATATTCTTCTCTTTGGACATGTTTGGTAAGAAGAAAAATATGTTGCAAGAAAATATTATTTTAATTTTAAAAATAAGTGCGCTTTTACCTATTTTCTTGTGATGTCTAAACACGTAATAAATTATCATGAGAATCATCTCTTAATTCAGTTTAAACATACTTCAGATCCACTATATCATCGATCAGTCACATAAGTGATAACAAAATCGACTAAGTACTCATCGCATTGGCATCGGTAAGATGAGGTGTATTGGAGGGCGGGAAGGACACAACGAATGTGCCATGCCACTTGTGGAACTTGGTCATTTTAAGAAATTTATTTTAAGAAAATATTTTTCAAAAACTTTGACCAACCAGATATAAAGGAGATTATATGTATCATCTTAAGGTCAACGTTCATCTACCTATTATACAGTATGTTTAACATTCAAATAATAGCAGGAGCATACCTGAACTTTGACAGATTGTACTAAGTTATTTTCTTTTAATTTTCCGTAAGTATAGAGCGAGAAATATCCTTAAGATTGTTGAAAATCTTACGGAAAATACTTGACTACGAACACTGTACGGAATTCTTAAAAGCTTAAGGCATGTCCAAATACATTGTTCTTAAGGATATTTCACCCGGTGTGGGTATATCTCCCAGGATTCAACAAGCTCTTCTAGTACAAAACTAGGAGCTAGAATCTAACAAAAATTTTACAATAGACAACCCAGCAAAAGAAAATAAGCAGGAGGAATTTTGTTCTTTATTTCACACCAGTGGAAGCAAGCAGAAGTTGGGAATTTATATATGAGAAAACAAGATGGCTGAATCCACCATAATGCTCCAACGGACAAGTCTCTCTTTTGATTCCAATAAAGATATAGAGTAAATGACAAAGCTAATAATGGGTCTGTTACAAATCAAAAGCAACGTTAGAAATGTCAATGAAATAATGGCTGAACAACAGCTAATAAGAAATCTGTTGCATAGCCAAAGTTAAAGTTGGCATTGAATTCAAATCTAATTACTATATTAAATTCCTATGAAGAAATTTAATAGAATGAACCAATATAAACTTCTTTTTGAGATATTAAAACAATATCTTTTCAACATCGGGACAGGTTGAGGTCAGGTAGTGCTGCCTCGTCATCTCCTGGAATGCCAAGTACAATGTTTACTTGGCAGCCATTATGGCTTCCAAGTCAAAGAAAGACAATTTATTCCGAGCTTTAACCTTCAGATAGACCAAACATAGAGCAAATCTGCTGCTCTCTTCTATGGTATAATCAAGCATCAGATACCTCTCTTTTTGTTTGGAGTCTTCTCGGTCAAAACCAAACTAGAACGATCTCTTCTTGCCCAATTCTTTTTCTTTGCCATCTTTCACTTTATATGTCGTTGTGGAAGTCCACGTTCCACCAACAGCATCACGCTCACTGTTTTTTCCTCCCGACGTTATACTTTTAAGTGGTGTGTACACGATAACTTCCCTTCCTCGCCCGGGAAACAATCTGAAGGAAAAAAGAGGTAGATAAACTAGAGATGCCCTGAAAAATAAAAATAAAACTTCACAAAAAAGAGTTGGACCAAACAATTCTATTAGAGAAACAGAATAAAGATCAATGTTGTAAACAGGTATGCTCGGGAGAAAGTTACCCGCTATCTTCCACTTCAAAATCATGATCAACTCCAAATCTGACAGGTTAAATCTCATTCCCAGAACCCCAGACTGCCGGAATATAGTGGCTGTCTCTCGATATCATTTGTATTTTTTTCTTTTAATTTGAGATGATACGTACTAGTGTAGTAGTATCTCATTTCCATTATAGTGGGATTTTGTCCTCACAAATTTAAGTTGATGCCCCTCAAGGCTATTTCACCACTTTCAATAGACATATAGTACTAAGAACCAGTGTTTTAAAAGATAAGGGCGTAAGGCGGGGTGTTTTATATTTGCCTCGACGAGGCACGCCGTAAATCTCATGGGTATTTATTTTTAGTATTTCATAAAATATTATAATTACAATAAATATTTTTAAATAGGTAAAAGTACATGAAATATAAAAGAAAACTGTAAATAAATGATATATTTAACATTAGTATTTATAGTAGTGAGGATCAATTCAAGTTAATAAGATATTAGCCATGTGTTTTAAAGACATTACCTAGGATGTTATTGTAAAAACTTTATTAATAATATGAAGATTTGAGTAGTTTAGTTCAAAGTTTTAAAATATTGCTCCTAAAGCATAGATAGTGTTTTTTCTTTCTTTTGTTATATATATTTTGTACTTCTTTTTACAATCTTCAATATTATCTAAGAGAAACTTAAACCATAAAATTCATCGGTAAAATTTTTTGGGGCCTCAAAAGTTTGAGGGCCTAAAACAAAAGCATTACTAGCCTCAATCTTGAGTCACCCTTGCTACTTGTAATTATATATAATATAACTTTACAAGTTTATAAATAATATAATGAAATAAAAGCTGTTATGGAATATAAATCAACTCTAACATCTTAACTCTCAAACAATGAAAAATCACAACTTCTTAAAACAATATTATTATCATACTATTCATTTTATATCAATAAACTTTATCAGTATTATAATTAAAACGTAATTCCTTCATGAATAAAATTAAAATTACTTTCAAATAGCGAAATAATAAAATATGATAATTTTGATACATAAGACAAAAGACCAATGACAAGTGAAAATGCACAGTTCGGCTATTTATTTTTAAAAGAAATATTAAGTGATATTCACCCACACGATGTTCTTAAAGAGTAAATATGCAATACTAGGACTTGTTATTTGAGTTACACTCAATCTTCTTATTTGTATAGATAAAAAACTATTAAGTACCATTCATTTGTTAAAGAATTATGAGGGTCAACAATTTTAATTAAGGAATTTAACATATAAGTAAGAACGGTTGGGCGAGCCCCGAGCGTTGGGCGTTAGGCGTGTTTAGGGCGTACAGCCGGGCGCGTAGAGCGTAAGACTCACAAGAACTAAGCCCCGCACGTGAGCTCCGGGGCGTTTTGCCAGTGCCCTTTTAAAATACTGCTAAGTACTAGTTACCAACGTCACATGCTCAATATTAATGTACACCCATTTACTTTTTCGATTTTAAGTTATATACACTCTATCTTCTTCTTTTTTCCTACACTACTTAATAAAGATATTTACTCACATGGAAGCATTCTTAAAATTTAAATTAGAAAAAATATTCCTTACACTATCACTGATATATAAACTTAAATTAAACACTGATATGAACAAATATATTCTTGGCTAGGCTCTTTTCTCTTTTGGACAGAATTTGCCTAGACCCACCCCCTCATGACTATTTTGGATGGGCAACCTCTGCCTTATTCTTAATTTCTATTCCCAAATAAGGCTAAACATGAAAACAAATTATTGCTACAATTGTTGGGAAAAAGTTAGTTTGGTCCCAACCTTGTCTTGATATTATTCTTTAAAAGACTATTAATGTGCTACTCCCTATCACTTTCTCATAAACACCCTACATTTTTGATTGGTGAGTGTTTTTTTTTTTTTTTTTTAATATCTATTCCTATGATGGCAATCTTTCTTCTTTTTGTTTTTGGTCATTAGTAGCAGTAGTACTAACTTTCATTAATCACCCAATGTATCAGTAATCTTTCTTCTTTTTGTTTCTTTATCATTGTCGATGCCACACTGCTACGAGATTGCATCAACAAGATCTCCAAATGAAGCATACTCTTTGATTACAATGCCGTCCATAGTGTAATTGACACAACAATTTCCCAGGTTCTAGTGTCTGGAATGACGAATTAAAACTCTCATGCTTGACATTGTTGTTTTCAAAGTGATAAGTGAAATTAGTAAGAATCCATGATAGTTCATGGATGACTTTAGAGAAGAAGAAGAAGAATGAAGTATATCATGTATTCATTTATCAAAAGTTAAGCTATACAATGAGAGATCATGTGTGTGCCTGATATTTAGGAGAAACAAACTTTGTCATATGATACAAAGTTAGAAATTGCATAAGGTGTGTCTTGATGAAGTTAATGAAATAAAGTCCTTATCCAAATAGGAGCCTTCTTGGCTCTTCCTGATTGTCTAGTAGGTTGAATTGGCTGATGAACACGATTTTTTAATTGTACTTGTTCCATCTAAGGTGTTGGAATCTGTACTGTTGAACCAAGTGTATCTGATGCTTCAGTTTTATTGAGTATATTTATGTATATATCGAGTATACTATGTATATCAACTAGGTAGTTAGTTGGTTGGTTAGATATTTTAGTTTGTTACTCGATTGACCAATGGTAGAAGTTAGTTAGATTAGTTAATTGAATCAATACAGTTGTCATTACACCTTGTAATCATCGTGTATACATGTCAGTGAAATGTGAAGGGAATGCCAAGTTGTGCATTTCATTTTCTCCAAACTATTTCTCATTTTCTCTTCGTGTGTGTGAGTTTTCTTTCCTCCATTAATGGAGTTTCTCGGGCTCAACTGTTAAGTGCTGGTATTGTTTTTATGGTATCAGAGCCACACCGCTATTTCGAGTAGTTTACGATCCTTGTTGTTTGGCAAATCGATCTTCCTTTAGGACACGCAGAGAGTACATTTTCATTCAGTGAAAAATAAACGAATTTTGACCAATTTCAAGGTCTGTGTTTGTTCAAATTCAATCAATTTCATTTCGATCCTATTTCTTTTGACCAATTTCTAGGTTTGTGTTTGTTCAAATTCAATCAATTCTATTTCTCTCAAATCATTTCAAAGTTATCTTTAATGGCGAATGGACAAGAAGGACAATCGACTACAACTACAAACAATGCAGCAAACACTGATGCATATCAGTTTACAAGGGATTCGAACAATTCATTCTACATGTATCCTTATGATAGTCCAGGTATGACATTGTTAGCTGTTCCTTTTGATGGATCTGGTTATCGCTCTTGGAGAACGAGTGTTTACGATCTTTATCGGTGAAAGATAAGTTAGGATTCATAAATGGTGAATGCGAGAGGCTGGTGAGTAATCATCTCAGTTTCATCAATGGCAAAGGTGTGGTGATATGGTTACTGCTTGGATTCTGAATTCATTATCCAAGGAAATAGCTGACAGTGTCGAGTATGTCACTGATTCAAATAGAGAATTATGGAAAGAATTAGAGGATCGTTATGATCAAACTAATGGAGCAAAGTTATATGATACACAGAAGGAAATTAGTGATTTGAGTCAAGGAACTCTAGATATTACTGCATACTATACAAAAATGAAGAAATTATAGGAGGAATTGAGTAACTTGTATGTTAAAGCTCAGTGCAGTTGTCAATGCACTTGTGGAGCAAAAGAACACATGCATAAAACTGAACTGGACAGGAGATTGATTCAATTCCTCATGGGATTGAATAAGGTATATACAACAATTAGAGGAAGTATCTTAATGTTGAATCCAATACCTTCTATGGCACAAATATTTTCCATACTTGTCCAAGAAGAAAAACAAAGAGAACTTAAACCACATGGTCATTTGATAATGGAGTCTGCTGCACTTCATGTCAATCCCTCTAACAATAGGAACATATATCCAACCTCTGGCATTAGGAACTCATATCCAAGTTCATCTGGAACTTCTAACACCAGAAACTTTAAAACAAACTACACATGAGGCTTTAGTAATTGTAGACTGTTTTGTGATCATTATAAGAGACCAAGGCAAACCAAGAATAGATGTTACAAACTCCATGGATACCCTCATATCAACACACAGACCACCAGCAATTACAACAACAATTATCAGAACTATTCTCAGAATCAAGGTCACAATGGTTATTCACACAATAATAATCAGAATTCAAGGTTTAATAAAAGAAAAAGGACAGTTGCTAATGTTCATGGAGTTCCACCAGATGTGATGCCTCCTGCTCAAGGAGAGGAATCAGAACTGCATGAGGAGAATTATCAGAATGCAAACCTCACAAAAGAACAATATGGATATCTTATGAATTTACTTCAACAATTCGAGTCTGGAAATGCAACTGACAATTCAACCAATGCTAATATCAATACAGGATCGGTCAACTTTACAGGTTTTGTGGTTTGCACCTCATCTATTGATTTTGATAAACCTTCATGTAAATGTTTCAAATCAAAGACTGACTTATGGATCATAGACTCAGGGGCATCCAACCATATGACCTTTGTTAGAAATGCATTAACTAATATTCAGACCTTACCTTACCCCTTGTTAGTTTCTCTTCCCAATGGCTATAGAGTTAAGGTGATTGAATTTGGTGATGTGATTATTAATCCTAAGATCGCACTGCACAAGGTGTTGTATGTTCCATCCTTCAAATATAACCTCATCTCTATCCATTCTATGACAAAACACTTAAGATGCATGATATTCTTCCCTGATTTGTTGTGTTTATTGCAGGCCCCTTTAGTGAAAAGGCCTTAGGTGATTGGTAAGAGCAAGGATGGCCTTTTACTTCCTTTGTTCCAAGTGCCTCAAAGTTGCCTATACTGGCAACGTCAAAAGTGCTTTTGTCTGCTGTTCTTTTCCAAGTTCTAGTCTGTCTTCTATCAGTACCAGTCATAATGATGTTTCCTTAGTGTCTAGTAAGCATAGCATGTTCAAAGATGTTGCTTGTAGTTTTAATTCTTGTTGTCATACCCTATTTTAACCAGAGTCAAAATAGTTTACAACATTCGGGCAATTCCGGGGTTATTTAAAGTACAGGAGTCGCCACCTAATTATTTATGGTGAATTAGGGCACCTAAGGTTAATTAAAGTTATTTCTAAAGTTGATTTTAAAGTCTACGAAACCAAAATTCTAGGTACGGGTTAAACTAATCTAGAGGGAAGGTATTAGGCATCCTCTAAATTCCATTAACAATGGTTAACCGACCGGACTTAGGTGAATTAATTAGGCTGAGAATGCAAATTGATATTTTATAATATTTGAAAAATCATTTGTGGATGTTACTAAGATTATAAATAGAAATATGATAATGTTTTTTTAAAGTAAGATTTTTGAAGAAAAGGTAATAATTTCCCTAAAGACTTTAGCTGTAAATAAAATAACGAAAGCATGAGATTGTACAAATTATTTGGAGAAAAGGAATTATGTTGACTAATAAATGAAAACAGTTGTTTGTAACGTTCTATATTTCTCAAAATAAGCTAATATTAGTATGGAATTTGTAACGTTTTAAATTTCTACGATAGTAAGAGTGAATCTTGATTCTTTTAGCTCAAAAGATGTAGTCATGCTATTTTGGAAATTAATTATTCTAATGAAAATACATATTGTAAATATTATAAATAGTTTAAACATAAAGAGAAGAGAATGAAACTTGTGGCATTAGTTATTGGTTTCTTCTTAAATTAGCTACCCATCATTTTAAAAAACTAATTAGACTAAGTCCCTATAAATTCTCCTATGATTCATCTAAGCTAAGAGACAAAATAAAATAAAGTGGTAGTCAAAATAACATAAGTTGAAAAAAAAAAAAATAGAGGCACAAGAAATGTAAATAGACGGATTCAGCCCATTTTGGGCTACTATGTTCATGCACGCTATTGGGCTTGACCCGAAAATCCTCTTTTAATAGCTACGATGGCCATTTACATTGGGGGGGGGGGGGGGGGGGCGACACGGAGGAGGTCATGTTGGGCTTTTGGCCCAACGCCAAAATGCGGAGAAACAGAGTCGAGGGACTCAAGTATACGATAGTCGTGCATAAAATGAAAGAAAAAGGTTAGTATGCGATCAATAAATAAGGTTAAACATATATAATGTAAGTTCGAGACAAACCAATAGATCATGTATACATTGTGTATATCTAGGTATATCTCGTGTATACACATTTATAAGGATGTATAGAAGGTTAATATTGGAAAGCTTTCGCCCCCGTCTTCCCGATGTTGCACAAGTTCCAAGGGGTTTCATGAATCCCAGGCATGGCTAACACCAGGGAGGGTTCAAGCACGATCCGATGTGACCAATATAACCTCCCCGCTGCGTGCTTCAGCGAAGTATACTATTGATATGCATAGATATATACTTAATCAAACATCGTGTATTTACAATGTAAGCATGCAAAAAAAAAAAAAAAAATTACCAGGTTTGGGAAAACACAATATGCCTACCGAATTGAAATTCATCTTAAAATCGGTTGGCACCAATTAAGCAAAATAACTAAGGGTCTTTATGTCTTATGGCATGCCCGAAATAAGGAAAACTAGAGCCTTTGCCAGGTCATGGGAATTTCAAGTAGGAAAGACAGTGATAACGATAAATGAGGTCTTACTTAATATATTTTAGGACTAAACCAACTCAGCACTTAAGATGGAATAGAAATTTAAAGCCAAAGTGTTCATACAAATATCTCGAACATATGACAACTCTCATGTATTGGCGAAATAAGTGATTAGACAGTCAACTGTAGACGACCTTTAGGAGCTAATGGACATTTTTACAACTTAGTCTTTGAAAGAGAAAAGGGGAAGCAAGGCTTTTTATATTGCATAAGACATGTTGAAACCTACTTTTGAGAATCTGGTTTTCTTATTATACAAACCAAAAAAAAAAAATTGTCAATCCTTATATTAGTTCACAAGCATAAGTAAGTCTCACGTTAAAGCCAAAAAATACCTATGGGCAAGAATTTTACTTAAGTCTTTGCAAGCAAGGTAAACGGCATTTGAATCCTATACCCTTTGAATCAAGAAAGCAGCAGCCAAACATTTTCAACAACCAGCAGCTCATGAATAGACCAAACTCCAACTTAAAGAAAATTTATACAAACAAAAGGGCCTACTCCCATCCTTATTCCAATGTCGCACAAGTTTAAAAAGGTTTCTAGAACCTTAGGCATGGTCGACTATTGGAGGCTAAACCAATCCCAGAAGCATGCCTTGGTTTTTAGCCATCATAACGGCAGAAGAATAAATACAGCTTAGCTTCCAGTTTGAACTTAGCATCGACATTAAAGAATAAGACTTAAGACTTAAAACAAACAGGTTTACATCTTTTACTCTTCTTCAATTCCCATCAGAATGTAGCTATTGAAAAGGAGAAAAGCAAAATCTCATAAAGAAGCACACAAAAAGCACAGACCATTGGAAAGGCATAGCAGATTGAGGAGATACTCAATGTTCATTACCAAAACTATTTGCTCAAATAAACTGAGATGATATTGAGTTAACACTCAACTCTCTCTACCTAAACCAACCTAAACAATTAGCTATATATGTACACGAACCAGGTAAGACTGAACAAAATAGAGAAGAGTCAATTATGGGACTTTATAAGCTAACGGTTTTCACATAAAGTTAAGGAAGTTTCCCTTCCATTTCTGAACAAACCAAGTCCCAACATAAGAAGAAAACAACAGTTCAAGAGGGGATGTATAATCTCATTCTTAGTTTAACAGTTTTACACCCTTAGTGAATCAATGCTAGTTGCTACAAAACAGATTTCACAATTATACAAGAATTCTGGATTTTTCATCAAATATCCATTTCAATATAATGGACTAAGTCTTGATTCATACTTTTTGTCGAACAGATAAAGCGTAAGCTTGGGTTTTAGTCGATAACAGCAACACAACAAGTATGGTCCATAATGCACGATAGAAATAGAGTTAACATGATTTAATTTATGGAAACTTCATAAAACATATTCAGATATCAATAAACGACAAAACTAGGATGTGAACCTTAATGTCTATTCATCATTCGTCAGTTATAGCAACTACACGAAACAAGAAGTGCAAATATGTTTCCGAATCGCAAATGGCAACAGCAAGACATTAAACATGATTTTTCTATGTCAACATATTTTAATAAAGACGATAAATCAATATAGCATCAGATTTTACCTGTTGGTGGTGCAGTGAACTGAGCTTTAAGGTCTCAGATCTACTCGGCTTTTGGGTAAAATCGAAAGGGGCAGATCTTGAGAGACAACAAATGCTAAAGTTAAAATTTCTTTAAGAAGCAGTAGAAAAACAACAATAGCTTAAGACAAATCCGACTCCTCCCTTTTCGGTTGAAGGTTTTTAGGCGTATTTATAGGAGAAGGATGTTAGGGTTAGGGTTTTTTGAATTCACGATTTTTGGCTCCAAAAAAACTAAAGAGCCGTTTGAAACAACCCGTGAAGGAATCTTATGCTCAGATCACTGAAAAGTTGCTCTTTTTCCTTCAGAATTTCAGAGGTGTTCTTGGCCATTTGTGTTGACTCGAACGTTGGAGACAAGGAAGGAAAGTTTTTTTACGCGAAAGTGGGGGCAACAGGCCTGCCATGGCTGAAAGAGGGTCTGGATTTTGGTTGAAAAAGGAAAGGATGAGGAAGACCACAAGAGGGAGAGCGTGGAGAGAGAAAAGAGAAAGAAAGAGAGAGGGACGGCTGAAGTTGAATGAGGTTAGAAAATATGGGCTGGCCGGGTATGGGCTGGTCGGGTGTGGGCTATGAATTGGGCCTGTTTTATTGGTCCGAAAATGGGTTCTTCCTTTCCTTTAATTTAATTATTTCTTAGGCTTCTAATTTAATAACTAGTACAAACATACACTATGATAATTAGTGATTAATATGTAAAAAATAAAGGACTTGATAAAGTATAATTAATTTAACGAGTACAAAAAATAAAATGATGACGAACCCTTTTGAAATTTATGATAAAGTAATGCTAGTAATGTGGATAGCGAAATAATAAAAAATAATAGTGAAAATAAAGTGTTTAGCTGGTCAATAAATTTAGAAGCCCCCGGAAAAAAATAGGGAAAAAAGGAGGAAAAAATTTGGGGTCAACGAACCCTCTTCGCCGGAACGATGTAAGGTTTGGGGGGA